>NC_090010.1:3190890-3509947 GCF_036417845.1 Apteryx mantelli | reverse complement strand
CCCGGCCCCCCCGCCGCCGCCGCCACCAGCCCCCCCGGCACCGCCACCAAAGCCGCCGGGTCGGGGGGCGGCCTGGCGCAGCGCGTGCCGCTGCAGCCCCTCGCCCTCCGGCCCCCCCAGCCGCAGGGGACGAGCTCCACGTGCAGGTGAGGGGCGCCGGGGGGGGGAAGCGGCGTGGGCTGAGACCGGCCAACTCGCCGCACGTGTGGGGAGGCCCTGTCCGGCTCACGGGGCTCTCGCGTCTCTCGGCAGCGCCCGGCCCGCGGAGGGGGGTCCCGCCGGCGCCGCCAAGGCGGGTGAGTGCACCCCAGAGGGGCCCAGGCGTCCGGGCGACCCCCCACCCCCGCCGTGGGGAGGGGTCCCGGCTGGTTCCCCCCCCCCCCCCCATAACGGCTCCCTCTCCCCGCAGACGGCGACTCCGTGCCGGAGCTGGCGGCCGCCCTGGCGGGGCTGGGGCTGGGCCAGGCCGCCGTGGGGCCTGCCGGTGCCCTCGGCCTGGCCCGCCGCGTCCCGCTGAGGGGCACCCCGGGGTGCCCCCCCTCCGCGGTGAGTCGCCCGGGGGGCGCGGGACCGGGCAGGGGGCTCCCCCGGCCCCGGCGCCCCGCTGACGTCTTCCCCCTCCCCAGGAGCGCCGGGCCTCGGTGCTGGGGGGCCCTGCGGGCACCCCCCTGCTGGAGAGCAGCCCCACGGCGCGGCGCCCCACGGGTAGGTGAGCCGGGGGGGGGGGTCTGGCCACCCCCTCGGGGGGTCCCTGCTGCCCCTCGGGGGGTCTGGCTGCCCCCCGAGTGTCCTTGCTGCCCCTCAGGGGGGTCTGACTGCCCTCTCGGGGGTCTCCACTGCCCCACTGGGGGGTCCCAGTGCCCCATTGGGGGTCTGGCTGCCCCCCATGGGGTCACTGCCACCCCGGGGGGTCCCTGCTGCCCCATTTGGGGGTCTGGCTGCCCCCCCTGAGTGTCTTTGCTGCTCCTCGGGGGGGGTCTGACTGCCCTCTTGGGGGTCTCCACTGCCCCACTGGGGGGTCCCAGTGCCCCACAGGGGGTCCTGGCTGCCCCCCCGGGGGTCCCTGCCACCCCCGGGGGTCCAGCTGCCTCCCAGGGGGTCCCAGCCCCCCCCCCGGGGGTCCGGCCACAGCTCAGGGCCCCCCCTTGTCCCCCTCCCCGCAGGCGCCGAGACCCCGGCGGCAGCCGGCACTGCGGACGCCCGCTTCCGCTCGCCCTTCGGCTCTGCCCGCCGCGTGCCCGTCACCCGGGTGGAGGTGGGTATCGGGACGGGGGGGGGGGGCACGGTGGGAGGGGGGGGGGACCCCCGGACGCCTGGGTCCTCTCCGGGGTCCCACCGGCCCCTCTCGTCCCCGCAGCGCCTGCAGCTCCGCAGCCAGCGGCCGCCCCTCTTCCGCACGCCCTGTGCCCGGCGCCCGCCGGCGGGTGCCCAGCAGGTGGGTGTCTGCCCCCTCCCCATCGCCGGGGGGCTGGAGGTGCGGGGGGAGGGGGGGTCCCGCTGCGGCCCCCCCCTTCCCCCCCCCCAAAGCCCCGCTCACGGCGCCGTCCCCCCGCAGACCCCCGGGGCGCGCTGGGGGCTGGCCCTGTCCCCCCAGGCCAGCCCCGACACCAAGCCCTGCGCCGCCGAGCGCGCCGGCCCGGCCCAGGTGAGTGCTGGGGGTGGGGAGGGGGGGGCAGAGCCCTTGGGGACCCCCCCCCGAGGGGCTCCGGGGGGGCGGCGGGGCCCCCCCTCGCCCGCGCTCACTGCAGGACCCTCCCCAGGACACGACCGTGGTGCGGCTCTTCGTGGGGGACGAGGGACGGCGGGACCCCGAGGCGACGGCGGAGGCAGGCTGGGGCTGGGGGGCCTTGGGGTTGGGGGGGGGTCCTGGGGTTGGGGGGGACCCTCAATGTCAGGGTGAGGGGGGCTCTGGGGAGGTAGGGGGGGTCCTGGGTATGGGGGGACCCTCAATGTCAGAGTGGGGGGGCTCTGGGGAGGTGGGGGGGGTCCTGGGGATGGGGTGGTCCTGGGGATGGGGGGGGGGACCCTCAGTGTCAGGGTTGGGGGGGGTCCTGGGGTCAGGACTGTGGGGATCCCTGGGGGGGGACATGGGGGGAACCCTGGAGGATGGGATGGGGGGGGGGGTCTGGAGGGGCCCTGTGCCCCAACCCAGCGGGGGGGGGGGGCAAAAGACACTCAGCACTGTGTCCCCAACGCTGTCCCCGTGTCCTCGTCCCAGGAGGGGGACAGGGGGGGCAGCGTCGCTGTCCCTGTGCCCCCAGCGCCCGGAGGGGACCGGCAGGGCTGCGGCGCCCCCGCGGCCCCCCCAGCCCCCGGCTCGGGGGGGGCGGCAGCGGCTCCGTCGCCCCTGGCGGTGCCGCCGTCCCGCGTGGCGGCGCTGCGGCAGCGCCTGGGCTCGCTGCAGGCGGCCCCGCAGCGCTTCCACGAGGCCTGCCTGGACGACGAGTGCGCCTTCTACACCAGCCGGCCCCCCCGGCGGCCCCCCCGGCCCCCGCGCTGCCCCGAGCCCGTCGGGCAGCTGCTGCAGGCGCAGGACGCCAAGGTGGGTCGGGGCGCCCGGACGCCTGGGCCCCCGCGGGGCGGCTGCCCGGGGCTGCCCCCGCGCGGCAGGGCCGGACGCCTGGGCCCGCAGCCCTTTTCTGTGGGGGGGGGGGGGGGTGCGGGGGGGGTACGTGGGTTGGCGGCGGTGCCAGCTCCTGCCCCTCTCCCCCTGCAGCACTTTATCCCCATCGGCCACCCCGGGGCTGGCGGGGACGGCGGGGACGACTCGCCGCCCGCCAGCCTGGGCCGCCCGGGGTGACGGGGACGGGGACGGACCCCACGACGCTGCTCCCGACCCCCCCTCAGAGCTGACGGCGACGTCCGCAGCCGGAGCTGCTTCCCTGCCTGGTGTGCGGGGGGGGGGGGGGTCTGGCTGGACGCGCGGCCCCCGCGGAGCCCCCGGGCGCCCTCCCGGCGCTCATGGCGGCGATGATGCCGCTTGCGCCCGCGCAGGTAATAAAGTACCGTTTGCACTTGCAGGCTGCTGTCGGGTCTCCTGGGGTGTTTTGGGGGGGGGGGGTCCTGCCCGGGGGCTTCCCTCCCCCCCCCCCTTCCTGCAGGGCCACGGCACCGCGGTGCCCCCGCAGCTGCGCCGTCCTGGCCGCTGGCCACGCGATGGCAGCACCGGCACGCCGGGGACGGGGCCGCCCGGACGCCTGGGTCCCGCCGCCGCCCCGTCCCCCCGGGTTGCAGCCCGTTGGGGTGGGCACAGCTCCCTCCGCGGGGAGTCGCGGGTGCCCCCGCAGCGGCGCACGCGGGGAGGGCGCCCGGCTCCGGCTCCGCGCCGGTTCCCAGCCTGCTCGGCGGGAAGGTGCCAATTACTGTCGCCGCCGGCCGCTGGCGAGCTCATTACCGCCGCGGCGCCGCGCGCAGCGGTGACAGGCGACAGACGGGGACGGGGCGGCGGGGCGGCGGGGTGCAGCCACCCCCAGCGCTCCGGAACGCGCGTCCCGTTCCCCCCCCCCCCCCCCCCGGGACTGGGCTGCCCCCGTCCCCCAGGGCCGGCGCGGGAGGCAAACGCAGCAGCTGCACGTCCAAAACCAGAGTATTTTATTGGGGGGGGGGGCAAACAACAAGTGCAACGACCAGACGCACGTTTCGGGGACGGGGACAGCCCGGCACGGGGCCGCTGCGTGGCAGCGCGGGTGCAGCAAGGGTGCGCGGCCCCGGGGGCTGTGCTGGCATGCGGGGTAGCGCACGGGGGCCGCGGGTGGGTGCGCGTGTGTGCACGGGGGCTGCGAGCATATTCACACGGGTGTGCCGGGGGCAGCATGCGTGAGGGTGCGCACGTGCGGAGGGGCAGCGCGTGGGGTGTGTGCGCAGGGCAGGGAGCGCCTGCGCGTGCTCGCGCGTGTGCACGAGGGCAGGGAGCGTGCGTGTGCCCTCGCGCACGCGTAGCACGGAGCTGCCGCGGCCCTGCCCGCCGTGTAGCTGGGGACGGAGGGTGCTGGGGCAGCCCGCGCTGGGGCAGCTGCACCTTCACGCACATGCGCGTGCGGGGGCGGCTCACCACGGCGCTGTCCTGCACCGCCGCAGGGCTGTGGGCGCCGTGGGGAGCCCAGCAGCGGGGGGGGGAGAACATGCATTTACGCATTTACCTCCAGAGCCTCTGCGGTGCAAGGGACTGGGGGGCTCCCCGGCCCCCCCTTTGCACGAGGAAACCCCCCATCCCCGCTGCCCCCAGCGGTGCCCGGCCCTGCAGCGCTGTCCCAGCCCCTGTGGGGCGGGTGCCGTGGGGTGGGGAGGGCGGCGGGGCGCGGGGGCCCCCGGCTCAGTCCGGGTAGATGATGAAGCCAGAGAAGGTGCTGTACTTGTTGGTGTTGCCGCCGTGCACCTTGCCGCCGTCCAGCTTGACGAATACCTCGTCCCCCACGTCCAGGTGCAGGATGACGCTGTTGCTGGCGTAGTCGTAGTTCTGGTCGGCGTCCTGGGCGATGGCGCTGGCCCGCACCTGGGGGCACAGCCGTGAGCCAGGGACCCCGAGCCCAGGCCGGGGTGCTGAGCTGGCGGGGGGACGGTGCTGAGCCAGCCCCCCTCGGCCTCCACTGCCCATCGCCGCTCAAGGTCATGCAGCCCGTCTGCGGCAGAGCCGGGCCGTGGACCCAGGCGTCCGGGCTCCCCAGCTGCTCCCGAACTGACTCCAGCCGGGGCCCTCCCCACCCTGGCCCCCGCCTGCCCCGAGCCCCATGGGGACCGGGGTCCCGATGAGCATGGGGGATCCCAGCAATCATGGGGGTCCCGGTGAGCAGGGGGGTCCCGCAGCCCCCAGTGTGGCTGCAGAGATTTTGGGGTCGGGGCTGCCCTGGGGCTGCCCCCCCTCACACACCCCGGCGCTGCCCCCCGGCGTTACCGGGTGCTCCCGGGGCCCCCGGGGAGGGAGGCAGCTCCCAGCGGAGCCGGCAGCGATCGCGGCGGATCGACGCCTCGTTTATCCCTGATAAATGGAAAACGTCGAGCGCGAGCGCGGCCGCGTCCTCGCCGCTAACGGAGCCGCCGGGCGGGTCCCGGCTGGGGCTGTGCCCCGACGGGCTCGGCGGAGCCCCCCCTCCCTGCCGCTCCCGGGTTTTCCTCCCGGGACAGAGCCCCCTGCCCCCGCGAGCACCGGCGGTGCCGTTCCGGGCTGCCCGCGGCTCCGGGGGACCCGGCCCGGCCCGGCCCGGCGGCGCGTTTTGCGGCCGATGCCCCGGGAGGCAGCGGAGATGCCGGGCGGCCGGGATGGAGCTGCGCCCGGGGCCGCTCCGCCGGGCACGGGGCGGGGAGCCGGGATGGGAGAAACGGGAGGGGGGGGAGCAGGGATGGGGGAGCCGGGATTGGGGAAGCGGGATGGGGGAGCCGGGATTGGGGGAGCCGGGACTGGGGGAGCCGGGATTGGGGGAGCCGGGTGGCAGCGGGCTGGGGAAGGGGCCGGGGGAGCCGAGCCGGGGGGCGCGGGCCGGGGGGCGGCAGGCCCGTACCTGCCCGTTCTTCATGAGGTCGGCCCACATGCTGGTGCCGTCGCCGCCGCGCATGAGGACGTGGTAGGTGAAGAAGTAGATGCCGGGCAGGGGGCAGGTGAACTTGCCGCTCGACGGCTCGTAGTAGTTGCCCACGTTGGTCACGACGTCGTCGAAGCGCAGCACCTCGTAGCCCTCGTGGGGCTTCCGCAGCCCCGCGTAGAAGGCGATTTTGGGGCTGTAGAAGGAGGGGATGTAGCCGCCCGGGCCCGGGCCCGGCGGCCCCGGCGGCCCCGGCCGGCCCGGCTCCCCCGGCGGCCCCCGCGGCCCCGGCGGCCCCGGGGGGCCCCGCACGCCGGCGCGGCCCTTGCGGCCCGGCTCGCCCTTGGCGCCGGGCAGGAAGGGCGGCGGCGAGGCGGCGGCCAGCTCGGGCCCGGCGCCGGGGCCGGGGCCGGGGCCGGGGCCGGGGCCCGGGTAGGGGTCGCAGACCATGCGGCAGCTGCCCAGCATCTCGTAGTGCGCCGCGGCCTTGGAGCTGTGCACCAGCAGCGGGATGGCCACGAGCAGCACCAGCACCATGGCCACGCCGACGGCGGCCGCCGCCACCCGCCTGCGGCGGCTCAGCCGCGCGGCGGCCAGCGCCAGCAGGTCCGGTTCGCCCTTGGGCGCGATGGTGCCGCCGGGGCCGCGCACCGGGTCGCGGCTGGGCCGCCCGCGGAGGCGGCACCGGCGCCGGCGCCGGAGCCGATGCTGTAGCCGAGAGCCGAGCCGACGGTGGGGCTGCTGATGTAACCGGCACCGGGGACGGAGCCGCCGCCGGAGTCGTGGATATAACCGGCACCGGAGCCGCTGATGGAGCCGGGGATGGAGCTGGGACCGGAGTCGTGGATATAACCGGGACCGGAGCCGCTGATGGAGCCGGGACCGGAGTCGTGGATATAACCGGCACCGGAGCCGGGGATGGAGCCGGGACCGGAGCCGCTGATGGAGCCGGGATGGAGCCGCGGATGGAGCCGGGACCGGAGTCGCGGATATAACCGGGACCGGAGCCGCTGATGGAGCCGGGATGGAGCTGGGGACCGAAGCCGGGACCGGAGCCGGGATGGAGCCGCAGGAGCGCAGAGCCGCCCGGACGCGCGGGGCAACTTCTCGCCAAGTTGCCCGGGAGCGGGAGCCCCCCCCCGGGAGCGGGAGCCCCCCAGGGGAGCGGGACCCCCGGGATCGGGAAGGACCCCCCCGGGAAGGGGACCCCGCCGGAGCCCCGCCGCGCCGCGCCGCGCTCTCCCCGCTGCGCCCCGGCGGCGGCGGGCCGGGGGGCAGCGACACCCGGGGCGGCTGCGCCAGGGCCGGCCGGTGCCCGGTGCCCGGGGCCCCCCCCCCCCCCCCGCCCCGCTCCGCCCCGCCCCGCTCGGGGTCCCCGGGGGCGCGCGCCGCCGCCGCCCCCCGGTGCCGCCGCCCCCCGGTGCCGCCGGTACCTGGCGCCCGCGGCCCGGAGCGCACGTGGAGCCGCCGCCGCCGCCGCCGCCCGAGCCGCAGCCCCGCGCCGCCGCCGCCGCTCGACGGCGCGAGCCGCCGGCCCCGGGCACGGCGGGAGGGGCGGGAGCGGGGCGCCGGGGGGACGCGGGAGAGCGGGGCTGTGCGGGGGGTGTGTGCGGGTGTGTGCGGGGGGGGGGGTCTTGTGTGCAGGTGTGTGTGTGCAGGGGTTGCGGTTTGTGCGTGTGTGTGTGCGCACGGTGTGTGTGTGTGCAGGGTGTATGTGCTGCAGGCGGTGTCTGGGTGTGCAGGTGTGTTTCTGGGTGTGCAGCGGGTGCGGGGTGTGTGTGTGCAGGGGTGTTGGGTTTGGGGGGTTGTGTGTGCATGCAGGGTGTATGTGTGAAGGGGTGTGCGTTGAGGGGTGCGGGAAAGGTGTGCGTGAGGGTGCAGGAGGTGTGCATGTGCGTGCGCTTGCCGGGTGCACGGCTGGGTGTGTGGCAGGGGAGGTGCTGGGTTCAGGAGTGTGTGTGTGAGTGTGAGTGTGTGTGGGGGGGTCCTGGGTGTGGGGGCAGTGTGTGTGTGTGCGTGTGTGCACATTTATTTGTGTGTGTGCAGGGGGTGCTGGGTGCATGGGTGTGCATTTCTGTGCCTGCGTGAGGTGGGTACAGGCGGTGTGAGTGTGTGCATGTGCACTTTCTGGGTGCAGGGCTGTGTGTGTGTGTTGCAGGGAAGGTGCAGGGGGTGTGTGTGTATAGGTGCAGGAGATGCGAGTGTGTGTTGCAGGCGGTGTGCAGGGTGCACGGGTGTGTGTGCATGTGTGCAGGGGGGTGTGCTGGGTACAGGTGGCATGAACATGTGTGTGCGTGCCGGGTTCTGGGCGTACAGGGGGTGTTGCAGGGCGACGTGTGCAGGCAGTGTGCGGGGTGCAGGGGTGTGTCACAGGCGGTGCACGGGGTGCAGTGACGCGCATGTGTGCCCGCCAGGTGCACGTTGTGTGAGCATGCACCGGGCCGTGGGTGCATGACAGCCACGGGGCCCTGCGCACCCAGCGGCATGGGGGGAATGCCGTGGGCCCGTCATGCTCCGTGCAATGGGGCAGCGGCGCGGGGCCGAGCGCCAGGGCGGCCCGGGGTATAACGCAGCGCCCCGTGGGGGCCAGGGCGGCCAGTGTCCGCAGCCCCGTTTGCTCCGGGAAGCTCGGAGCCGGCGCGTGCCGGGCAGGCTGCGACGCACACTGCAGCCGTGCACCGCCGAGCTGGGGCACACGAGCGTGTCGCACACCCGCGTGGCACCGGCTGTCGCTGCATGCCGGCAGCGGCCCGCGGCTCGGCGGCTTCGGGCCCCACAGCTCGGGGGGGGGGGGGGAACTGCCTCCGGCTCTGCCGCTCCCCGGCTCCCGGCCCCCAGCTGCCGCCGCTCCTGCTTCCACATTCATCTTGGCAGAGGAGCGGGGACATTTGTGCTTTGGGATCTGATTTATGGCTGCTCTTTTCAAATCTTGACTGAATTTGCTCCTTTATGCAAAGCGGAGTCTTGCCCTCTGCGCTCCTGGGAGAGGTGCCGCTTCCCGAGCCGCCCTCCAAGGCGCCTCTCATCTGCATGTTCCCAGCAATTAGAACAAAAAAAAAGGGAAGAGGAAAAACCGGCAAAGAGCCCCCGGCTCTGGGGGCGTCCCCGGCTCTGCCCTGCCTGCCGGGCACGTTTCGGTTCCCTCCGCACCCCCCTTCCAGGGGGTCCCGGGGACGAGGCGAGCGGGGGTGCCCCGCGCACGGGTGTCCCTGGGGCGGGAGCACTTTGCACACGCGGCGGCTTTGCACACACGTGTCGGTGTGCAGGGACCCACGCGTGCCCTTGCGGCGTGGCTGCGGCTCTGTGGCAGCCTCTGCGCCTCCAGGTGTGGGGTGTGGGGTGTGGGGGGTGTGTGTGTGTGTGTGTGTGTGCACATGCCATGTGTGTGCATGTGCACACGCATGTTCGCGTGTCAGGGTGGGGGGTGAGGGAGATGCTCTCCCCTTTGCGATTGTATGTGTAATTTATCCATATAGTTCTTAAATTTGCAGGCCTGGCCAGCTCCCTTTGAAAGGGCGATAATCAATCAGCCGGGATATTAGATGGATTTATGGGCCCTTTATGCAGGAGGATCAATGCAATTCTGGAAAAAAAGAAAAAAAAAGGCAATGTTTGTGCAACAAATTACAGCGGCTGGAGCATCTCCCCCGCTCGGGGCCGGGGTCGGGCTGGATCGATGGCCGGGCCGGGTGGCCCCGGGGACAGCGACAGCGACGGGGCGGGCGGCGGCTCCCGGTGCCACCGGGAGCCCCGCGCCCGCGAGCCGCGGAGCCTAATGAGCAGCAGCAGGGAGTTAATTAGCGAGGCGGGCGCGGGGAAGCCCCGAGCGCTAATTACCGGGCGCCCCCGCCCCCTCGGGGACGCGACGTCCGGGCGCGGCCGGGGGGGGGGCCCAGGAGTCCCGGCGCGGCTCCACGGGCGCTGTGTCCCGGGGGGGCCCCCCCGCAGCCCCCGCCGGGGCCGGGGGAGAGGCGGAGCGCGCAAGGGGAGGGAGAGGAGAGCAAACACGGATGGTAAAAATAGAGGCGGCGGAGGAGAGAAAGGTCAGCCCCGGCGAGACAGGCAGCGAGGAGCCGGGGGGGGGGCGAAGTGGGGGGGGGGCTGGGCCGCATCCTGCCCTCCGCTCCCGGGGCCGCTCCCGCGGCGTTGCGGAGCCTGCGGCCGCGGTGCGGGGCGACCCTGGCGAGCCGTGCCTCAGTTTCCCCCCCCCCCCCCCATGCGGGATCCCCGAGCAGGACGCTCGGGGGGGGGGGGCGAAGGCGACGGCCGGCGGCTGCCGGCGGGGCTGGAGCGGGGCTGGGGGGGGCCGAGCATGCATAAATGCACAAAGCCGCAGCGCTGCCGCCACGCTGCGCCCGGCTCCGGCCCCGCGGCAGGGCTGCTGGAGGGGCGTTTGGGGGCGTTTGGGGGGCGCTGCGGGTGCAGGGGCTCCCGCCGCCTGCGAGCAGCCGTCGCGCCCCGCGGGCTCGTGCCCGGCGTCGCGCCCGGTGCCCGGGGGCCGCGGCGAAGCGCTTCGCTCCCAATTACGGCGCGGCGCCGGGGCCCGCAGACAAATCGGCGTGTCAGCGGCCGGGGGGAGCCTGGCGCAAATGAATATAGATGGGCTGGAGGCGCCCGGGCGCTGCGCGCTCCATCCAGGGCATGTTTGCAATAAAGCCGGGCCGCCAGGCCGGGCCTAAATTGGATGAAAATTGTCCTTGAACGGCGACAATAAAACAGCGGCCGAGGGGGGGGAAGCGGTTTAATGGGGCCGCGGGGGGCCGGCGATGCGGGGGGGCGACGCTCCCCCGGGAGCGCCGGGACTCCGCGCGGCCGGCGGGGCCGGCCCGGCTTTATTGGAACGAAAATTGACTTGATTGTCGGGATTACGGAGCGTGGCCGGAACGGAGGCGCCGGTAATAGATTTGTTAGCATAACAGAGCCCGGCGCTGGGAGCTGTTAGCGTCACGGCTGGATGGAGCCCGCGCCGCCGCCGCTCGCCCGTCCCCCGAGGCAGCTGCGGGCCCCGAGCCCAGGGCGCCCGGTGCCCCGGGAAGCGCCTCGGGGCTCGGCCCGACGAGTCTTATGGGGTGGGAAAAGCCGCCGGCTCCTGCTCCTGCTCCCCCCGGTGCAGGTCCCGTCCCTGTCCCCGGCGCTCGCAGCCCCCGCTGCTCCCCTGCGCATCCCCTCCTGCCCGCCCGGCTCGCCGGCACCGGCTGCTAACCGGGGACGAAGCGGCTGGGGGTTACTAGCAGGGCCGGCCTGGACCGGGGGGGGGGGGTCTGGAGCCGGCCACCCCCCCTGCAGCCTCCTCCCGGCACCAGGCAGGTTGGGGAGCGCCAGGGCCCCCGCTGCTGCCCCCGGGGCCGTTGCAGCCCGGAGGCGGTTGCAGCCCTGGGGCACGCGGACCTCGGCGCCCGGCTTTGCGCCCCGCAGCCCTCGGGGCGATTCAACCCTGCCGTGAGTTTTCCATCATCACCCCGGGGTTGGTGCCGAGGTCCCGGCGCGCCTGGGCATCCCCTCGTGGGGCCGGGGCCGGATGCAGGGCCGGGCTGAGGCCAGTGCCCAGCGCGGTGCCACGTCCCCCTCCCCGTCCCCACCGCAGAGGCTTCCCCTTGCTCCTTGCTATAATGCAATGGTGAAGGCCTTTGCCGTGATGGGCAGCTGCCAGCGCGGCGGGGGGGGCACAGGGCTGGGAGAGCCCCCACTCTGAGGGCTGTTGCACTCCCGGGGCACTGCTGTAATGAGTTGTCAGGTCTCAGCCTCCGGGGCAGACAGGGCTGTCGCAGCCGCGGTGACGGGCTGTCACAGCCGGCGAGCGACCGGCCGCAGCAAGAGCCCCAGGGGCTCGGGGCCGGGCCAGGGGCCGGGGGCAGCCGGGGCTTCCCGGCAGGGATTTACGGCCCCTCCCGGCTGAGCCGTTTCCCGGGCCCCGGCGGTGGGAGCGGCAGCGGGGCCGTCCATCACGGCATGCCAGCGCGTGACGAGATGGATGGCTGCAGGCCGGCCCGAATTAATTCTCTGGACAAGCGGCATTTATTAAGGATTCAGAGGATGTCGGGCGGAGAAATCCATCCTGGCCTGGAGGCAATTAGGCGGGGAGCGGGGCGGGTGGCCGGGGCGCGGGGTCCCCGGTGCCCTGCGCGCCCGGGGGGCCCAATGCTGGCCGCCCCACCAGCACCCCGCGCCACTGAGCCCGGCTCCGGCGCCGCGGCGGGCCGGGGCTCATTGCACATTCGCCTCATGCCTACCTGAGCCGCGCGCTGACAAATAGACATTTAAATCAGACAATTAGCTGGCCTCCACCACTGACATTTTTAATGTATTAATGTGCATCAACAGCTAATACATATAAAATTCCCCTAATAACAGCACTTGGGTAAAGGGGCTGCTCTGCAGCCCGGCGCTGGCAGTGATGTACGAGTCCGGAGGGACTCCGGCCCCAGAGTTTGCATTAATTACCAGCAAACTGACAAGGCAACGTGACATTCAGGATCAGGCACCGGATTCCTTTAACCAACCCTTTAGGGTTTTTTTCAAGCCCTGGCGCTCGCGCATGTGTGTGTGTGTGTGTGCGCGAGCGGTGCAGCCGTGCATGCTAAGGTGTGTGTGCGCGGTGCAGCCGTGCACGGCCTCGGCGCGTGTGTGGGCTGGCGGCGTGGCGTGCACGCGTGTGCAGCGTACATGCGTGTGCGGCGTCCCCGTGCACAGGGACCTGCTGGCGGGGCTGCAGCCATGTGCGTTGCGACACGTGTGTGCGTTGCAACCTGCGTGTGCATGTTCCCAGCGGCGGGACTGGGGACCGGGGGCTCTGCCGCGAGGCCCTGTGCAGGCAAGGGGGGACACCGGCGTCCAGGGCCCCCCGCCGCAGCCCCACGTGGGACCAGGACGGCCCCGTGCAACGAGGCAATGACAAATGCTTCAATTAGCAGGAAGGCTCCGAAAATCGATGCCTTAAACGCTGGTGGCCAGGGCTGATCAATGGCTCCAATTACACCCTCAAACAGGTGCTTGCGGGGGGCCGGGGAGGTCCCCGAGCCCCGGGGCGCCCCGAGCCCCCCGAGGGGGGGGACCCAGGCATCTGGCTCGCGGCCGGGCAGGGCTCCCGCGCCCACCGCCCCCCCCCCACTGCCGGGGGCTCAGCCCAGCACGGCAAAGGCGAATTTGACATTTCTTAAATCCAGCTGCTCGCGGGGATCGATGGGGCCTGCGAGACCCCCGCCCTCCCGCCGGCTCATCGACCCTACGCGCCGCAGGGGGCAAGGAGGGGGCCGCCGGCCCCCCAGGGCGCCGCGCTCGCTGGCAGCCAAGCGTGGGGCCGGGGCCCGCCGGGAGCGGCGGCGGCTGTCAGGGAGGCAGCCAGGCGCGGGTGGGCAGCACGGGCGGGGGGCCGCCCGCCCCGGCGCTGTCAGCCGCCCGCCGCCCGCCCTGACGGACAGCCGGGCCGCAGGGGAGCAGACAGCACCGTCCGTCTGTCCGTCCCCCCATCGCTGCCAGCACCCCCGGCCCCACTGTCCCCGGGGGTCTCCCATCCCCGGGGGTCCTGGCTGCATCCCAAAGCCAAGATGAATTTGCCCCATTGCATCCTGCCCCCCCCCCCCCCCCGGCTAAGCAGAGCCAGGCTGGGAGCTGCAATTGGGGCTGGGAGCTGTCGGACCCCTCGTGCATGGAGGGGGGACGGGACCCCTTGTGCATGGGGGGCACAGAGTGGGGACACCTTGTGCATGGGGGGGACGGGACCCCTCGTGCATTGGGGACGTGGGGTTGGGAGTCCTCGTGCATGGGGGAACGTGGTGGGGACCCGCCGTGCGTTGGAGAAGTGGGGTGGGGACCCTCGTGCATGGGGGGGACAGGGCGGGGGTCTCTCCCAGAGCCCCCAGGGCTGCAGTTCCCCCCTGCCCTCCTTTTGCAAGCCGCGGGGCAGAAGGGCAGCCCGGGTGGAGGGCACTTTGCCCCCCTGCAGCAGCAGCAGCGCCGGCGGCGGGGGGGGGGGGTAGGGACCCCGCAGGGGCTTTGCAGCCCCCCATTCGCCGGCGTGAGCCGGGCTGAGTCAACAGCGCCGCGCGGCCGCCGGCCGGGGCCGTTAATAATGGATGAGACCAAATTGGAGGCCTGCTCCCTGCTAATCCCTGCAAACACGGCGCCGCGCAGCCGGGCCTCTGCAAACAGGCGCTGCGCCGCGGGGGCCGCCCGCACCCCCGGGAACGGGCACCGGCGCGTGCCGGAGCATCGGGGTGCCAGCTGCTCCCCCGCGAGGAAACGCGGCGCCGGGGCTGCCCCCGCCCCGGGTGGCCCCCGTCGCTCCCGGCCGCCGCGATCCCATGCACTTTGCCCGGGCGCCGCGAGTCCGGCACGGGGCAAAGTCTGGTTTGGGGAGGGAGCGACGTCGCGGCTGGGCTGAGCTCCGCGGGGCCCCCCGGGAAGGTAGGTCACGGGGGGGGGGGTGGCAGGGCCCGTGGTTTGGGGAGGGCTGTGGGCATGCATCGGGCACGGGGTGGGGGGGGGTGCAGATGGGCATGCACCAGCCCTGGGTGGGCATGTGGGGCCCCTGGGTGGGCATGTGGGGGTCCGGGTGGGCATGCACCGGCCCCGGGTGGGCACATTGGGCTATGGGGCAGGCATGCATTGGTCTCAGGTGTGCAAGTGGGGCCCTGGGTGGGCATGCCAGGTTATGTTTGGGCATGCACCGGCCCTGGGTGGGCATGTTGGGCTATGGGAGGGCATACGTCAGCCCTGGGTGTGCAAGTGGGGTCCCGGGTGGGCATGCACCAGCCCCAGGGTGGGCTTGCATCGGCCCTGGGTGGGCACTTGGGACCCTGGGTGGGCACGCAGGGCCCCAGGTGGGCATGCACTGGCCTCGGATGGGCACACTGGGCTATGGGTGGGCATGCACTGGCCCCGGGTGGGCACGTAGGGCTATGGGTGGGCATGCACCGGCCCTGGGTGGGCATGTAGGGGTCCAGGTGGGCATGCACTAGCCCCGGGTGGGCATGCTGGGCTATGGGTGGGCATGCACCGGCCCCGGCAGGATCCGTCCCGGGGGCTGCGGTGCGCTGGGGGGGTCCCCTGAGCCGCCCCCTTGGTTCCCGCAGGCTGCTGGCCGGGCCGGGGGGGGCCCCGCCACCACCACCGCCACTGCATCCGCGTCCCCGTCGGCGATGGCCAAGCGGCTGCTGGTGGCCTACGGGCTGTGGGCCCTGGGGGGGCCGCTGGGGCTGCACCACATCTACCTGGGCCGGGACAGCCAGGCGCTGCTGTGGCTGGTGACGCTGGGCGGCTTCGGGGCCGGCTGGCTCTGCGACCTGTGGCACCTGCCGCGCTGGGTGGCGGCGGCCAACGGGGCCGGGGGGGGCCGGCGGGGGGGGGCGGCCCCGGCGCGCAGCCCCCTGCGCTTCGCGGGGCAGGCGGCGGCGGGGACGTATTTCGGGGCGCTGGCGGGGCTGGCGCTGCCCTGGCCGCCGGCGCTGCCGCTGGCCGCGGCGCTGGGGGTGCAGCTGGCGGCGTCGGTGGGGGACCAGACGGCGGACGCCCGGCCGGTGCTGGCGGCCGCCTTCCTCGCCGCCCTCCTCTTCGGCGGGCGCCCGCCGGCGGCGTTGCCCGTCAGCCTGGCCGCCGCCGCCGCCGCCCAGCGCCACCGGCGCTACAAGCCCCGCGGGACGCCCCGGCCGGGGCTGCCGGCCCGGCTCTGCCGCCTGGCGCTGGCGTACCTGGCGCTGGCCGGCCCCGTCGCCTACGCCGCGCTCGGCCGGGCCGGAGCCGCCGCCGCCGCCGTCCTGCGGCTGCCCCAGCGCGCCGGGAGGCTCCTCGCCGAAACCCTGGGCTTCGGCGCCGGCCGCTCCCCGGAGCCGCTCGACGCCTTCGCGCCTGGCGGCCGGCAGCAGCGGGCGTACCAGGTGGGTGCACGGGGGGGCCTGGGTCCCCTGGGGGGGGGTAGAGGGGTTCAGCTCCACCACTGTGCCCCGGGGGGGGCAGCACGGGGTGCAACCGGTGCCCCCCCAGCCCGTTTCGGGGTCCCACGCCGGGGGCGGATGTGCAGCCCCGTGCACCACCCCGGTGCCCGTCCTGCACGCCAGGAGCTGGGGGGTGCAAATGGGGGGGTGCAAAGAGGGGATTGCAAACAGGGGGGTGCAAAGAGGGGATTGCAAACGGCGGGGGGTCCCCCGGGGGGCTGGTCCACCCCCTGTCCCCCCCAGCGGTTTCCTGACACCACGGCTGCTCCATGCATCCCTCTCACCCCCCTGCGCAGGTGCTGGGCCTCGCCGCCGGCTCCTCCGCCGAGGACGTGCACCGGAGCTACCGGGAGCTGGTGAAGGTTTGGCACCCGGACCACAACCGGCACCGGGCCGAGGAGGCCGAGAGGCGCTTCATCGAGCTGCAGGAGGCCTACGAGGTGCTCGCGGGCCCCAGGAAGGCCCCAGCGGCAGCGTGAGGCTCCCGGGGGCAGCAAAGGCCACGGGGAGGATTTTAACACGAGGTTTCCTCCTCACGGCTGCTTTGTTTCTCGTGCTCGATGCGACGCGTTTCTGCGGCTGGATGGGCCAGGCGGGGAACGTGCACCAGAGCGAAGCTTGCACAGGGTGCCCTGCGGACCCACGCACAGCGCCTTGTGCAAGCCATTGCGCCAGAGTCTGTGCAAACCTATGGACGGGGGCTTGTGCAAACCATCGCACAAAGGTTTGTGCGAACCATTGCATGGGGTGCTCTGCAAACCGTTGCATAGGGGCTTGTGAAAAACACTGCACGTGAATATATGCAAACCACTGCATGAGGCACCCGCAAACCATTGCACGGGGATGCATGCAAACCATTGCACGGGAGCAACTGCCAGCCATTGCACAGCCTGGATGGCAGCGCTGTTGCCCATTGCCAGGACACCTGGGTCCCCATCAGAGAGGGCCCAACTCGCCGTGCCGGTGCCCGCTGCCGAGGAGATGTGGGTTCCAGGCAGGACCGGATCGAGAGGCGTTTAAGGCGGAACGGGGCCGCGAACCCGTGACCTTCCGAGCTCAGCGCTCCCCCCCGCGCCCATCTTCGGCTCTTTCCGGGAGGCGCTCGGCAGTTTCCGCCGCGGGGCGGTGGCTCTCGGCAGTTTCCGTCCACGTTCGGCTCCCGCTGCCCCGCCCCACTCCGACCCGCCCCTCGCGGGGGCAGGGAGGCGGGGCCTCGGCAGTGCCTGATCCGATTGGCCCAGGGCAGGGTTTGGCCGCGCCCCCTCTCGCGCACAGGGGGAAGGCGGGGCTCTCGCACCCGCATTGGCTCGGCCGCTCCGCCACTGGCTGGCGTCCCGCCTCCCTCCTCGCGTCCCCGCGCGGCCGGGGGCACCGCTCTGCCCTCTCATTGGCCAGAACCCCTCGGCCCGGCCCCCGCCTCGCTTCTGACTGGCTGGAGGCGAAGAGGGGCGGGCCGAACTGAGCCTTCCCCGCATTCTCATTGGCAGCCCCACGCGGTGTCCTGGAGGAGGGCGGGCGGGGGTGCTGCTGCCCCGCGCCGCCATTGGCTGCCGGGCGGCCGCTGCGGCCCGATTGGCTGGCTCCGCCTGAGGGCTCCTGCCGGGCCGAGGCCCCCGCCCCCCTCCCCGGTGCATCGCGGCGGCCTGAGGTGAGGGGGGGGGCTCGGCCGGCGGCGGCGGCGGGCAGGGGCGAGCGGGCCGCCCCCACCGCCACGGCCGGTGAGTCCGGGGGCGCCTTGAGGAGGGGGGCGGCGGGGCCGGGCCAGGCCGGGGCGGGCTGTGAGGGAGGGGGCGGAGGGAAGGGAGGGGGGGGGGTGGACGGTGGGGGAGGGGCGGGCTGTGGGGGAGGGGGGCGAGGGGGAGACATGTGGGGGAGGGGGCGGCCCCAGCGTGGGCTGTGGGGCGGGGAGGGCCGGAGGGGTGCTGGGGAGGGGGGGGGGGCAGCCAGGGGTGTAGCTGTGGGGCGGGGAGGGCCGGAGAGGTGCTGGGGAGGGGGGGGCAGCCAGGGGGGATAGTCTGGGGGGGGGGGACAGCCGGGGGGTGCGCTGTGGGCTGTGGGGCTGGAGAGGTGCTGGAGGGGCAGCCAGGGGAGTGCTCTGGGGGGGACGACGACAGTCGGGGGGTGCCCTATAGGAATAGGGGGGGCCCTATAGGAATAGGGGGGGCTCTATGGGGGGGGAAAAAGTGGTCTTTTGAGGTAGCCAGGGGAGTGCTTTAGGGTGGGGGGGTGGTTGGAGGGGAAGGGTGTCAGTGATGGGGGTGAGGGGGGCTGGATGAGGGGCCTGGGGAGCAGGAGTGCCCCCCCCCCCGGGGCGATGGGGGGCTGGGGGCAATGCAGGCTGCCTGGGGAGAGGGCCCACAGCGTGGCGGGCTTGGGGGGAGCGGGTCACGGCAGTGGGGCCCTGGGGAGGCTGCAGAAGGGGTCTCCGGGGGGAGCGGTGGGGTTTGATGGGGTGCAGGGGCTGTGGGGCTGGGGTGGCGGCTGGCTGTGGGGCAGGGGGCGGCTGTCATGCAGGGGGGAAGCAGCCAGCGATGAGTCTGAGCCGTGGGAGTGAGCAGCGAGGGGCAGGGAACGGCCACTGGCGTAACTGAGGGGGGGAGGACGCTCAGGATTATTAATACATTATTTATACCGCAGATTTGTACATGGCAACGCATGCCTATTGCTTCCCCCCGTCTTTACCTCATCTCTGCCTGTGCGTTACCGCTCCTTTTCCCCCGTACTCACCCAGCCTGTACATCTCGGGGGCAGGAATAATGCGTTTGGTTGTGCTGGGGCCTTTGGGTGTTAACGTAACGCAAGTAATAAGCTAACGAGAATGAGGCAGCAGGAGTATGAGGGTGGTGAAAGGCAAGCCGAGCTGCAAAGAGGCAAATGGTTTCTTCCGATACCTCCATAGTGATGTGGCCTTAAACTTTAGCACACCTAAAAGCATGACTTTGTTTTCCTTATTCTCTCAGGACTTTTCTCCCCGGGAAAGCAACCGAGCAGTAAGTTAGAAGGTGAATTCCAGTATCTGGTTCCCACTCTTTCCCCATGTGGGTGCTCATCAGTGCTGCTTTTGTTTTGTGTTTGATTATCTGCTTCCTGAGTGAACTTAAAGAGGCACTAATGTATTCACAGAGGGAGCTGTGGCAGAGAAGTTGCAAGTCTCCTGCACCGGATAGGCAAGACCTAAATTGTGGTTCCATAGGAAGAAAGGTGAAGAATAGGATTTTGTGTTCGGTTTAGAGAGGGGTGAAAATCCTGTGAAGGATGTAAGGTGGTTTGTTTGTTTGTTTGTTTGTTTGAGGACGCTTCCTGCCCTGTCCGCAGGTGTAATGGTCCTTCATGTATATGTATAGTGATCCTGTAGCCTCAGAGGAATGAATGCCTGCTGGCATGCCACCTTCAAGGGCTCTCAATTCGGATCAATTCTCTTGCAAAGCAGCTTGCCATCATCGGGCCATTAGAGAAGTTTGTTACACAGAAGCTGTAACAAAAGCTTTCATTGCTGCTTTTGGGAGCCATTGTTAATTGATGGGGGGCAAACTTGGAACAATGGGTAGAAATTTCTATGCTGACTACCTGTGGGATCTGCTTCAGTGATTTTCCAAAGGGTAGTTTGATTTTGAGCTCTTTATAATGACCATTTTTCATTAACTTTGCACTGCATTTCCTACTGCAGGCCATAAATTGAAGAGATATGGCAGCTGCAAAATCTTTCATTTGAGAAGGGTCCTATGGTATTACAGATCTTGAAACCTTTTGCTTCAGCCTTTGCCTAGAAAGTTAAAGGCAGATGATGTTGAATATTTTGTCATAGTGTTTGACTCTGGATCCTAATGCTTTCTGAGAAGGATTTGCTTACACGAGCTGGGGGCATCCCAGTATGCAATCTGGCTGAAATACAGGCCTGTATTCGTGAAATTTTGGGCTAACTATTTAGTCTGGACAAGGTCTAGTACAGCAGAAAGGGAAGCCGATATCTGTATTTCGCGTGAGGGTTCTTAAACTCTTCGTGGTCGTAGCAAGCACTGAACTTCTTAATAGCCTGCCTTAGGAAGACGGAGCGTAGGAAAGCATGTCACTGTCTGTATTCAGATTCAGGCATGACCGAGTAAAAGCAGCATCTCTCCAGAAATGCATGCTTTCAATATTGATGCTGCCTTCTAAAATCATTTGAAAGGTGGAGGGGAAGATGTGTGTTTTGACAGCACCACAGCTTCACCTTCCTTCTTTTTTTATTTTTGATTTATTTATTTTTTAAATAGTCTTTGAGCCATGAGTAACTGAAAACCCTTCCCCTCTTCTGGTAACGCGTCAGAATGTTTGCTTACAGCATCCTGGTTATCTTTGCCATAGTCCCTTTTCACAGAAACTGCCAGCGTGTTAAACCTTGTGGTAGTTCGGGAGTGCAGGCCAACTCCAGTAGGGTCCTGCCTGAAGACACCGAAATGCCATTTAGATCCATATCACTCATTCTTCCTCATGACTTCTCAGCTCAGCTTTTCCACTGTTGGACTGTGTTACTCTATGGACTAATATGCAGTACATGGGATTTAAGTATTTATGTTTCTTACTGTAATACTCTATTAAATAATGTAGCTTGTTTGTGTGTTAAATGCCTGCAAAAGCGTATGCAGCTAGCCTTAACTTTCAGGCGCAAGCTGCGTGAAAGTTGCATATAACTCCAGCAGCTGTTCTGCTATATATCACAGATTTATGACCGTAGCAATATCTGCTAAAGTTATTGTAGTTAAAGGTTTGCCAGGCTAAACTCCTTTTCTAAGGAGCATTGTCTAATGCATAAGGTTTTTTTTTTTTTAATTGTAGGGGTTTTTTTGAGGGACATGTAAATATTTTATGATTTTGCTGAGCTATTGTGCTGCAACCCCTCAGCAGAAGATTCTTGTTGGATGCAGGACAAAGGAGCTTTAAAGGTGACTTGCAATATGAAGAGGGTGTATAGGTACTGCATTCTTTTATTTTTGTTTTTAATAATGGAAGATCTGAGACTTAAAACATATAAAATTTGTTCTTAATTGCATTTTCAAGCCTTGGATGCATGGAGGGGTGACTAGAAGACAAAGTGAGATCTTTGCATCAGGATTTCAGATCGCATTGATGCACGTAAAGCACTAGACATCTTATCGGAAATTCCCAGTACCTGTTTATTTTGAAATTGAGTATAGAAAACAGAGTGTGATAAGGAAGCTGTGGCCCCCTTGTGAAGAAAACAAAAAATGGTGGTCTGTTGTTTTATACCGTGTAAGTACACGTAAACACACCGTGTGGGGTTTTGTAACATCCTCACAATAGATACAGGAATGTTTTGTCATGTGAAATACTTAGTTTTACTCCTTTGTGCTGCAAAATGATACACAATTAGCTTGTAAGAGGTACATGTTTGAGAATAGCTAATGCTCAGTCGTGCTCTGCATAATGCATTTGGTGAAAGAACAATAAATGTGTGGATTTAAACAGAATATAGACAGCTAATTATCTCTGAAGTTAAATGTTCAGTTCATTCTTGCTCAAAATAACTAAACTGAGGAAATACTGGGGTGAGGGGAAAAGAGTAATGCTAAGAAACTTACTGGTCTTTCAGTCCTAAAATGGTTCTTTTGTATTGTACGGTTTTATGATCCTTTATCCAGTAACATGAAAGGAGTAGTCTAGGGCAGAAAAAGAAGCTGCTTTATGTAAACAGGGATTTCAGTGCAGGCATTGATATTAGACTTTTTCAGACCTGTGTTGGGAAAACCAAGAAGGCTGCTCTCGCTGCTCTCCCTTCCCCACGTGCACACGATCCGTAGCCCCGTGTATTAACTGTTCCATTGTTTGGTGGAAGGAGCTTCTGAAAACCGATTGTGTCGATTTAAAAAAAAAAAAAAAAAAAAAATCAGTTAGGCTTTTTGTGCTGCGCTTACTGTTGTACGGTGTGTTGTGTTCCTTTCTGACACAAGATAATAAAGCTAACTGACTTGCATCGGAATATTTGGCCTGCTGTGTTTTGTGGGGGATAGGAACCGTTTGGGCTCAGTAGCCCATCGGCCAATTTCTGATCTGTTTCAGGTCGAAAAAGTTAGTTCTTCAAACACAAATGATTGAGGCCTGTATCGAGCATAAGAGATATCAACAGTCTTATTTTGGCCTGCTATAACTTAACAGGTATTTGCTTAAAAAACAAGTATTAAGGTTTCGGCACTGCATAACCTTTGTGTCCTCCCCTCTGGGATTCAGCGGTCTGTGAGAAGTCTGGCTGCGCTGGCGCTGGGGGGAAGCGTTGCGAGTACACATGCAAACCCGAGAGAAACTCTTGGGTGTTAGCATGTTCCTATAGGTAGTGGACATCTGAAACCGACTTCTCTAAATGTGGCTTGAGGAAAGATAAAATACATGATTGAATTTCTAGTGTAATTGTCACTTTTTTTTTCTTTTTTGGACACCATCTAAAACTGAGGTGAATTCTTGCGTGAGTACCTTACAAAGAGAAGGGGTCCCAGCGTTGTAGGTAAACACCTCTGTCCTCTGAGGCCCTAGAGTCTTGGAAGCAGGAATTTTTATTTGAGAATGATTATAAATTACAAATAGAGCGATTTATTCCAGTGAAATGCTGCTGTGTGTACTCAGAGAGGCTCATCTTAGGTGCTTGATCAACAAGATTAAAATAGCTTGGTAAGGGACTACTTAACTCAAAAGCCAATTAGCCAGATGCTACTGTACAGCATGAATTACGCTTAAGCTGGGGGTGAGGTGGAGGCCGGGGAGAGCCTTCTACGCTACTTGCCTGAAATCCCCAAGCGACAATGGTAAAACTCTTCCTAAGAAGCAGGCGTATTCTTTAGAACTTAAGATTTCACAGCAAAAGCATCTTCTGTAGACTAATAGAAAATCCGGAGAAAATTCTCACTGTTTATCTTATTTTCCTTCAAATAGGGAGGTATCAAGTTCTCAGAATTTACTGAAATATCAGTCCAGGCCGTTTTCTGTGCTATTCTTGCTCTGTGGGTTGGTGATTTTAAAGTCACTTCTCTTTTGACTTGGTGTCTGTAAAATTTTGGATATGTTTTCCTTCTTTCTTAAATAGAATATGCTGATATTTGCGCGTTTCACAGAAATGTGCATTTCCAGTGTAACTTGAAAAATTTTATGTCATCAACTAAACAACGGCAGCTCTAGGAAGAGGTCAGTCGCTGAGTCAGTGATGGGAAGGAGCTGGGTTTCTGGGGATTTTGTTGTTCCTGTAGCAATCCTGTTTTAATTGCAGTATTTTAATCCTGCAGATAGGTTTCTTAACATTTTTGTACTGATTCTTTCTTGGCTTCGTTGCTTCTAGTGAAGTATATGGTACATTATATAAGACTTACATTGCCCTTATCTGAAAGAGTTCACCATCTGTAGCAAGTTTATTTAATTTATTTGAACTTGCCCTAACCTTTGCTATTTTACTAGTCCTGGAATTTCCACTTCTATTGTTTAAAAAAAAAACAACTTGTTTTTTACAACCCTCTTGCACTGATCTATTTAAGGTTTTTGTCTAATGCTCATGCTGCGATTTTCATCTGATTTGCTGTGAGAAAGATACCTAGTTAAATGGAGGTCACACAACTTTCTGAACCTGTATTCTAACATAAACTGGAGTTGCTTTTGACTGTCTGACCCTGCATTTTTATCATAGGAAATATCAGGTGAAATTGCAGTATTAATTCCATTATCAGAGTGTCAAGATTTGCCATTATATATTCATCAGATGCATCAGTGGTTATTTTTCTTCAGTCCACTGCCTTATCACTTATGTGCATGTCAGAGTTAGAACTTGGCTTGCCAAAGAGTAATTCAGAACTCTTTGTATGTTATTTGTTTTTTCCTCTAAGACTTAATTACTCGTTATGTCTCTCTTTTGAAGTGGGTAAAGGTAAGGTTTAGTATTTTAGATAAGGTTTAGTATTTTTCAAGCATTTTGAGAATTTCTAATAACTTCTTTTCTGGCAACTTCTGTTTTTTTTACATATCGTTGAATGAGGTGTTCTTTTAATTATTTACTTTTCAAGGATTTACATCCAGAGACAATTTTTAAGTATACCTTTGTTGCACGAATTAGTTTGAGACAACTCGTGGGAGTTCACAAAAAGCACTCTCAGGGATGACGTTGCAGGTTTTTTAGTTCCTGTGTATTTCCATGCTCCCTTCTGGATTAAAGAATGATTTGCTTTATTTAAAAATGAAATGAAACAGAAGACGCTAAGGCACTTTATTTTTATTTTTTTAACTCTGAACGGTATATACTGGCGGTGTTTAGTATCACAGGTCAGTGCACGAGCACTTTCAGTCTCTTGGACTGAACAGGCGTTATCTTGAAATCACGGGACGCATTCGAAGGCTCCCAGTAGCCGTATACTTGTATCGCCTCCAGTGCGTTTCCTGGTCGGGGATATAAAGCAGCCAGGCGGGGAAGTGAAACTTGTATGTAATCGTACAAACCAAGGCACATCTGCCGTGCTGCGTTACCGGCAGACCTCCGTGCCGAATGTGCTGGCAATCTGGAGGAGTAGAGCCGGTGCTCTGTTATAGCCTGGAAGCACAATCCTTCCCTAAATTCTCTGGCTTCTGTGGAAATCTTGGGTGTTTTTGAACAGAATTTCCAACGCCACGATTTTTTTTAGGCGGTATAACAAATGAAGGCATTTAATTCTGAGAGCTGGAGGCGGCAAGACAGGAGTTTGTAACTACCTCTCATTTCAGGACTCTATTTACAGGTAAAGAATTCTTTTGCATAGTCTTTTGAAAAGGCGGCGAGTGTTAACTCGGTCTCAGCTCTTAAAGCTGTCTCATGCTTAGATTATTTGGGTCACTGGTTAGAAATAAGTTTTGAACTCCTGCATAGCTAAGAAAGGAAAACTCTAATAATAGGAAATGTCTATTTTTAAGTCAAAATACACTTGTTAGGATCCTGTTGATGAGCTGTTGGGCAGCGTCGCTCGTTCTTGTATCCCATCAGTGTTGCTGCATTCCTCAGGCTTGTAAACCATACCCGGGAATGTGGCTAGAAAAAAAAATCCTGATCAGGGTGGAGGGGAGTTGAGCTTCCAATTATTTGTTAAGCGAATTGCATTTCTTTCTAAATGTATATGAGTATGTGGGTTTCACTAGGAATGTACATAGAGTCCCAACATTTACTAAAATATTTTTGTGCATCTTCAGTTATGCTCATTTTACATTTTGAAATGGCATTTTTCGTGTGTGTTTTTCACACTTCATTACGGATACGGCTTTGAAACGAGGGCCAGATCCTTCCTTGGAGTTAGACCAGTTTGCTGTGGCAGAGAGGTCTCTATTGTTTCCTTACGTTGTGTATCCTGTTGTTCTTTGTTTAACCTGTCATCCTGTTTGATGTGGCGCCTGCCATCCCCGCTCTCGCTAGCTGCTTGAATCAGAAACACAGTGAGCACAAGGAAAACACATACATGTAATGCCACAGGAGAACTGTCCCTGTTACGGTCTTTGTGGGGGAGGTTTGTATCTCGTCCTCTGCTGAAATAAACAGAGAAAACGTTTAAAATTTGTATGCTATTAGGTGCTGGCAGCAAAGTGAATTTTATTTTCTCTAGGATACTCGCCATGTGAACCCATGAGAGATCTAAGAGCTCACACTGTAATAAATATTGTCATCCAGTGTAGGAACCACGCTCTCGGTCCACTGTGTATAATGGCTCTTGTGTTAGTAAATGCTGGTATTTGTTTAAATGTTTTTTTTTATGATGGGTTATAAACCTTCCTAGTCCTAATGCTTGCATGCTTAAGTTAGAATGTCTTACGAGTGCCACGGTAGCTTTGAATTAAGCCTGTTGAAACTACAAATTCTTTAGGGATCTTGTTGCTTTATATTTAATATTGCTTTTTTCTGGCTAGTTGTTTTGCAGTGCCTTTAAACAAAATACAAATTTTAATCTTAAGCATGAGCGAGTCGACTTTGATAAGCTGCGAGACTTAGTGTATGCCTTTGGCCAGTACAGCAGCAATCTTTTTATTTCCTTTCTTTTTCTTTTTTTCTTCTTTAGAACTGGAAAAGACTGATACCAACTGCTGCAGTCAGACTTCATGACAAGAAGTTGCTTTTCAGAGGAAGAAGCTATAGTGCTCTGCTGGCTTGTCAGCAGAATCCTGACAACTCCAGACCCGATTTGCCCTTACAGCTGGGATTTTGCCATCCCAAAACAGATATTTGCTGTTTCCTGAATTGATACAAGACGGTGTGTGAATTACAACTGCCAGCTACGTTATTCAAGGGCGAGGACTCTCTCCCCCCCCCCCCCCCCCCCCGTATAGCTGGGCATTAGAGCAAACGTGCTGAGATGTCTAAAAAGCAAAATCCAAAAGGTAAGATGCATGTGAATGTGATATAATCAAATGTCAATAAACAACATTATTGATTTCAAAGTTATCAATTAAGAAAGGGGTTAATTGCTTTTGCTATACTCCTTGCAAGGTTGCTAATGTCACTTGGCAGCTTACTGTCACTGTCTTAGTGAAACTCTATAACTGTTGGGTTTTGTAACATTTTTAGTAGCATTTCAATTGTCTAACTTGACAGTTCTGATTTTATAAGTTCCTGTATATTACTAATTTTGCATCTCTTTCACAGTTGGACTTCTGGGAAAAAACAATTTTTAGTAGTTGAGTTGTTAGAGGTAAACTCATCTTTTACTGGGATCACCAGTGGTATTAATGCAAGACTCTCTGGGTATGGCCAGTATGAATCGGAAGGGTGTTTGGGTCGCTCACAGACTTGACTGCGCCAAAACTTAGAAGTTAATCTTACTACCAAGACAGCCCTTTTCTGCCCTCTGATTCAGAATGCCCTGTGGATTCCGGGGTTTTAACGCAGGGTTTTAATGCAAGGTTTCTGCCCTTGGTTTGCTAAGATTCGAGTTAAAGAAACAGACCACTGAATCAAGGCTGGATAGCTCAGCCTGTGTCCTCACCTCCTGGAGATGTGATTCAAACTAGACTAATTTAAATCCTTTTCCTTTAAGATAGGTACAATGAACAACAAGCCTAAGTTAGCGAGAAGCTTGTTCCCTTGCTTTGTTTTCAAATACACAGTATAGTTTTCCTTTTTTCTGCTATCACATGTTAAGTGTTCAGTGGCAAAGCTGTTCTTGCATTAAGGAGCTTATTTCAGTGAGAGATCTTATTCGTTGCATGCAAAACATTAATTCCAAAGCGTGTGTGTGTGGTGGTGGGGAAGAGGGGGATTGACGGCTATGGTTTTCTTTTTTTCTTTGAACTGACTACTAATTAATAATTTAACACGGATGGATTTGACGATCCATGCCCTCTACCTAAAGAGAAGAGCTTTTGTTCTCTGTAGATTTTTTTTTTTTTTTTTCCTAGCAGCTTTGGCATAGAAATGGTGTCTACCTGAGGGGTCCAGCTTTCCTTTGACAGCTAAATCCATACTTGATTCGAAGCAATTAGTAACACTTATGGAAATTGTTGTACGCTATAATTTGTGAATGATTTTTAAAATGCTGTATTTATATCTATGTTTGGAAGCCTGAATACTGAGTCATTAAGAAATTGGCCCCTATGTGCTGCTGTAAACCTTGCTGTTCAGCCCATTGTTGCTGCGTAAACGTGGAGAGAAAAATGCATCTTGAAGCCGCAGAAAAGAATTACTGTGGCTAGATAGAGAACCTGCAAGTGAAATCTGTGGGAGAAGAAACATGAAAAGCTGTTACTCTGAGGGAATTCTGGGGTTTGGCATTTGCCAAACGAGAAAGCCGACACAATTGCTGTTCTCAGTGATGTTCAGAATAGACTGTCATATGGAGAACCTGTTGGGAAGTGCTGGCGTGTATTGGGTTCCTAAAGAAAAGTGGAAGGATTGTGGGCGCAAATATTTGACACCGAACGAGAATGCAGAGTAAACTCTAATTTGTTGTGCCGCTCAGGGATATAAAATACACCCTGCTTTAGGAAGCAGCCTCATCTCCAGGCTTTGGAGTGACAGTGTGGATGTAAAGGGAAGGTGAGAGCTAAGGCTCTAGACTCTTCTGCTTGTGTCCTGTCCTGTCTGGACTGTGACTGCATTTTCAATTATTACTTTTCTGCTGTTCTAGAATGTTAATGTAGTCAACAAATATTCCCCAGTCCTTTGTAAAGGAATGTACCTTGGCCAGGTAAGGAGTATCTTTTCGGTTTCTTTTTCTTCCTAAAGCAAAACAAAACCCCTTTACGGTGTAACAAAGGGTCAGTGAGAAGTATTGAAAGATATGTAATGAGAGAGAACTATTTTTAATAACGCAGCAGTTTTGAAACTGAATCAAAGTCCACCTGTTTCTTGTTCTTAGAAGTGCCACAGAACAGAGTGAACATCTGAACAATTTGTTCAGAAGGATATTTTAAGTCTTTTGAAAATGTATATGCAAAGTTTTAGCACAGAATCATGTTGTACTCCTCAATATTACTGTTATATATAACTCTTTACTCAGAAGGCGTATGCTGAGGAGAAAAAAGTTAAATCTCTAAACCAGTCATGTAATCATCCCCGTTCAAAATCAGAATGCATCCATCAAAATGTAGGACCATATCCAGGTTATACTGAATGCTTCATTTCAGCTTTAGTATATTCTATAAGGAATATTTCAGAAATTCAAAGAATTTAGTCTCAGTGGTACCAGATCTCTAAAGACATGTTTTTCCATAGTCTAGTAGTTTTGTTGATTTACTACCGTCTGAATTCCTCCTTTGGTTATGTTTTCCCCCCCGCAAATAATAAGCGTGTGTACTCCCTCTCATCACCTATTCTGATTCAGTTAATTGATTTGAATGAAAGCAGCCACCAGGTTCAAAATGACCGGTGACCCCAAGATACAGAGCCTGGTTTCCAGCAGACGTGTTTTTAGGCATGCCAAATTCTGAATAAAACAGCACTCAGACTCCTACACGTTTGGCTACGTCAGGGAGCCGTTTCAACTGACAGAGAGGTGTCCTACACAAATTGAGTAAAGGGGTAGAGGTCTTGGATATAAGTCCCTGGAAAGGGAGGATTACAGCTAGAATAGTGTTAAGCAGCAGGGAACCTGCACACAAGAATATTTATGAAAGCCCCAAATGTGAGAAAAATTTCAATCTAAGCTCATACTTTGTTTAACAACACATCAATCAAGTAGAAGATACCGCTCAGCAAAAAAACAGGCTTTACCGATTGTTGTGTTTGCAAGCTGTTTTTTCGGTTTATATGTTCAGATCACTCTCTGGTCGACTGCAAACTGGGAGATTGCTGAATTGCACTGCAGCTCAAAACTTGCTGTGAGTTACGTTGAAAATGAACAAAGCGAAATGCAGTGCGTTTATGTTCTGTAACTTGATAGTCAGATTTTGGCTTGTGAGTAAACTTACGTATATGATATGAAGGGAGAGCATGTAGATGATGTCAGAAGTTGATGTGTACTTCAGCTGCATCGCTGCTTCAGTGTGTTGAATGTGAATAACTTTTTAAGAAAAAATATTCTGAAAATGTGCAGATTTAATTTAATTTTTCACTTCTTACGTGTAGATGGAAACCAGATAGGGGAAAGACAATGTCCTGCAGTTTAAATTGCCTTAATGACTGGTTTTTTTACTTTTCTGCCTTAGCTCCGCTGAAAGCTATCCCAGATTGTCTTGCTTCGCTGCTTGTGTATTCAAAGAAAAGGTAGCGCTCAGGTTAAAACTGCCAGCTGTGACAATTGCCTGTAAATTGTAGAGCGCCTGCTCCTGCTAAACCAAATCAGTGATAACTGGAGGAGTAATTAGACCTGCTTTGCAAGTGTTTCTGCCTAGCTCCTGGAAAGCAGAATGCGTGTTTAGGAGAACTGTGTTAATACTATTTCCCTGTCTTTGTGGCAGAAATCCCCCTGTTTTGTGTCAGGCAGAAATACCCAATTTTAACAGCATAACTTTTGGCATGTTTTAGCTGACTTTGCAAAAACTTTTTTTTTTATGTTCCCCCACTTTATTTTTTTTTTTCTTCCAGGCTCCCAAATGAAGTAGCCTTATAGCGAAAAGGCAGCCCACTTTCACACAAAAGCGAACTTTTCCATTGCCATACAGCAGTCATCTAACTTCTGTGGGAGATCAGATATCTGGAAGGTTTAATTTGCTCACCTCAGAAAGAATTCTGTGAATTGCAAGTCCAGCTGTTGCCTGCATAGTCGTATTCTATCTATAACACAATAAGTTTCTTCTTAATTAAAATCTAATGAACTGGTAGCTTTCATATATCGGGTTTTGACTGAAAGGGTTGTGTTTATATTGCATGCTTGGACCCTTGAAATTTATTTGAGAAAATAAGCAAGAAAGCGGTGTTTCTTGTCTAGACAAAATTCTTATATGCAGCTGCCATCCTCTTGGCCTGTCTTTGCAATACAATAATATCACAGTGGTGTCTTTGGGGCATTAAAATAGTTTCCACAACAGCTGATTGAGGTACCAAGCCCTGGTTTTGTATGTGCCCAAGCAGCAAGCATGGACTTAAGCATGGACAGAAATTGAGCAAGTATAGTTTATTAACCAAATGGTCCTAATGATTCTAATCTCAGTTTAGTTTTTACTTATTAAGTTCTCTCCCCATGAATTTACAAGTTTTGGTACCTCTGCCTGTTAGCAAGAACTATGCTTACTTGAAAAAAATAGCAGTTTATGTTGAAATAATTCCTAAGGAAAAGCACAATGCATTAGAAATGTGAAATGCAATCCGTATTTAAAAACTCGTGGTGATCTGCTTGCTTGAAGTGCAATGTCTAAAGTTCTAGGGGCGGTGAAATCACAAAAGAATCCACAGAGGCAAACTTTTATGTAGCACTTTTGCTAGAAAAACTGTTTTTTAAACATATTTTTCGTACTTCAGTGTGAAAGTATTACTGTATGTACAGACTGATAGAATAATGATATTCTAGCTACTTTACCTTGTCCTAGGAAGATACATTAATTCCTGTCCAGTCACCTCTGCGGTATTGGAGGCGGATGTCTAGTTATTCTTACAATATAGAGACAGGTGAAGATACTTGTAATTAGAACAAATTTGAGATGCTCTTAGTGGGCAATGAGGTGCCATTTCTTTAAGAGCTTTTCATTTCATATTAACTGAGGCTTTCTGTGCTGTCCCTGGGAGAGTCAAAGTAGTTACCATTGACCTGAAAAGCCACAGTGTCTATAAATGTTTCACAGCTTAACTGAATCTTTATTGCATTGAATTTTAAGTATATATGCCGTCCAATTCCCCGCAGTCATTTGCTTGCTAGTTTCCTGACTGGGACAGGAGGAAGCATCTGGCGTTCGTTTGGAGCGTGATTTTTAGACCTGTGGCAACAAAGAAATCGGAGACCGTTGCTCCTTTTGGGCTTGGCTAATTGGAATACCCCGTATCATGACTATATTTAAGCTGAGTTCTTTTGAGCGTTGCGTCTGGTCAGGGGCGATGCCGTTAAGGCCCGTGTCGGTTGGAGGGGACCCCGCAGGTCGCTGGAGCTCGGCGCCCGGTGGTGAGCCCTGCCCTTTGCTGCGGAGAGGCTGCGTGACGTGGGGGAACACGTGGCCGTTGGCCCTGTTGGCCATCCCAGGGCTGGCTTTCGGAGGCTATTCTATCTCGCAAACTTCTCGTGAGCGAGAACATGGGTGTGGTGTCAATGAAACGCTGGGTGAATTTAGAAAACGCACGTATACCGCCTCACTGAGTACAGCTGTACCTTTTCTGACAGTTTGTCTTCCATAAAGCTGTTTGCACGAAAGCCCGTCCCGTTGTCAAGCTGTTGCTTTAGCTGCTGGTGCTTTTATTTTTTCCATGTGTCCTCTTCTGAAAAGGCTGCACTCTGAGGCGCTACAGTATGCATTCTGGGTTTTTATTAAAAGAGACTTCCCAAGTTTGAAAGTGTCTGTTAGTTGCGTAAATACCACGTTATCTAAGGATTTCAGCAGTATTTTACTGATGACGCTGAATAGGCAATTAAAGGCTTTAAAGCTTTAAGCATCCCGAGAAATGCTTGCAGACAGTCGCCAAGGCTGGTCATTTCTTTTGTGCTGCGGCCGGTTGTCGTTTGAGAGTGCGGTTTGAAATGAATGAGTATCACAGCGCAGCCCGTACAGCTGCCCGTCGCCGCTCGGAATAGTTGGCCAGGAGTCAAATTGGCTTGACTTGGGGAAAAAAAAATAGTGGCTCCTGTTTCAACTTTCTTTAGATGTTGAATGTGAAGGTGTGTTTTCTTTTGTGTTTCCCAGGAAGTAGAACAAGCATTTGTTACGTCTATAGTCTTAATTCTTGCACATGCTTTGTCCAGAAAGGACTAATTTGCAGGGTTACGTGAAGAGCAGACTGAAATAATCAAGCAGCATGACCATTTTGGTAGGGTAAGTTCTGGTATCTTCAGTGTTTCTGTTTAAGAGAACCTGTATTAATCAGGCCAGTAAATAGCACTAAAACACAAAAGTAAATGATTTGTGATGAATAGTTTGCTACTGCCTCATTTTTCTGGAGGAAGCGGTTATGAATGGAGAAGCAATTAAGACTGTTGACATTGTCTCTGGAGTTTATCACATCGAATCACCAGGATAGCGCTGCATGGTGTTTGTTTTAATGCAACAGAGATCTGCTCGAGTTAATATCTAAATGACTCGTCATATTGTTTGTGCGTGATCAGAGCTCTGGCTTTGGAACAGCGCTTTCCTTTCCCACAAGGATGTTAATTCCCCAAATCGTGAAGTCACTGGTGGGAGTCAGGATTCTGTCCGTGAGGACACGAGTGTTTTAAATTCTGTTCCTTCTTGCAAATACCCACTATCACAAGAGACCTGAACGCCAGTAGCCCTTTTAATGATGCTTGGGAGTGCTCGCGGGCGATATCAAATGTATGCGGCGTAGCAATGGAAGTTTCTGTTGCATAATTCTTGCATGCTAAACAATTTAACACCAGGAGGACTTGGGCCATGGAAAAGCAACTGGAAGGTGCGGAAAAGCTCAGTCCCCTGCAAGAGCAAGTGCAAATGGAATTGTGGGAAAGGGATGGGACTGAGTGGCTGAAAATGTGCTCCGCAGGGGAGCTGAACTTCATCTTTCCTGGCACCTGGGCCCTTGGTGGCTGCTCTGCAATGAAGATTTTGAAAAAAAATTGCTAATTCTCCCTCAGTGATGGGAGTCTGAAAGCCATTTACAAGATTAAAGACTAGGAAGTTGGTAACTCTAACTTCTGTGAGCTTTGGAAACTTGCGAAAATCTCGCTCATGGGGCTAAAACGGGTAAGGATGGAGCGAGGAAGGATTTAACCATTCATCTGTAGCCTCAATAAGAGGCTGACCTTTCCATCATGTTCACAATTCTGTCACTGTATTTGGAGGCATCTCAGTTTAAATGCTACATCAATGTCTGAGAACTGTGGAAGTCAATGGTGTGTCTCGAAATCGAGTATGAGTTATTTAGAGGAGGTGAGGGAAAGAACGTGAATCAGCAGCTTGGAATATCAGCTGAACTCGAACAGAAAGGGCAGCAACCGTGCGAGCCTCCCTCTCTGCGCGGAGCGTGCCTCGCTCGCTGCAAGCGCCGCTTCCCCCCGACAGCCCCCAAAGCCAGTTGGCCGTGGTCGCTGCAGAAACCTATCTGAGGAGCTTCGCAAAAGCACTGGTGGTCTCAGTGGTAGTGTGCTTTCAGTGATGCCCCCCTGGGAGATGTGTCTTTGTTTTTGTGTGTGTATGTGATGTTCCTGAAAAGGCATTAGTGAGCCAGGAGGGAAGTCGAGGGTGCGAGAGGGTGCTTAAAACCTCTGGAGTCCTGCAGCTGGCTGCTGTGGAGGGGCATGTATTCTTTCTGAGATCAAATGTGACTAAAATATGGGGTCGAAATACTCTCTGTCTTAATGAAACACATCTACAAACAGCTTCATCCCTTTTCTTTAGCAAACCTGATATTTAGGCTGTTCAGACCTTTGGCAACAAAAGCAGGTGTGAGTTTACAATAGCAGCCATTCATAAGGATCTCTAAGTAAAATGGTAGGCCCTGCACGTTTATGTGACCTTTGCTCGCTAGCAAGAAGCAAACCTGTCGGTGATGACTGTCTCAATTATGTGTCTCTTTTGGAAAATAAGCATTACCTTGGAGATCATAGCTGGCAGGGAACACAAGCTGCTGAATCTTCAAACCCATTTATCAGAGTGCTTGCCATTCGTATCTCCAGGTGGATGAAATTGTTAACTGCGCTGCCTCGGGCTCTAGTGCTGAGGGTGTTGTTAACTCTTTTTTTTATTGGGCTCAGTAAAAGTACGTTTAGCCTAAGATTAATACAGAAATATGAGAGCTGCACTGGACTGCTTCAATTTTCTTCATTGCTGTTTCACACCAACCCTGTTGGTGCTTAAATTTGTTGGCTTGCAGTTTTGATCCGCACCACTCTTTGGTTTGTTTGTGTGTTTGTTTAAACTGGCCCAGAGCTGAGGAATGAATCAGAATTTCACTGACTTAAAGGACTTGGAAATGCGTTATAACTAGCTATAAATGCAGTTAAGGGCAAACCAAGTTCAACTGCGATTACTTCATAGTACCCTACTTTGTTAAACAGAAGCTACTCCTCAAACAAGGTGGGGATATCGTACGTTTTACTCTCAACAGCTAATAACCCTCTGTTAACCATATGATAGAATTAGCCAGTCAACACTGTATGCTTGCAGGAGTTCAGCAGCAAGCCAGAGCTGACCTCTTGCTTCGCATCTTTCTAAATGTCTCTCCGTGTCCGTTATTCAGAAGAAGGCCTCCCTCTTGTTTGCCTTCACAGATCCGTCTGGGTTTGTTTTTGATGTGCAGTCCAATACTGTGATGGCCCAAGGAGGAACCTTTGAAAACATGAAGGAGAAGGTAAACGTGTCTTCTGGGACTTTAACTCACCACATGCCATGGAAGAACTCGGGAACACTGTAGCTTTATCTGGTCTATGAGATGAAGTATGTTCCTGCCTGGGACCTAACAGTAGCTCTGTCAAAAGCAAATTTTAGTCAGGCTAAATTGTCCTGGCATATTAACATTTTATAAGGAAGTGATCAGTTGACTTTTGTTTGTCTGTTTTGGGGTTTTTTTGCCTGCTGCAGAAGTGTTGTTGCAGATTCCAGGTGGGATAATGCGAATGGTTAAAGTGTTACCCCTGTTTTTTCTTCTTCCCTCTAGATCAGTGCAGTGCGTGCGATAGTCCCTAACAGGAGCAACAATGAGATTGTCCTTGTGCTACAGCATTTTGACAACTGTGTGGACAAAACAGTGCAAGCCTTCATGGAAGGTAACCCTGGGGGTTCTGTTGCATGGCTTCATAACTTGATTGTACCTACCGTGTTTATCAACTTACTTCAGAAGCAAGAGTGTTTATGCGGAAAGGGCTATGTGCAGTATGTATACCATGTAGCAGGGAGCTCTTATAGCTTTGCAGCACAGCCAAGTATAGACCTTCCCCAGAAGGATAACTAGGAGATGATTCTCCTACCATGTTTTTAGTCTGTATTCATTCCATTAGGGGTCAAGGCAGAGATAAGCACTTGATAGTTCCTTAGATAAAAGAGGTTAGATGCTCAATTACAGAAACTCTTGCTCAGGTGTACAAAAATGGGAATGTCTTCACCTATGATAGTTGTTCTTTGTACTTTGAAACCTGACTCACAAATCTTCTCTTGGGTCTGGTTGGCATGCTGCATTTAGATGGATTTTCTGACCTTGGAAAAACAGGCTGTTGCTGGTGACTCTGCCTGTCGCTTTGCTGGTCTTATTTCCACGCTGACCATCACTGACAACTGTGTTTGCCTCTGGCCCAGAGAAGGGATGACAGCTATTCCTGAGACTCTGGGCATCCTGATACAATCAGTGTCTCTGGGGAGAGAAAGCCAGCAGATATCTGACCTGACCGCAACCTTTGCATTCAGAACATGCTCTAGCAGGGTTTTAAGTACCTAAACCTTTAGTATGACAGAGCCAAAAAGAGGATTGCTTCCTGGAAACAGCTGGCACTGTGTTATAAGGGAGTAGTCCCGCTCAGCAGTGTGTTTCCAAAGCAAAAATGAAACTGATCCTTTTATTGCATCAACTAAGAGAAACGAAACTTAGGTGGAGGGAAGTATCACAGCTGGCTCCAGGTATGGAGGTATTTACATATTACCATGGAAGAACTGGAGCTGGTGCCTTGTCCACTACTCATCACTGCATTTTGTTTCAGGCAATGCCAGTGAAGTATTGAAAGAGTGGACTGTAACAGGCAAAAAAAAGGTAATGCTTTTAAATATACCTTCCTAAGGTATTTATCATCTTACTTTCATTTTTTAAAGGACGAGGGAGCATTAATTTAGAATACAGAGAGTAGTAGGCATTCCTCATGATTTAGATGAGAAAAGAAACCAAAGAGCAAATGTGTATATTGATGTAAGCGGAACTGACTCCTAGAGGTAGTCACTAGGGTGTCAAGTTTCTCACTGCTAAGGGCGATGATTTCCATGGTAATTTCAGTATAAGTTGTAAACATCATCTAGCCACATATGCATTTAATTTAGTTGTCATGTACATTATGCTGAATGTAGGATCCGAAAAAAGCTTCCAAAAAAACCTTCCTATCTTTGCAATAGCTTTTATTCTGTTGACTCACTACAGGACCCCTAATCTGCACACCCAGCCCCACAGTGAAGTAAATCTTTATCAGGTCCATTTATTTCAAGAGAGTGCTGTAATTCACTGTTCCGATAGTCATGCTGTTCCATTTTTCATCAGTAACCTTTGGAGCTGAACAGTTGCATTTAATGCTGAGCTCTGTGGAAATACATTACTTTGTCATGTAAGCTTTATTTCTTGAGTGTTTTGCCTAGTACTTTGCTCAGACCTCTACAAAAGGGTTAAATATAGACTTGCAAAGTTTCAGTACTTACTATTGTAACATCTAAATCTACCAGGACAAGAATAAAACCATAATCGTACTTATTTGAATACCTGAAAAATACTGGCATAAAATAAAGTGGAAAAATTCTGACTAAATAGCAATGTGTTGGGAAACATGAGGGAAGTTTTGCTAGAGTAAGATCTAGAAAACCGTTTGGTTGCTGAGTAGCAACCATGGTGCTGGAAACTGCACCTTACTAGTTATCACTTTCGGAAGTGCCTTGGCTAGTACTCTAGATGATAGCCACAAACCGAACTGCTGTTTTCCATCAGTTATGCAGCATTCCTCTGTTACCCAGGGCATTAGTCTTATTGGCACACCGTCAGAGGGGATAATGTATTTGCACCTTATTAATGCCACTGTATCTGTCCTCATTGTTAAATAAATCCCTCCTACTGTTAATAGGATCAACAGTAAGGCTGGCTGAAAAAGAATTTAATTCAGCTACTTTCAGTCAGTAAGCACAAGCTTAATTTTCCCTTCAGGATTTAAGCTTAATATTTTTTCCCTTTGTGTTGTGGATATTTAATTCTTAGAACAAGAAGAAGAAAACCAAACCGAAACCTCCAGTTGAATCGAGCGCTGGCCTCCCAGACCCCAGTAAATTGGTGTCCACTGAAGAGGAGCAGTCGGCAAACTCTGAGAAGGGTGGAATTAACGGTTACCATGTCAACGGCTGTGCCAACGATACAGAGTCTGTGGACTCACTCAGCGAAGGTTTGGATGCACTTTCAATTGATGCCAGAGAACTAGAGGATTGTGAATCTGCTGCACCAGACATGCCTGATAGAACAGGTTGGTCTTTATAAAGTATTGTAGGAGACAGACACTGAGTGTTTAAAAAGCAAAGAAGCTGCCTTCTTTTTGTTGCTTCTTTGTTTTGTGTCAGCTTTGAATATAGATTTGTTTGGATAGTTCTTCAGAAAAGAACAGCTCACCTTGATTTCTCATTTTTGCTTCTTGTTGTAAAGAGGCGGTCAATGTTCTGCTAACTTCTTCACTTTCCCCTTTAAACGAGTGTGCTTTTCCACAGCAGTGCCTGAACTAGAGAATGGAATAGCAGACTTTGACACAAAATCGCTCATCATGCATCCTTCCCAGAGCCCTTCGTCTCTCAGACAGCGGCCTGAGCAGAGGAGCACTAGCAGGTCTCTGTCCAGAGCAGCAGCAAGCAACTCAACTCCCACTTCCTTGTCTGTAACACGGCTGGAAGACATTCCAGTTTCACCTGCAAACAAGAAGTTAGGTAAGGCCCTGAGGATCTGTGCACTCTTGAATGTCAGAGCAGGTTGCTACTGGCAGAATTCTCACTGCCTCTTCTGTGGTGTCACTGACAGACATACTGGTGAGGCGTACAGGACTTTGATTTTAATGCAAGCTAGCGTACTTCTTATTATCTGGCCAGTGACTTGCACTCTACTCCTCCTCTTCTCTATGCACAGCAGGAATCTTGACAGCAGTTTAGATGTAATGCCTGGAGCAGCAAACCCGTATGTGTGAGAGAAGTAGGGGAGGAAGCAGTCAGTCACGCTGCATATGTTTAGCCCATTCTTCTGTGCTCCATCAGAGAGCCTTTAGGTTCTTTCTCATCATTTGTGAGAATTTGTCGAAAGGCCAAAAGTTCTGACCAAACCTGTTACAAAAAGTGACAGCCTCCTCCTACTGGAATTTTTTTTCCTTTCATGTGCTTTCTCCACAGCTTAGTTCTCATGATAACAAGTGAGGACAGGAGGGACCTCAGAGACCCCAATTGTGAACGTGGTTATTATAGTTAGCTTAGTGAGATGAGGTGGTGGTAGTTCACTTGTTGCATGGAAAAGCTGTAATGAGCAGTTTCTAATGTAGCTTGGCAGGGGGCAACTGCACTCCAACAAACTCCAGAGAGCACGAGCAAGCTGATATACCCTTCTGGAGAGCTGAGACCCAGAGACTAACCTTTGCAGCAAATAAACAATCCTTTCATCTCTCAATTTGAGAAAATAACCTTTTGTACAGATTTAATTTTAATTTCCAAAAGACTCCTCTTCCCCAGGTGAACAGTCATTTCGTATCGTTCAGGGATACAGTTTGTTGGTCTTAGGAGTAGACTTCATTTCACTTGTCTCCAGTCCCTCGTGCAAAAGCAGCTCAGAGATGCATTTGATTTTTCTCATGTGCTTAAAAACATGGACAGATATCCCTGCCTATGGAAAGAGATTTTACAAGCTCTGGGAAAACTTCCCTCATAGGAGAATCTCTAGAACTGCCCCTGCTACACCTAATTTGTAATGGGGAAGGAAAAGAAGGTTTTAAAGCCAGGCAGTGTATGGTTTTTAAAAAAGAGGGAAAGCCATCTTTAGACTTATCCCTTCTGGGAAGATTTAACAGTCTGATTGACGTGGCTGTTTGGAGTTTTCTCTGTCTCTTGGTAGGTTCCAATATTGAAAAATCAGTGAAGGATCTCCAGCGATGCACTGTTTCACTGGCACGATACCGGGTTGTGGTGAAAGAGGAAATAGATGCTTCCATTAAGAAGATGAAGCAGGTCTTTGCTGAACTGCAGAGTAGGTAAGTTAAATATAGGAACAGATCCAGGTGCTAAGGATTAAGATCAATAAATTTGGAATAAGACTTCAGCTTTCCAGTCAATTAGTGACTTGCTTGCTTGTGTTTGCCCTACTGCTCAAGCACTATACTTCAGAGTTTGAGAGGTCAGCGTGGTGTAAAGAATAAACTTGAGCAGTACTGGACTCTGCAATGTATTAGAAGCTGCCTTTGCTGGTGGGCAGCTTGGCAAGGCCTGCTTTAAAGCTGTTGTCCCACACGTGCAAAGAAATATTAAAAGACATGTTCAAGGCTTCAGTGCGTCCACTGGAGTCTGTGACAAACTTTAACTTTATGTCTGTGCAAGACAGTTACCCTGACTACTTAAAGTCATTTTAGACACAGATAATATGAGGAACTCTCCAGGTAACATACTGTAATTTAGGTACTAATATTAATTATGTTGGAAGGAGAACTGTTTGGAGCTCAGAGTGCAGCAGTATGTGTCTTATTGAAACAAACATTAGTCTTTGAAATTTTCAAATTAAGATTGAATATAACATGGAAGAGAGGGGTCCTTTGAAAGGTATAAATACACATTAACGATCATTCTGTACAGCAGTACTTCCCCCTTTTTAAGCCAAGCTTTTAATACTGTGCATGATGTTCCTTGCATGTGTAATCAAATTTTTAATGAACACTTTTATTGGTTTGGATAAGTACTTTAAGATGATATTCTGCAAGTCCTAACATCAGATACGTTTGCTGTCTCGGCTGATTGAACCTATTTATGAGAAATTGTTCTTCTTGGTTATCCAAATATGATTGCTTTTGGTAAAGAAATACTCATAAGAAACTGCACAGAGAGTTCTTGCCTGAAGTAACATCTCACAAGCAGCTAAAACACTACTATCACACTGAAGGATTAAAGTAGATATTTGGCAGACTTGCAAATCTGTGTCGAAAGCTGTCTCTGATAACTGTATGTGGCCTCAAAGGCAAGAGTATTTAGTTGTAGTGATGTAAAGATAGCTGTATTGTGAAGTCTTTTAGCGAAGTTACATGTTCAGTATGGTCTTTTTTCTTGCATGCGTACTTGTCTTGAACGTTGCCATCAATAAGTGCTCTTCCAAAGTAAACTGAGTGCTGTCATAATATTTAAATTCAGCAAGTGCTAAAAATACTGTTCAAAAGTCACATAGATGTTTATAGACAACTTTTGAACTTATCAGAGGAGACTACACCAAACCAGGAGGGGCGGGGGCAGGGTTAAAGGTGCTCCAGTGCCCTGATCTGCATTTTCATGACTTCTAACATCTGTGGTCTCTAAGCAAAACCAGGACATGGAGTTCTCAGCAACTCCATTGTTTTGGGAAAGCTATAATGTAAAGCAATTTACCCTGTCAATAGCTGAGGGATTCGTAGCCCTAACTCAAGTTTATGTTTATGAATGAGAATATTTTATTTCTTAGTTTTGTTAGTGGTTTTGTCTAGTGAGTATATTCAATATTATCACTATCTACTTTTTTTTTGTTAAGTTTTCTGTCTACCTCTCTACGCTGTTAAAATATCTGTGAAAACCTCTTATTGGTAGGGAAAATGCCACTCTTTTGGCTAAAGCATCTGATTCTGTACAAGTAATTCCTTGCCCTTTGACTTGTGTTATCGTCTATAAAACACTTGCGTCATGTTCTGAAAGGTTAAAGACTCAAGTCCAGTTTAGCAGCATTGCTCCGATAAGCCGAGACAGGACTGGCGTGAACCAGGAAGTGCAGTTCCGTGAGGCAGGGATGTGAATGCACATTTGGAGCGTGGCCATTGGGAACCTCCTTCAACAAATGCCAAGTGAAGTAGCTGCCCAGCAGGATGCCATGTCTCTACAATTGATAAGAAATGACTCTGCAGCCAGGTCCATTCAGCTCCAGAAGAAAAGATCACTTTCCTTTTCCTGAAAGTGATGCAGTTGCCACTGAGCTGAGATGTAAATACTTCCTTCACTTTTTTTTTTCTTTCAATTCTTTCTGCTTCAGAGAACAATTAGTATATTTTTTAATCCTCTGGCACAAGACAAGATGTAGTAGTTAAATCCTCTTGCTGAATGACCTTCCCAGCTAGCTTTCTATCGGAGGAAAACCTGGTTTAAAAGCAAGTTCGGTCAACTGAAACAGGATATTTAAGTGGTAAAGTTTGGACTGTTTTAACCTGTGTGAGTAAGAGATGGCCTTCAGATATCAGTGAGGCTTCCTAAAGTTCTTGACCTTCATCATTGAAGTTTCTCACCTCTGAGATTGCCATTGTGCATCTCATGCTATAGATTGCCTTCACTTTCTCATGGCAGAGCTTCCAGGCATGCCTCCAGCCTTCTTCAGTTGTACTCAGTCTTTCTGAGATGGTTGTAGGAAAGCCTCAAGGAAAACTGACTCCATAACCCTTAGCATGCTTGTGCAAACAGCTGTTGCCCTTCACTAATAGACAACATCTTGCGGCACTATTTGACCGAGCTGGCTTGCGGCTGAAAGCATCTCTTCTGATGGCTGGGTCACAACTGAGTATTCAGCGTTATTTCATGTTCAGCAATTATCGGTGTATCTGCTTCCCCCTTTTCTTCCTTGGGCACTTCTTAAATGTCCTTTCTTAAAGTCTGGTCTTCAGATTTCTGCCAGGAACAGATGCACTCTCCATTCTGCATGTGATCTTGTCCCAGGACAGAGGAGTCAAGAAGTGAATACACGTTTCTGAAGGGGTCTGCCTCAGGAAGCAAGTTTGTTTGACAAGAAATTAGGCAGGGGAGTTCTTTCACTGTAAGACCTTTGGGGTCTGATGCAAGTCTCATCACACAAAGCTCAGGCTCAGCTACTTGACCTCTGTTCCTTAGTCAGCCCAAATGTAAAACTGGGTAAAAGACTCCAGCTGAGTTTTGCTGAGTAAATTAAATTGCAAAGAAAAGCAAGCTTTAATCTGTACAAGCTGTCAAGATGCTTGTGAATTTGCCTGCCATCCAGAGGACAGAGCCCAAAATGGCCCGGACAAACTGGGTGTTGGCTCCGGAGCAGCTGGGTGTGCGCGTATGTATTCAGGGAGGTGTCGCGCAATTGAGTTCTGCAGCCCGAGAGCAGCAAGGCTGTTCCTACCCTTGAATAAATCATGAAGGCACCATTGACACCCGTGTCTGTATGAGCTCTGGGGGATTCCTGCTGGTGACGTGGCTCTGGGCAGAATGCAGTCAGGGATATGTTTCTTCAAGCTCTGCCCTTTGGTTTCTCTGTTGCAGAGACAGGTTGAACTGCTTTGGGATCGTTGGAAACAAGGTGAAGTCTTATTAGCGTGCCTTTTGACATGTGTTGTATTTGCACAGTTGGGCTGAGAGTGCCTGACCTGGATCAGGCCCCTGCTGTGCTACGAGCAGAAACAATTCCTGCCCTGAAAAGGCAGATGGACAGAGCGATAAATCAACAGAAGAAGCCAAATGTCAAAGCTGCTGTTCGCAGGGAATTGTTTAAATTGATCTCGCCTCAGTCCTCTGACATGCAGAATAGCAGGAGCTGCTTTGAGTTTGCATTTCAGATGCTCTGTGGTCTCCCTTTCAGATGATCGTTAAAATAAATATTCTTCCCATTTTCAAGTAAACCTTTCTCACTGAAAAAGCGTGTGGTCAGTGTTGAGGGGGCTGACCTGGTGCATTGGTGACATCTCTCTGAATACAGTTCAGTGTCTGGACTGAAAGTATCCTAAAAACTAACATGAGAGAAGACGACTTTGCTTTTATATTTAGAAAGCACAAACTGAAATGAGCCTTATTAACAGACTGGATGCTGAATGTATTCAAGTCTCTGGCAGCAGCTGAGCGAAGGTGAGCTGTAGCGATGCAGACCGCGCTGCTGAAGACATTGGAGGCACAGCTTACAGGGAAGCACAAAAGAAGCATTTACAGGGAGGGTACGTGCAAGTGAGCGTCTGGATTCATGGCCAAGAACAGAGCTACAGCCAGTGTGCTTGTGACCGCAAGGAGGGAAAGGGAGGGTCGGATAATGGCGTAGAGAGACACTCAAGGCATGTGAGGGGTTCAGCAGAGTGGATTTAATGACGGATTTACTCTCCGCACTGCACAGGGAGCCCCGGGAACTTCACGGAGGAGCCGCTGATGGGAGGCGCACGGGTCGGACGCCCAGGCAGGACTCGCTTTGTGTATCCTGAGGGCCCCGTTTATCTACTAGAGCTATTTCCTTATCTCGACTGCGCTAAGCCTGAGTAGCCGCTGGCTGCGGAGCAGCTAGACGTTGTTGTCCAAGCGGAATATGCACATCCGGCCTTGATGGGTTTCGGTCAGTGTTTAGAGAGCATCCGCTGGGTCTCCTGTCTCTGCCGGTCCCCTGGCTCCTTGCCAGCTCTCCCGCAAGTGCTCTCACTACACCTGCGTTACTTAATGCCCACATCCCCAGGGACAAGAGCCCTCTTTGTACAGCCTATTCCAAAGGAGCAGCAGTTATGGCAAGCTCCCTGTTGTCTGCTCCTAAGTGGTCTTGCTTTCTGGAGAGTACTTGATTGACCGAATTTAGCAAATTCGGACTGTTGGTAGCTGTGCAGTTCTGCTTGCGTAAAGGCTGCTGCCGGAAAGCCTGGGGGAATTTGGTCTCATGGCAACAGACACACTTGAGGCACACTAGAGCCTCCTGGCAGGTGGAGATTGCTTCACCATGACCCCCCAGGTGTTCTTTCCTTGGCTGAAAAACCCTTAAACCATCGGAGACTTCCAGATCATGAACCTGTGTGGCTCTGGGAGGCTTCCCGAGTACGTGGTGGCAACTGGAAGCAAGTCACATCGTCTTACCTGCTGGAACTTGTGAAAGTGTGTGTGCACGCTCGCGGTGGTGCTGGAGCTCTGCTGGGGTCAGCGAAGCGGCGCAGAGCAGCCCAGTTCAGGTTTCTTGATCTGTGGAGGACGTTCCTGCCCTGAATTCTTGCCGCTTTGTAGCGGCAGCTACACATGTGCTTGAAATGAGTAAGATGCAGGCAACTGTCTCGCGTTAGGACTTTGCTACAGAAAGCTACGTTCTCAATATTTTTCCATTAGCCTTCCCCAAATTTTGCGATGTGATTTACTGTGAGAACAGAAGGACATTTTTAATGAAATTTAGTATTTCATCCTAAGATAGGTGACTTTTGCTTGTGTGCAGCACTATTTCTGAGAGGATGAGCAGCGCTAATCTCCACCAAACAAAGTTCTTTACTCTGTCAATTTAATAGACTTGCATAACTACCGGAGTGAAGCATTGGATTGCCTTCATAATTTGGCTTCTAAGAGGTTTTCTTGGAGGCAATAGGTGCCTGAATGCCCGGACTCCTCCTACTGCTATCTTGGGTTTCCTTATTGCCCTACTGATAATTTGTTTTGTGTTTTGAGTGAGTCTTTTAAACGTTGTGCCCTAGTTTTCTTCTGTGATAGAGTTCAGCAGAGCGCAGCTTCCTCTAGCACCGTAGCTGCCGTTCCCTCTCCCCTTGCCAAGCAATTCGGACTTTTATTGGAGTAAGGTGAGAGGTTATTGGAGCATGTTGTCAGGAAACCAGCACAGTGCTCTGTGCTGACCAAAGCCTGAGCAAGTTTAATGCCATCAAAACCTGCACAAAACTATTCCGCTTCCGGAACAAAAGGCAACATGAAAGCCTAGAGGTGTGTGTTGGGAATCCAGGCTCCCATCTAGCAGGCTCACCGAGCAAGACACGGTGGGTTCTTGCCGCCCTCTGTTGGTCTCTTCTCACCAGCTGATGAACCTGGACGTCCTCCAGCCGCTGTATTTTGGAGGAGAGAATTTTGTTGTCCCCCTTTGTTTATTACTAAAACTTCTCCCTTTTTCTCTCCTGTATTTTATTGTTTTTGCCCAGCCTTATGGATCGTGAGGTGGCATTGCTGGCTGAAATGGACAAAGTGAAAGCAGAAGCAAGTAAGGCTTTTTTTTTTTTTTTTTTTTTTTTTTTTTTTTTAACCATAACAAGTGCCCACCTGAAGAGCTGTAGATGTTACTGAACTCTAGAGAGACAGCCCCACTAGGAGAAGATATCAGTAATTTACCTTCGGTTCACGTTGTTCCTAAATAAGTGACTCTATACACAGAGGAGACTTTGGAGGGGGATGTCGCCCTGTAGCTCAAGTTAACCATGTCTCTACTGGTGAGACTGTTTGCTGCCTGACGTGTTTCACACAGCCCATCCTCTCCAAGGCCGTTGCTCTGTGCTCTCGCCAGACAGTGGGATGTAAACTGCATCCTTCCATGGAAGGCCGTTGTTGAAAAGCTCAGCATATCCTCGGGTGCTGGAACGCGCTTTTTTGGCCTGCCTGTTGCGGATGGGAAGCACTCCAAGGAGACGCTGACATGAGGAACACTGAGCCCTGCAGTTTTAGAAGCCCAAAGAAACTAGATAGCCTGGGGCGAGATGCAGAATTTTTACTAAAACTGCATGTCGTGCCCGTCTTTGAGTCAGCTTACAGCTCAGGTTCTGTCTGTGTCTGGAGATGTAAATCGCTGCGGGAGGGAGAAGCCAGGGCTGCTGTGCAGCTGGTACAGAGCTGTCCATAGGGGACTCGGTTAAACCTTTTGTTTACCAATAAGGTGCTCTGTGCTGGGGTTGGAGTTGTTTAACTCTCAGTAGGCTGCTTCGGTGCTGACACCGTCTAAGTTGTGATCTGTTTTGCAGTGGAAATTCTGGTTAGCCGACAGAAGAAGGCAGAGGCCCTGAAGAAGCTGACTGATGTGGCAGTGCGAATGTCAGAGGAGCAACTGGTCGAGCTCAGAGCCGATATAAAGGTGAGCTTTTCACTCTGCTTTGTTTCAGAGCTGGAGAGTGCGGGTTGAACCCTAGCTGTAGTTTTTCCCCAGCATGTGTTCAGAAGGGAGATCTTTTCCCTACCATGTAGTCGGAGGTTGGTCACGTCTCTGAAGTCATGCAAGTGCTGTCCTAATCCTCTGGGCTAGAAAACTGACAGAGGTGAAGGCCATGTAGCAAGTTAAAATGGAGGCAGGAGAAACATCTGGGAGTATTTGGCTGTAGCCCTTATCTAACCTAGTCCTAATCTTACCTACCTTACACGTTTTGTGTAAGCTGCTGGGTTTCTGACACTTAAGATTGTGACACTGTGTTGTGCGCAACTCTTTCCTTCTCAGAACTCACTGCCAGTGCTCTACACACTGCTGTCTGCAGCCATGCAGTAGGATACAGCATATTTCATCCTGAGTCTTATTTTAGAATATTCATTCTGTAAAATACTGACTTCAGCCCACAGAAATTCATCCAACCATTAACACCAGTTTGTGCAGTACAACTTTTGGCCATTGTGAACTGGTGCAGAGTAGGGAACATGACAACATGGCAGCTTTGTCCTCAGAGCAGCAGTGAAAGCTGCCTGCTGGTGCAGGCTGACCTCTGACTTTCCACCTAAATCAGGAGAACCTGCCTGCTGTGCATTGATTATTTTTATATTCCATAAAACACTTTTGCTCTCCAGCACACCAGTTCCTGCCACAAGAGGTCAGTGCAAAGTTGCGTAAAGGATCAGTTAAACTCCAGCCTGAAAACCGAACCACTGTGGCCTCTGTTCTTCTGGCAGTAGTCATTCCTATACCAGAATTAGTGCAATTCAGAAAACTACTGCTGCTAAAAACATCCAGAGTGGAGGCCTGGGCTATGCTGATTTCACAGACCAGAGACTGGCGGAGTTCAGCTGCTGTTAGACCGAGTTAACCCACAGCTTGGCTCTGGAGCCTGGGGAAGGCTGTTCATGTGTAGGTGGAAATCATGCAGAAAAATCTGTTCGTCTCCAGTGACTTATGGAAATAGCAATCTGCCTTCTCAGCCAAGATTTTTTCAAGCAGTGCCCAACTCAGATACCTGTTACTAGCCAAAGCGGAAAACTTGTACCTCCATTTTCCATTCCTGCGCTCTATAACTTAGTGCATAGACTGAATTAACATGCAAATGTTGTCTTTTCTGTGAAGCACTTTGTGAGCGAACGGAAATACGACGAAGACCTGGGCAGAGTGGCGCGGTTCACTTGTGACCTCGATGCTCTGAAGAAGAGCATCACCTCATTCGGGCAAGGTGAGCTGGACAGGAGGAGCTGGGGAGCTGAGGTGTGAATCACCCCTGCCTTAGTCCCAGTGTCACGGAGACTCTGTGTCCCCCAGACTTGAAAGCAAGGGGACTGGGAGAGTTCTGTTGCGTTTCGTTTCCTCTCAGCCTGGATAGCAGTGGAGAAAGGAGTTGGCCCTCCCCTTGCTACTACCGTAGTGTGCGATGCTTCTCCCTCTGCAGAGGGGGTCTGCACTTCCCTTGGCTGCTGAGAGGTAGCCCCAGTCAACTGAGCTCTTGTGCAGATCACGGTTCCCATAATCAAAGCTTAATCTTGCTGGGAAAATCCCAGCGGTGCTGTAGCTAGTAGGGTCCAAACAGAAGTTAGAGACTGAATTGTCTGGGTCCTGTTTGCAGAACACACATTTTGGGGTATTTCTCTTTCAGTTTCCCATCCAAAGAACAGCTATTCCACCAGATCCCGGTGCAGCTCTGTCACAGCTGTGTCCCTGAGCAGTCCCAGCGAGACCTCTGCTCCCTCCACCCCCGAGTGTGCCTCTGCCTCTGCTCCAAGCCTTACCACAGCAAGCAAGAAGCCCTCGTCCTCTGCGGATGCTGCTGCGGGGAACGCCAGCAGCCGCCCTCCCCAGCCTCAGCGAGAGGTAACTGCACCGTGTCCAGCTTTGCAAGAGAAGCACTGACATAATAAAGCTGAGGGAAGTTTGCTCAGTGGTTTGTGGCTCCTGTTCTGACTTCTGCACCAGGTCCCTCCCTGCCAAGAGCTAGTACCTTTTGCTGTGATGGACAGAAGGGACTTGAGCAGGGTGTGCACTTGGTTCTCGATGAGAATTGATTCAGCAGCAGGATCAAGGCCTCCTGAAAACAGGAGAAGGCAGCTTTGTTTTAATGGTTCTGCTTCGAATGAGGCCTTTGGGTTCTCGCTTTTCCACCTTTCCTGAGGAATGGAAGGTGCTGGGTGGGGAGGATTGTCCGGGCTGTGGCATCAGGAGGTTGTAGCCCTCCTGCTAGTAGAAGCTGTCTCTGTCTTGCCCTCACTCGCTTGCCCGCTGTCTTCTGTTTCAGGCTTTCCAGGGGAACAGGAGACCGGGACAAGGGTACAGGTCCCAGGGCCAGCGCCACATTGGTCCCCCCACCCCTGGGAGATACAGCAATGCGAACCGACACAGAAACGGGCCGGGCCATCAGGCCCGCAGCAAGCATCAAAATTCGCCCCTCCAACCTCCTCCAGGGAGTGCTGGCAGCCCCAGCCAGACTCACCCCGCGGGGGCCAGTGGAACTGGTGCCTCCTCCGAGTCCAGCCGACCTGTCCCCTCTCCCTCCAGCGCAGAAACCAAGGGGCTCCCACAGCGTAAACCAAGAGCAAGTCATCTGGAGGGAGCAAACTCCTGAGAGCTCCAGGCTCTCCCTTCCTGCAGGAAATTCAACTTGATAACAAGACTGTAGGAAACTCCTAGCTAGAAATATTAACGAAGGAAAGTTTACACTTTTTTTTTGTGCCATTTTTTTCTTCCCTTCCTTGCCCCCGTTTCTGCTTTGTGTTGTTCTCTCGCGTCTGTGCTTCACCATCTGATTGGGTTCAGGCCTCACTGGGACACGCACGGATGCTGCCATGGCGGTTGCTTTTTCCTTTCCCCTCCAAAAGTCTCGATGGCTCCACTCCCACCCCCCATCTGCGAAACCACTGGCAGAGCTGGCCAAAAGCCAACCCCAGCAGTGTGTTTTTTTTTTTTCCTTCTGCACATCAACCTCTGGGCTTCGCACCTAGGAGGAACGGCCCTGCCAGCCAGGCCTTACTTGTCGCAGCCAATCACTCATGCTGGCAATGAAGATGGTTGCTGTGAAATGTGAGTCTGGGGCTTAAACCAGGATATTCAGTCTGGAATGAGCCACGGGAGGTTTGGGGAATCTGCCTTGGGCTGCGGGGCAGGCATCTCGCCCCAGGCCTCCCCCCTTGGGTTAGCAGCGTCTTGGAAGACTGACAAATCTCAACCCTTGCTCTCCGGACTGTGCGATGGAGCTGGGGGGAAAGGACCTGCACACTTTGTCCACAAACTTAGCTGTTCTCTGGTTCTTATGTTTGGGGGTCTTTATTTTATTCACTTCCCCTTCTTGCCCTGCCTTCCCCCACTTCTCCAGCCCTTTCTTGTCCCTAAATTAAATTTATAGCAATATCAATTAGCAGAGCTAATCCTAGGTGATACCAGTCAAAAAATTGCTACAGTCATTCTTTATAGTTGTATGAATAAAGATGATGTACATGTTGAATATCCCTGTCTGTGCCTTGCTGCCCCCAATCATGTGCCACCACTTTGTGCTCCGAGGGGGCGTGTGGCCAGGTGTCTTGGTCATTCCCTGGCCCACGCTGCCGCTTGCTCGGAAGCGCTGGGATCGGGGATGGGCTGGTGGAGGTGGGATTTCCCTGGCTGCCAGGAATGGCTGAGGCCCCCCCCCCTTCCAGCCTCGCAGCTTCACACCGTGCTGCCAGCAGCACAAAGTGCCTTGAATTTAGCAAAGGCAAAGATGCTCCTCGGTCACCTGCTTATTGCAAGGGGGGGGCCGGCGATGCCCCCTGTGGTTTTCCATCTGGAGCCTGGGCCCGGGAGGAGGCAGGAGAGTCTTTGACTAAATCAGAAGTGGCAGCTTCCTATGGGCTCCGGTTGAGATGTTGACCCCAAGGCAGCGAGGTCTCTGTACAAAGCTTGCATGCAAATCTGGCTGCAGAAGCAACGTTAAGATTTTCATTTTTTAATTCCGATCTGGATCTTTGTTTCCAGGTCTCTGCTGGCTCCTCAGACCTTCCTGCAGGGTCAAACTGAAACTTTCATGCCTGGGTTTTTTTTTTCCCCCCATCTATTTAAAGTTGTCTTGAGTCAGTTGAACAAATTTGCCGTTAAATCAATGAAACCCCACTTTGAGCTCTAAAAATTCAGACGTTTTTCTGCCTAAGTAAGTAACTCAGCTGCCTTCCAGAACGCCGCCCGTGTCTTCAGGCATCGGAGCACGTGTGCTGCAGCCTCCTCAAACGTGCTGATCAGGAGCCCCAGTGAACGTGTCCGAATTGGATGCAAATCCAGCCCCTTGTGCCGGGGGCTGCTCCCAGGGCCGGGTCTCATCTGGCCTCGCAGGGGCCTCTTAAATACCCGCTTCTGTGTTTGCACTCGGCTTTTTGGCCTCTGTGGGATGGGGGTGTTTAAGCGGTGGCCCCAGCCAGCCCTGGTCTGGGGGGGTTGGTTGCTGCCTAGCGCTGCAAAGAAGCCAAAATCAGCCCCGAAGGGGTCCGGCAGCAGCAGGGTTTGTCAGGCAGCAGCTCGAGGGTCTCCAGAGGGGCTCGGTGGCCTAAAGGGGTTATTTTAATCACTCAGCGATGAACGCACCCCCCTGGAAGAGCTCGGCAGGTCACAGCGGGTCGCGGTGCGCAGGACCGGCTCGGTGCAGCGCGGCACCCAGCCACATCCCACCGCTCTTCCCAAGCTGCTGCAGGTATAAAAAAAGCTGCGATTTTTTTAATGCCGCCGTTGGCGGCTATTTGCCACTCTTCTGCTAATTGCCTTTAGCGCAAAAGTAATTGCAAGTGCAAGGACCCTTCGAGCCCTGTGGTGGCTCAGACAAGAACCCATCAATCACATCACTTAAAAATTTGCTGTTACAGTGAGGATGAGCGCGCTGGGCAAAATCCGTCCTCTCTGAGGGGAGAGACCTGTCCGCAGCACCAGGGGCTGGGAGCAGCTGGGGCCGGGGGCTTTGGACAAGGGCTGGATGTGGGGCAGAGCCCGAGGGAGCAGGGCTGGAGTCGGGAAGCAGCAGGGATGGAGTCGGGATGCAGCAGGGCTGGAGCTGGATTAGAGCCGTTTTGCAGCAGGGTTTGAGCCGCGTTGGAGCCGGATCGGAGCGAGGCTGGAGCCGGCGTCGAGCCGGTTTGCAGCGGGGTTGAATTCAGCAGGGCTGGAGCTGGGTTGCAGCGGGGTTGGAGCCGGGATGGAGCCGGGTTACAGCGGGGTTGAAGTAAGGCTGGAGCTGGGTTGCAGCGGGGTTGGAGCCGGGATGGAGCCGGGTTGCGGCGGGGTTGAAGTAAGGCTGGAGCCGGGTTGCAGCGGGGCTGGAGCGGGGCAGCCCCAGCCCGGGGGCTCGGCGGGACCCACCGCCCCGGGCTGGGGGGGGGGGGGGGGGGGCGTTCGCGGCTCCGCGGGCGCAGCGGGGCGGTCGCCCCCCCCTCCCCCAAAACCCCCCTCCCTCCCCGGACGCCTGGGCCCGCCCGGGAGCCGGGGGGCGGCGGCCGGGCGGTGCCGAGGCCCCGCGGCGCCGGGGCGGGGGGCGGCGCCGGGGCGCTCGGCGGCGCCCGGGAGCCCCGGGCCGGCGGCTCCGCGGGGATGGCGGCAGCGCGGCGCCGCCGCTGAGATGCCGCCGATGCGGGGCCTCCTGGCGCCGCAAAACGCCTTCCTCGACACCATCGCCCGCCGCTTCGACGGGACGCGTGAGTGCGCCGGGGCCGCCCCCGGCCCGCGGCCCCCGGAGCCCCCCCCCCCGAGCCCGGCCCGGGGGCAGCGGCTCCGACGGGGCGGCGGCGGGCGGCGAGTCCCGGCGGGATGGGGCGGGAGGTGCTCGGCGCTGCACAACCCTCCCGGGACGGGACGGGGCGGGCGGTGCTCGGCGCTGCACAACTCCGCTGGGACGGGAGGGGACAGGGCGGGCGGTGCTCGGCGCTGCACATGGGCAGCCCCTCGGACAGCGGCCGGGGAGGGGAGCGGAGGGGTGGGAGGTAGGGGTGGGGGGCACGCCGGGACCCTCTATGGGGGTGGCGGGGGGGGGGGGGGGCTCGCTGGTGAGAACTGCCCCTTCCCCTGGCTCTCGCCGCCCCCTCTCGCCCGCCGGGGAAGGATCCGGCCCCGCCGCCCCCTCCCGGGGCTATAAATACCCGGCCCGCCCCCCTCCCCCGCCGCGCCGTGAGTAACAGCGACGCGCTCCGGAGCGCCGGGCCGCCCCCGGCAGCGGCAGCGGGGACGAACCCCCCCCCCCCCCCCCCCCCCGACGGCCCCGCGGTGAGGCTGGAGGGGTTGGGGGGGGGCTGGAGCCCCGGGGGCCGCCCCAGCCCCGGGGAAAGGCGCCCCCCCCCCCCCCCGGCTCCCCTTCCCCGGGGAGAGGGGGTGGCAAGCAGCCCCCCACGCTGTTCCCATGCAAATGTATGCAAATGAGGCAGAGTGGGCTCCGCCGGTGCCAACAGGGTGGTTCAGCCCCCAGCGCTGCTGCCTGGAGGGTAAAAATAGCCGAGCGGGCGCAGATGGCTGCGGACACCCCCGCACCGCCCCCCCCCCCCCCACCGGGGACCCCCCCCCCTCCTCCAGGCCCGGGCCCCCACGGACCCCAGCCCAGGGGGGATCCCAGCCCTCCCCGATCGTGCTGCCACCCTCTTCCCCCCCAGCGCCGGGTCCCCAGGGCGGCTGCGAGCCCCCTCCCCAGCCCTGCTGCCCCGTCCCAGCCGCCTCTCCCTTGCAGACAGTAACTTCGTGCTGGGCAATGCCCAGGTGCCCAGCGCCTTCCCCGTCGTCTACTGCTCCGACGGCTTCTGCGACCTGACGGGCTTCTCGCGGGCCGAGGTGATGCAGCGGTGCTGCGCCTGCTCCTTCCTCTACGGCCCCGACACCAGCGAGCTGCTGCGGCAGCAGCTCCGCCGGGCCCTCGACGAGCGCCGGGCCTTCAAGGGCGAGCTCGTCCTCTACCGCAAGAGCGGTGAGCCGTTTGGGGGGGGGGGGCGGCCTCCAGGACGCCTGGGTCCCCTGGGGTGCATGCGGGGTGGGGGGGGGGGGGAAGCTCCATGTGGGCAGCTGGAGGCAGCGGGGTGGCAGGGTTAATGCCCCATCCTGATGTCCCCCTCCCTTGCAGGTGTCCCCTTCTGGTGCCTGCTGGACGTGGTGCCCATCAAGAACGAGAAGGACGAGGTGGCCCTGTTCCTCGTGTCCCACAAGGACATCACCAGCACCAAGAGCCGCTCCAGTGCCGAGAGCGCCAAGGACCCAGGTGAGGGGACCAGGGCGGCAGGGAGGGGGGGGATCCAGGACCCCACCGCCAGCCAGCCACGGGGCCGACGTCTCCTCTCGCCGGGCAGGTGGGCGCCGGCGGTACGGCCGCGCCGGAGCCAAGGGCTTCAACGCCAGCCGGCGCCGGAGCCGGGCAGTTCTCTACCACCTCTCAGGGCACCTGCAGAAGCAGAGCAAGAGCAAGCACAAGCTCAGCCAGGTGCGGCTGGGGCCGGGGCCAGGGCCGGGGCCGGGCTGGGGTATCCCCAGGCTGAACCCACCCCCTGCCCCTCTCCGGCAGGGTGTTTTTGGGGACAAGCCCTCGCTGCCCGAGTACAAGGTGGCCGCCATCCGCAAGTCCCCCTTCATCCTGCTGCACTACGGAGCCTTCAAGGCGGGCTGGGACGGGCTCACCCTGCTCGCCACCCTCTACGTGGCCGTCACCGTGCCCTACAGCGTCTGCGTGGGCACCGGCGCCGACGAGGGGCTCCCGGGCGCCCGCGGCCCCCCCAGCGTCTGCGACCTGTGCGTGGAAATCCTCTTCATGCTGGGTAAGGCTCCACCCCGCCGCCCCGCGCCGGCTCCGGGGGCTGGCAGAGGCCGTGGGGCTCGGTGCACTGATGCACACACACACACACACACCCTGCACACACACCCCGCATCCCTTCATGCCCCCTGCAGACATCGTCCTCAACTTCCGCACCACCTTCGTCAGCAAGTCGGGCCAGGTGGTGCTGGAGCCCCGCGCCATCTCCCGGCACTACCTGGCCGGCTGGTTCCCGCTCGACCTGGTGGCCGCGCTGCCCTTCGACCTGCTCGCTGCCTGCCGGGTCAACGTGGTGAGCGCTGGGGGGGCTCCCTCTGGGGACCCCGCTGGGGCTGCAGGGGCTCCAGTGGCATGTGGGGACCCCGGTGTCATACAGAGACCCCACAGGGTTGGTGGAATCCCATGGGGACCTTGATGGAGCCGCCACGACCCCAATGGGGCTATGGGGACCCAAACAGACGGCAGGGCCCCACATGGCTTTTGGGGGACCACCTGGAGCTGCATGGACCTAAGAGGCGGTGGGCATCCTGGGGGGTTATGGGACCCCAATGGGATGCAGGGACCCCACTGGGGCTGTGGGGACCTGGCCAGGGACATGGGGACCCCACAGGCTTCTGGGGACTCAATTGGGGCCATGAAGAGCCCAACAGGCTGCAGGGACCACACCGGGGTCTTTGGGACCCCCCCCCCAACAGGGCCATGGGGACCCTGAACAGGCTGCAGGGACCCCAAAGGGCTGCAGGAGACCCCACCGGGGATGCAGGGAACCCAGTGGGATGTGGGGACCCCACTAGGGATGCAGGGACCCAAGAAGGGCTGCAGGGACCCCATGGGGGTGTGGGGAACCCATCAGAGCCATAGGGACCCGGATGGGGCTGTGGGGAATTGAACGGGCTCCAGGGACCCCGATGGGCTTTGGGGTCCCCACGGGGGCTGCCGGGGACTCCAAGGGGACGCGGGAACCCCAGTGAAGGCGCAGGGACACCAGGGGACCAGGAGGCTGGCGCCGCGGCTCCTTCGGGTGCCCCGTGCCGGCGCTGAGCCCTCTCCCCGCAGTACGTGGGCGCCCACCTGCTGAAGACGGTGCGGCTGCTGCGGCTGCTGCGGCTGCTGCCCAACCTGGACCGCTACTCGCAGTACAGCGCCGTGGTGCTCTCGCTGCTCATGGTGGTCTTCGCCCTGCTCGCCCACTGGGTCGCCTGCGGCTGGTTCTTCCTGGGGCAGCGCGAGGTGGAGGGCAGCCCCGCGGCGCTGCCCGAGATCGGTACGCGGCCGTCCATCCGTCCGTCCGGGGGTCTGTCCATCCTGGGCAAGGGGGGCTGCAGGGCTCCCGGTGCCCCCCAGCTCGGGGCCGGCCTCCCCCCCATGCCCGCACCCCCCCCCGTCCCCGGCTCAGCCTGGCCTCCCCCCAGGCTGGCTGCAGGAGCTGGCGCGGCGGCTGGAGACCCCCTACTACCTGGCGGGGAGCAACTGCAGCGCGGCGGCGCCCGGGAACGGCAGCGCCAACTGCAGCGGGAGCGGCGGCGGCGGCGGCGGCGGGGGGCTGCTGGGGGGCCCCTCGCTGCGCAGCGCCTACATCACCTCGCTCTACTTCGCCCTGAGCAGCCTCACCAGCGTGGGCTTCGGCAACGTCTCCGCCAACACCGACACCGAGAAGATCTTCTCCATCTGCACCATGCTGGTCGGGGGTGAGGGGCCGGGAGGGGGCCGGGTTGGGGCGGTTTTGGGGAGGTTGGGGGGGGGACGGGACGGGGCGTCCGAGTGACGGCGCTGCCCCGCTGCCCCCAGCGCTGATGCACGCCGTGGTGTTCGGCAACGTCACGGCCATCATCCAGCGCATGTACGCGCGGCGGTTCCTGTACCACAGCCGCACGCGGGACCTGCACGACTACATCCGCATCCACCGCATCCCCCGGCCCCTCAAGCGCCGCATCCTCGAGTACTTCCAGAGCACCTGGGCGGCCAACAACGGCATCGACACGGCCGAGGTGAGCGCTGCGGGCGGGCGGGTGGCGGGGGCGGCGGGGGCGCGGGGCCGGCGGCCGCGCTGAGCGCCCCGTGCGCAGCTCCTGCAGAGCCTCCCCGAGGAGCTGCGGGCCGACATCGCCCTGCACCTGCACAAGGAGCTGCTGCAGCTGCCCGTGTTCGCGGCGGCGAGCCGGGGCTGCCTGCGCGCCCTCTCCCTCGGCGTCAAGCCTTCCTTCTGCACGCCCGGCGAGCTGCTCATCCGCCGCGGCGACGCGCTCCAGGCCCTCTACTTCATCTGCTCCGGCTCCATGGAGGTGCTCCAGGACGGCATGGTCCTCGCCATCCTCGGTGCGGCGGAGGGGAACGGGGCACCGGCGACGGGCTGAGACCGGCCCTGCTCATGTCACCTGTGGGAATCCGTGACGCTCTGCGCCCCCCCCCCCCCAGGGAAGGGCGACCTGATCGGCTGCGACGCGGGCGCGGGGCCGCGCGTGTGTCAGGCCAACGCGGACGTGCGGGGCCTCACCTACTGCGTGCTGCGGCGCCTGGGGCTGCGGGCGCTGGCCGACGGCCTGGCCCTCGACCCCGACTTCGCCCGCACCTTCCGCCAGCAGCTGCGCCGCGAGCTCAGCTACGACCTGGGCGGTGGCGGCGGCGCCGAGGTGAGCGGCCGCGCGGCGCTGGGGCGACGCCGTTTTTAAGGGGAGGACGCGGCTCTGGCCTGGGGGGGGGTGGGGGGGGCGATGGCACCGGCTGACGGTGACGTCCCCCTCCCGAAGCTGCGGCTGGGGGTGGCGCTGCCAATTTGAGCAGTGACATTACGGACCAAAAGAGACAGCGCGGGGGGAGGATGGGGGGGAGCAGGGGGGTGACAGGGTGCCCTTGGGGGGGGGGGTGCTGTCGGGGGGGGGGGTGCAGGAGGGCAGGGTCCCCCTCCATGGCGCCCGGCTGCAGGCGGAGTCGCGCTCGCCGAGCGGGGAGCCCACGCCGCTCTCCACGCTGGAGGAGGAGGCCGAGCCGCGGCCCCCCCCCTGCCGCCGCCGCCCCCAGCCCGGCCCCCGCGGCGCCCCCCAGCCCCCGGCTCTCGCCCCGGCCCCCCCGGAGCGACGGCCCCCGCGTCCGCCCCGACGCCGGGCGCCCCACGGCCCTGCAGCTGCACAGCCAGCCTTGGAGCGGCCCCCCGGACCTGAGTCCCAGGTGAGGGGCAGGGGGGAGGCCCGGACACCTGGGAGGGGGGGGACCCCTACCGCCCGCCCCCCCCTGCTGCCAGCCCCGCTGCTCTCCCCGCAGGGTGGTGGACGGCATCGAGGGAGAGGCCAGCGCCTCCGACAAGCCCCTCTTCAACTTCCACCTCGGCCCTGACTGCAACAGCCCCTCCCGGGGGCCGGGTAAGGGCAGGGGGGGCCCCGGACGCCTGGGCTCCCTGGGTGGGGGGCCTGGATTCACCTCTCTCCCCCCCCCCCAAGCTGTGGACACAGGGCTGCTCACGATCCCCCCCGGACCCCTGGAGCCAACCAGCGCCGACACCATCGAGAAGCTGCGGCAGGCGGTAAAGGGGGGGGGACGAGGGGGGGGGCCTGGGGGGGGGGCCGGGGCAGGCGGAGGCTGACGCCCGTCGCCCGCAGGTGGCCGAGCTGTCGGGGCAGGTGCTGCAGCTGCGGGAAGGGCTCCGGGCGCTGCGCCAGGCCGTGCAGCTCCTGCTGCTGCCGCCGCAGCTGCCCCCGCGGCCCGAGGCCCCGGTGACGGCCGCGGCCCTGCAGCCGCTGCGCGTGGAGACGGGGGGGGCCGGGGCTCTGCCTGCACCACCCGCGCCGGGACTGCGCCCGGAGCCAGCCCTGGGCCTGGGGCCCGCCGGCCGCCCAGAGCTCGCCCTGGCTGCGCCCCGACTCCTTCTGGGGCTCCCTGGGGGGGCAGGACATGGAGGCGGGCGCCAGCCCCCCCAGGTGGCCGCCGGCCCCTAGGCCGCCCCTCCCCGCCTCCTCCGGGGGCGGCGGCCGCTCCACGCTGGAGCTGGGCCCCCCCGCAGCGCCCTGGGAAGTGCCCAGCCTGGAGCTGGCGCTGATGGGGGGAGCCCAGGGCCAAGGGCCCCCCCCGGCCCAAGAAGAGGGCACGGGCATGTGAGGAGGCCCCCGGGCAGCCAGCGCTGGGCTGCGGCGAGCTGCAGCCCTGGGGACGAGGGTGGGCGCCCCGGGCCCCTCACCGGGGGGGGGCTGAGCCTCCTCCCCCGCTTTTTAAATAAAACGGTTTAGAAAACTCAGCGGGAGCTGCTCGTCCTGTCCCGTCCCGGGTTGTCCCCGTCCCCCAGCGATGCCAACACACGGGCTGGTGTAAAACGCTTTATTTGGGGGCAACGATCTCCAGCCCCCCGGGAGCCACGGCCTCAGCCCGAGTGGGGCAGGAAGGGGGCGGGCAGAGCCCAGCGCAGCCCCCCAGCTGGGGCAGAACCTGGGGGCAGGCAGCGGGAGGGGCTGGGGGCCCAGTGGGGTGCCCTGGGGGGACCCCAAGCTCCCAGCATAGGGCTGGGCTGGGCTGGGGGGGGGGGGGGCCTGGCCAAGCAGCCCCAGCCCCTCCTCACTGCTGGGCCATCTTGGCTGCCTCCGCCTTGATGAGGGCGATCAGGTCCTGGTTGATGAGGAAGACGAAACGGAGGCTGGCGATCTGCGGGGGAGGCGGGGGGTGAGCAGGACGGGGACCCCGGCCCCCCCGCTCCGGCTCCTGGCCTACCCCGGGACCCCGCGACCGCCCCCCCCCCCAACCTGCGCCACGACTCACCTCCACCACCGAGTTGTTGTTGAGCTTCCACTTGTTGCCACCGAGCACGGGACGCCCGTCGATGTAGATGGGGCGCCGGCCCTCGTTAGCGATGAAGAAATCGCCGTTGTTCTTCAGCTTGATGACGCCTGGAGGAAGGAGGGAAAGGGGTCACAGGAAGGAGGGGGGGGGTGCAGCCCTCCGCTCCAGCCCCCCCCCGGGCCCTGCGGCAGCCCCAACGCCAGCCCTTACCCTGCTTGCGGGAGATCTTCCAGGCTGGTCCCTCCAGCGCCAGGTCCACGTCGATCTGGTTGTCCTTCGTGGCCCTGCCCAGTGTGATCTGGGGAGGGGGGGGAAGCATCAGGGGGCTGCGGGGGGGGCTGGGGGCACCCCTGGGCAGGGGCACGCGCCGACCGCACTCACCTCCCGGGAGCGCATGAGGTACCGCACCATGCGGCCCCGCAGCACGGCCAGCGTCTGGCTGTCGAAGTCCGGGGAGCTCATGCCTGCGGGAAGGAGGGGTGAGACGGACAGAAGGACGGACGGACGGAAGGACAGAGAGGCGCCCCCCCACCCCCGGCTCCCGTTTCTCACCTGTGATGCTGTCGACCAGTACCTGCCACTTGTGCAGTTCCTGCTCCAGCTGCCGGATCTCCCGCTTCTGGCGCCGGTCGGCCACGGTCAGCTCTAGGGAGAAGGGGCGAGGGGGGCCGGCAGGGTGAGGGGCGCCCGCCCACGCCCCCACCCAGGGCTTCATCCGGGGCCAGCTCCGGCCCAGCACCACGCGGGAGCCGCCTGGGGGATCCCTGGGCCTCTCCCTGCGGATTTGGGCCAGCCCAGACCCGGGCTGGGAGCAGGCTGGACTCACCATGCTCCAGCACCTCGTCCCGCACATCCCTGCGGAGGAGAAGAGGGGGGTTCAGATAGGCACCGGAGCGAGTGGCACCATCAGCCCCCCAGCACCCGCATGACCGCAAGGGGGGAAAGGGAAGGTCCGATACCAGCGTAGAGAGACGCTCGAGGCACGTGAGGGGTTAAACAAAGTAGATTTAACGAAGGACTTGTGCTCCAAACTGCCTGGGAGCCCTGGGAACCGCGCGGAGGGGTCGCTCACGGGAGCTGCCGGACACACAGGTCGGACGCCCAGGCAGGACTCGCTTTGTGTATCCTACGGGCCCCGTTATCTACTGGAGCTATTTCCTTATCTCGACCGTGCTAAGCCTGAGTAGCCGCTGGCTGCGGAGCAGCTAGACGTTGTTGACAAAACAGAACGCGCTCGCCTGGCCCTGACGGGTCTCGGTCAGAGCGCAGAGAGCACCCGCGGGGCTGCCAGGCGCTCTCGCTCCAGCCCGTCTCCACCGCAGCGTCCCCGTCCCCACCGCTCACTTCAGCTTGCTGTCGTCGAGCATGTCCTCAGCGTCCGAGAAGTTCAGCACTTGGTCCCCCTTGGGCAGCGGCTGCACTGGAAGGTAGAGGAGGGAGGGGGTTAGGGGGCCGGGGCCGGGCCGGGCGCACGCGGGGCCCAGGGGGACGGGACACCGGCGCCGGGCCTCACCGGTCTGGTCGTCCAGCAGGTAGTACTGCTTCATGAGCTGCCAGTGGAGCTGCAGGGCCTTGGCCGTGCGCGAGGGGTAGAAGACGTCGGGGTGCTTGTGGAGGAGGTCCTGGAAGGTGTCGAGCGTGGGCTGGCTGGTCTGCGGAGGGGAGACGGGGACAGGTCGTGCAAGGGGACAGCGGAGACATAGGGGACATCCCGAGGGTCACCTCTCCCCTCGGCGAGGGGCGTCCCCGGGCCTTACCGATCCCACTTTGTTCAGCAGCTGCTCCTCGGCTTTGCTGAACAGCACCTTGCTCTGGATGGCAGCGATGGCCTCGGGGTGGAGCTGCCGCATGGCCTGGCAGGCCAGCCTGGGGGGGAGAGGGCGTGAGAGCCCCCCCGCAGCGCCCGCCGCCCCCCGCCCGGCCCGCCTCGGCCCCTCGCGGGAGCGGGGCAGGCCCCGCACTCACTTGGAGATGATGGGGTCGTAGAGGAGCGCGTACCACCTCTCCTGGATCTCCCGCAGGTTGAAGCGGCAGCTGAACTTCACGCCCAAGTGCACAGAGGTCAGATCGTTGGTCTAAAAACAGCCCCAGGGTCAGGATGTCCCCAGGCAGGGAGATGCCACCACCCAAAGGCTCCAGCGCGGCCAAACTAGCCCCTCTGGCCCCAAACCCAGCCCAGGAAGGGGCCAGCTCAGGGAGTCACCCGCCAAGAAACCTCCCCGCTGAGGCCCCCGGGGACAGGGCGCTCACTGGGGCAGCGTTACCTGCAGCACCGCGTTGATGAGCAGAAGGTCGTCAGCGGGTTTCCAGCGGCCCAAGTCCTTCGTCACCTGCAGGGGCTGTTTGCTCTTCTTCATCCGCTTGGCAAGGCCGGGGGTTGGGACTGGGCTGGGCGCGACGGGGGTGGACACGGACTTGGAGACCTGGGGGGGGGCAGAGGAGTGGGTCAGAGCTCCGCGTCCGCGCGAGCACCCCAGGGCCCGGCCGACGCAGCCCCAGGAGAGCTGCTCACCTTCTTCTTCTCGCTGGAGGAAGGCTCGCTGCCCGAGCAGCGGCCGGGCTCGACCCCGCTGGCCCCCTTGGCCCGGCTGGACGATTTGGCAAGGCTGCTCTCTACCAGCTCATCGTCAAACTTCTTCCGCTTGATGAACCTGGTGGGAGCGAGGTGGCTCTGGGACCCGGCGCCCGCTCGGCTCCCTGTCCCCCTGCTCCCGCGTCCAGACGGCAGGCGTGGAGCGGGCTTGGGGCAGGCCTGCCGCCCCGCCGGGGACGGCCCTGCCCCGCGCATGCCTGCGCCCAGCGGCCGAGGGAGGCTGGAGCCCGTCGCAGCCGCTCCCGCCTCCCTCCTCGCGGGCGGGGAGAAGGGCCGGTCCCTCCCGGTCCCTCCCAGCCCCGCCGTACCGCGAGGAGCTGCGACGCTTCGGGATGGCGCCCGACACCTGCGACGAGCTCCGCTTCTGCCCCGCCAGCGACTCCTCGTCCTCGGAGCGGCTCGCCGTCCCCGACGCCATCAGTCCGGAGGCCAGCACGTCTGTGCGGGAAAAGGGGATGTGGGGGCGCCGGGCTCCCCTCCGAGCCGGCACGCAGCGAGCCGAGGGGTGGCAGGACCCTCCGCAGCCCCAGGCCACCAGCTCAGCCCCCCCATCGCACCCTCAGGGCACAGTTTTCTGCAGGGCTCAGCCGAGAGCCTGACCCTGCTACCAGACCCCTGCAGGGACACGATGGGGGGTGGCACAGGCAAGAATGAAGGGACGAAATGCGCAGACACAGGGGATATGGGGGGGGGGGACACAGGAAGGAGACAGGGAATATGGGGGGCCACAGGAACAATATGGGGGGACACAAGGGAATGTAGCTGGCAGAGGAATGACACGGGGAGGATATAGAAAGGATGTGGGAGATATAGGGGGGACAGAGAAATACATGGGGGAACATGGGGGGGCACAGGGACAATATCGGCAACGCAGGAGGGACACAGAGAGGTGTGAGGGGAGCAGAGGAGACACAGGGGAACATGGGGGCTATAGGGGGGGACACAGGGGGACCTGGGGGTGGGCAACGGGAGATATGAGGGGAACATATGGATATACTGGGGAATGGGGGGGGGCGTGGGCGACATAGGGGGACATGGGAGGCACCGCGGGGACACGAGGGGACATGGGGGACGTGAGGGGACCCGGCGGGACATGAGGGAGGGCCCCGCACACACGCTCCAGCCCTCCGGGAGGGGAGAGGGGGATCGGCCTCGGGGGCAGGCGGCGGCCAGGGGAGGAGCCAGGTGCCCGGGGCCGCGCGGGGCGGGGAAGGCCCCGCCGGCTCCCCACGCCCGCCCCGGCGCCCCGGCGGCCCCGCGGACTCACCATTCCCGGGGCCGGAGGCTCCGGCTGCTCCGCGGCGGCGTCGGCTTGAGCGCCTCCATGGACGGGATCGCTTCCGGTGCCTTACCGGAAGAGGTTCTGACTTCCGGAGCACGCCAGCCGAAGCCACAGTGGGCGTGGCCACTCTGAAAGTTCCTCCTGGGGCTTCGGCGGCGCGGCGCCATCTTGGCTAAGGGCGCCGCCCTCTTGGCTGAGGGCGGAGCCGCGCCCGTCCTGTTCAGGGGCGCCGTTACCGATGAGGCGGGAGCGGCCGGGCCAGTGCCCGGGCCGGGCCGGGGGTTGCCGCCCCGTTGTCCCCGCTGACGGGGCTCCGTCCGGCCGCGGCATGGGGGCTCGTCACCATAGCAACCGCCCCGGCCCTGACACCGCCGGGCTGCTGCTCCGGGGACTCCGTGCGGTTGCCTAGCAGCCTAGCGGCATCCGTAGCCCCGCCCGTCACCATGGCCACGCCTCCCGGATGCCGCCGTCCTGGCCACTCCCATCATGGCGGCGCCCCCATGGCCGCGGCCGCACTCCGGCGCCGCAGCCACACCCATCATGGCGGCGCCACGCGGGCGGGCGGCCGCGGGCGCCCCCTAGCGGTGCGGGGCGAGGCGGTGGCGGTGGGGGGGGCGCTCAGCGGTGTGATGAGTTTCCCGGTTCTCTGCACCCAAATGAAGCTGATTCCGCGGTGGAGCGGAGGGCAGGAGCGGTGCTGGGCCGCAGCGGGGGCCTTGCTCAGGCGCTCGGCGGGCGCACAGTGCCTCCCAGGAGGTCGGGCCGCCCGGCTGCTGCCCCTCGCTGCAGTGAGCAGACACCAGCAGCGACCACAGCGTCGATTACAGCACGCTGCAGGCCAGGCCCAGGCACCACGGGGAGGCGAGGGGATACCCCCCCCCACCCCCCCCCCACCCCCCCCAGAGACCTCCTTGGGCTCCTCCCCCTCAGGGAAACTGAGGCACGGGGTGGGGATGGGACTGGCCGTGAGGATGAGCCGCTCCGGTAATGAGAGGGGCAAAGCAACCCCACGAGGGGCTGGGGGGGGGCCGGGGGGAGCCCACCGGGGTCAACAGAGGCCCTGGGGAGACCCTGGCAGCAGCAAGGGTGATGCGTGGGGTGGGGGAGGGGTCTGAGTGAGGCACACGGGCTCCTCGGAGTGTGGGGGGGGGGGCTCCTCCCTTTATTTGGTTGAGCATCTCTGTGGGGCAGAGCCACCCCGTGGGGCAGAGCCACCCCCATAGGGCTGAGCCACCCCGTGGGGCAGCGTCCCAGCCCGGTGCGCGCAGTCCTGGACGCCGGCGCAGGTGGCTGTGCACTGGCACACGCGTGTCCCCCCCCCACACACGTGTCCATCCTCCCATGTGTGTCCGTCCATCCCCCCCACGCGTGTCCGTCCCCCCCCGCGTGTCAGCGGGCCGGTCCCGGGGGCTACGCCGAGCTGGGCACCAGGTGGCCATCGGGCGCCGGGCCGGGTCCGGCCGCCCACTCCTGCCGCTGGATGATGCCGGTCCGGCCCTCGCGGAACTGCGGCCGCTGCTCCCGCGGGATCTTCACGGCGTGGTGCTGCGGCAGCGCCGGCGGCTCGTAGCGCGCCCGCCGGAAGAAGCCCAGCTGCGGGAGAGCCGCGAGTCAGGGCGCGCGGTTGCCCTTGCAAACCCCTCTCTCTGCTCACACCGAAAGCGGCTGCGGGTGCGTGCGCTTGGCACCAGCGTCCGTCCGTCCGCCCAGACACTGCAAATGCTTGCACACCCTCGCACCAGCACTTCAAACCCTCGCACACCACGACCCTGACACTGCAAACCCTTGCACAACCATGCACCAGCACTGTAAACCCTCACACAACCATGCACTGACACTGCAAACCCTCATCTGTCCACCCAGACACCACAAACCCTCACACCAGCACTGCAAGCCCTCATCTGTCTGCCCAGACACCACAAACCCTTGCACAACCATGCACCAGTACTGCAAATCCTTGCACACCACTACCCTGACGCTGCAAACCCTCGCACAACCATGCACCGACACTGCAAACCCATGCACCAGCACTGCAAACCCTCGTCCGTCCACCCAGACACCGCAAACCCTCACACAACCATGCACCAGCACTGCAAACCCTTGCACACCCTCTCACCGACGCTGCAACCCCCCCACACTGCTACCCCGACGCTGCAAACCCTCGTCCATCCGCCAGGACGCTCCAAACCCCTGCACACTCATGCACCGACACTGCAAACCCTCGTCCATCCGCCCAGGCGCCGCACACCCTCGCACGCCCGCGCACCCCCGCGCTGCGGCTAGGCCTCCATCGCCCGCTGCTCCGCGGCGGAGGGCTGCAGGCCCAGGCGGGCCCGGTAATAGCTAGCGGCGTAGCGGGACTTTCGGCTGCTCCGCTGGAAGAAGCCGCACTGGGGAGGAAGCGACACGGTGAGGCCAGGCTGGGGCAGCAGGGCGCGGCGCAGGGTGGCACGGCACGGGGTGGCATGGGGTGGCATTGCATGAGGTGGCACAGCATGGAGTGGCATGGCATGGGGTGGCACAGCACGGGGTGGCATAGCATGGGGTGGCATGGCATGGGATGGCATGGCATGGGGTGGGGTGGCATGGGGTGGCACGGCACAGGGTGGCACGGCACGGCACGGCACGGGGTGCCGAGGCCTTGCCCGGCCAGCGCCCCCCGCCCCAAGGGTGCCGGGGCCCCGTGCAGCGCAGGGGCCGCGTCGCCCGCGCTCACCTTCCAGAGGCCGAAGACGAGCAGCGCCAGGACGAGGATGCCGGCGAGGGCGGCCAGCAGCACGACCCACCAGGGCACGCCGCCGGCCACCGCCGCCCCGGGGTCCAGGTACACGGAGACGGCGATCTGCGGGGGGCGGCGCGGGTGAGGGGGGCGGCGGGGGGGCTGCGGGGGGGGGGGGTCCATGGGGCCGGGGGAGGGGGGGGCGCACGCACCTGCGTGGAGGCGTCCCTCAGCACCAGGTTGGTGACGGAGGAGGTGACGGAGACGCTGGCTCGCACGATCAGCTCCACCGAGGTGACGGCCAGGAACTCCTGCACCGAGCGGGTCGGGGCTCAGCGGCGGCCGGGAAGGGGGGGACGGGACGGGACCGGGGCTGCCCCCCCCCCCGCCCCGGCGGCCCCCCCCGCCGCCGCTCACCTCCAGGAAGGTGCTGTTCCAGAGGCGCCCGCGGGCGGTGAGCACGGCGGCGCGCTCGAAGCTGTGCAGCGGACACCGGAACGCCAGGCAGCTGGCGGTGCCCTGGGCGCAGTCCTGCGCGAGACGGGGCTCAGGCGGGGACCCCCGGCCGCGCGGCCGCCCCGGCGGGGAGCCCCCCCTCCCCCCCCCCCGCGTGCGCCATCCCGCTCACCAGCGTCACGTTCCTCCGGCGCTCCGCCGCCGACGGCAGCCACCAGGATCCCACGGCCGGCGCCTCGGCGGGATCGGCCTCCCCCGGCGGCTCCTGCGGGGGGAAGGACCCGGCTGCGCCATGTGCCGGCACCGAGGGACGCGGCACCGAGCGGTGGAGGAATGCAGGATGGGGGGATGCAGGATGGAGGGATGTGGCACAGAGGGATGAAGGGACACGGCACAGAGGGACATGGCACGGAGGGATGCAGGACAGAGGGATGAGGGACAGGGATGCAGTATGGAGGGATGAAGGATGGAGGGACATGGGATGGAGGGAGTTAGGACATGGATGTGGCACGAAGGGAAGTGGCACAGAGGGATGCGGGACAGAGGGACACAGCAGAGGGATGCAGTTTGGAGGGATGCAGGATGGAGGGACACAATCTGGAGGGATGCAGGATGGAGGGATGCAGGATGGAGGGACATGGTTTGGAGGGATGCAGGACAGAGGGACGTGGTTTGGAGGGATGCAGGATGGAGGGGCGTGGTTTGGAGGGATGCAGGATGGAGGGACGTGGTTTGGAGGGACGTGGTTTGGAGGGACGCAGGATGGAGGGATGCAGTTTGGAGGGACATGGTTTGGAGGGACGCAGGATGGAGGGACGTGGTTTGGAGGGATGCAGGATGGAGGGACGTGGTTTGGAGGGACGTGGTTTGGAGGGACGCAGGATGGAGGGATGCAGTTTGGAGGGACGTGGTTTGAAGGGATGCAGTTTGGAGGGACGTGGTTTGGAGGGACGCAGGATGGAGGGACGCAGGATGGAGGGATGCAGGATGGAGGGACGTGGTTTGAAGGGATGCAGGATGGAGGGACGCGGTTTGGAGGGATGCAGGATGGAGGGATGCAAGATGGAGGGATGTGGTTTGGAGGGATGCAGTTTGGAGGGACGTGGTTTGGAGGGACGCAGGATGGAGGGACGCAGGATGGAGGGACGCGGGATGGAGGGATGCGGGATGGAGGGACGCGGTCTGGAGGGACGCGGTCTGGAGGGCGGCAGCGCGAGGGTCGCGGCAGGGCGGCGGCGGTGGCGGCGGCGGTACCAGGGCCAGGCGCAGGGGGTTGGCGGCGGGGCTGCAGGCGGCGGGTGGCCCCGGCGGCGCCGCCAGCTCCAGCTGCAGCGGGTAGAGCAGCCACTTGCCGCTGCAGAGCTCGTGGGGCCACAGCAGCGTGAGGAAGGCCGAGCCCAGCGTCTTCAGCGACTGGCCCCGGTTGGACACCTGCGGACGGGGCGGCGGCGTGAGCCGGGCCGGCGGCACCACCGCCAGCGCCCCGCGGGAAGGCGACGCGGGCCCGGGCGTCCGGCCGCCCCCCCCACCCCCCCCAGCCCGGCGCGGGGCCCAGGCGTCCGGGCGACTCACCGTGACCTCGTAGCGCACGGCGCTGCCCACCTGGCTCTCCCGCCGCACCGCGCTCTCGCCCCGCACCGTGCCGCCGAAGAAGAGCCGGGGCGGCACGGCCACGCTGCGGGCACAGTGGGGGGGGGGGGGGTCAGGGCGGGGGGGCGCCCGTGGGACCCCCCCCCCAAACACCCCCGGCCAGGCCCCGCACTCACCCCGTCACCGCGAGGGGCAGCTCGATGACCACGCGCGCCCGGGCCACCACCGGCGCCAGCCCCGGCTGCTCGCTGATCCTGGGGGGGGGGGGAGGGGGACACGGGGCGTCAGGGGTGCCCGGCCCCCCCCCAAACCCACCCGCCCCCCCACCCGCCCCGCTCACGTGGACAGGGCCAGCTCCACCGCCAGGTCCGTGGTCTGCAGGGTGATGCCCAGGGTGCTGAGGATGAGGTAGAAGCGCACCTGGGGGCACGGGGGGGGGGGTCAGGGGGGACGCGGGGATGGGGACGGGGGGACGCGGGGACGCGGGGACGCGGGAGCGGCGCCCACCTGGGCTCCGCGTGGCAGGGGGTTGCCCAGCTCGCACTCCACCTGGGAGCCGTTCTGGTTGGCGAGGCACAGCACTGGCTTGTCCTGCGGGCGAGAGCCGAGCCCCGCTGCCGGGGTGCCCCGCTGCCTCCGCACCCCGGGACCGTCCCGTCCCTCACCCCTGCACCCTGGGATCACCCTGTCCCTCTGCACCCTGGATTCACCCCATCCCGCACCCCAGCATCATCCCCATCCTTTACCCTCTGCATCCTTGGGATCCCCCCATCCCTTGGCACCTCCAGGACCACTCCGTCCCTCACCCCTGCACCCTGGGATCACCCCATCCCTCTGCACCTCCAAGACCACCCTGTTCCTCACCCCTGCACCCTGGGATCCCCCGTCCATCTGCACCCTTGGGCTCACCCCATCCCTCATCCCAGCACCCTAGGATCACCCTATCCCTCCGCACCCCAGGACCGCCCCATCCCTCACCCCAGCACCCTGGGACCATCCCATTCCTCATCCCAGCACCCTGGGACCACCCCATCCCTCACCCCAGGACCATCCCCATCCTTTACCCTCTGCAACTCTAGGGCCATCCCTGTCCCTCTGCACCCCCTGGAACCTCCCATCGCTCTCCCCCAGCACCCTGGGATCCCCCCGTCCCTCGGCACCGCTCCATCCCTCACCCCAGGACCATCCCCATCCTTTACCCCCTGCCCCCCCAGGACCAGGCCGTCCCTCACCCCAGCATCCCGGGATCCCCCCGTCCCTCACTCCCCCCCCGGCCCCGCCGTACCGCAGGTGCCCGGGCGTCGTAGGGGCGCACGGCGGAGTAGGGCAGGGCCTCGGGGAAGGTGGCCGTCAGCAGGGCCTCGTGGGCATCGTCGCCGTCCCGCTGCGGCTCCGCGGGGTCCGAGGGCAGGTTGGTGACGTGGATCTCCAGGGCCACGTCTTTCTGGTCGCTCATGGCGAAGACGGCAGTGCCGTCCTCACCCCTGGGGCGGGGAGGGCAGCGGTGAGCCCCACGTGGGGACGGCACGGGCAGCCGGCATGGGGACAGCATGGGCTGCATGCACCTGGGAGCTGCACTGGTTGCATGCACGCATGGATGGCATGGGTGGCATGCACGTGAGGATGGCACGGGTTGCATGCACATGGGGGCTGCATGATTTGCACGCATGCAGGGATGGCACGGGTTGCATGCACATGGGGACGGCACGGGTTGCATGCATGCAGGGATGGCACGGGTTGCATGCACATGGGGACTGCACGATTTGCATGCATGCAGGGATGGCACAGGTTGCATGCGTGCATGCATGGCATGGGTGGCGTGCACATGAGGATAGCACGGGTTGCATGCAGGCAGGGGTGGCACGGGTGGCATGCACGGCGATGGCACGGGTGGCTGGTGAGGGGCCAGCACGGGTGACCCCCGTGGCAGCGCCCCGGCCCCACTCACCTGGGCAGCGGCAGGAAATCAGCGTCCCCAACGCGGGAGCAGAACTGCACCCGCAGCTGCAGGTTGCTCTGGCAGATCTTGTCGTCCCCGCAGCCCTGCTTCAGAAAGTGCACCTGGGGGGGGGGGGGACATGGGGGGGACAGGGGGGCGGCTGAGACACGCGGGCTGGGGGCGGCGGGGTGGCACGGCGGCGGCGCGGGTCGCTCACCTCGCTGCGCTGGCTGCGGGGCGGCTGGGCGCCCAGCACGGGCGGCAGCGGCTGCAGCGCGGCCCCCGGCGCCCGCCGCTTGGCCCGCGCTTGCTTGATGCCGTAGGCGAGGGTGACGGCGATGGGGCGCAGCTTGTCGCGGACGCCGTCCTGCGGGCAGGGCGAGCCGCGGTGAGCCCGCGGCGTGTCCCGTCCCCCCCCAACCCCAACCCCAACCCCAGGCCCGGGGGCCGCGGGGACCCACCAGGAGGCGGAAGGTGGCCTGGGCGCAGGCGCGGGCGCCCTGCCGCGGCAGCTCCACCGCGCCGGAGAACTGGTGCTCGGGGTCGGAGGGCTGCCGGCGCAGGAAGGCGACGCGGGGCGCCTGGCCCCGCCGCCGGCGGTCCGTGTCGGCGTCCAGCACGTACTCCAGCGCTGCGGGCAGAGCGACGGGCGCCGTCGGGGAGGGGAGGGGGGGGGGCCGCGGCGGGCGCCCCGCACCGGGGCCGTGGGGGGGCCGCGGGCCGCCCGGCCGTACTCACTCAGCCGGGGGCTGTAGCTGGCCGGACTGGCCGCGTAGCTGAAGCAGGCTCGGACGTCCACGCTGCGGGCACGGGGCGGAGGCGGCGTGAGACGGCGGCAGCACTGCGGCCCCGTCCCGTCCCATCCCGTCCCATCCCGTCCCGTCCCATCCCGTCCCGCGCCCCCAGCCGGGCACCCACCAGACGCCCTCCTGGTGCCGGCAGTTGTTGTGCTCCAGGTCGATGCTCGGAGGCGTCAGCGAGACGTTCCTGGAGACGTGCACGACCGGCCGAGCCCTGCGGGGCCGCGGGGGAAACGCTCGCGGTGCCGGCGTTTGCCATCTGCATGGGACCCCCTGGCCATGCCCGGGGGCCGGGGGACACCAGGGGCAAGGGGCACCCTGGGTGGGGGAGAGGGTGCTCTGGGACAGGGATGCTTTGGGCTGGGAGATGCCCTGGGATGAGGGATGCTTTTGGGCTGGGGGATGCTTTGGGCTGGGAGATGCCCCGGGATGAGGGATGCTTTGGGCTGGGAGATGCCCTGGGATGAGGGGTGCTTTGGGCTGGGAGATGCCCTGGGATGGGGGATGCTTTGGGCTGGGAGATGCTTTGGGCTGGGGGATGCTCCAGATCAAGAGATGCCCCAAGTAGGGCTGGGAAATGCCTTGGGATGGGGGGGGTGCTTTGGGTTAGGAGATGCCCTGGGACATGGGATGCTCTGGATTGGGGGATGCCTGGGTTCGGGGACACCCTGGGGCAGGGGGACACCCGGGTTCGGGGCCTCCCCGGGCGGACGCTCACCTGTACAGCACCACGGTGTCGGAGAGGGAGCCGACGAGCAGGTCGGGGTAGAGGTTCCCGTCCACGTCCAGCCCCCCCGAGATGGCGTAGCCGAAGGCCGTCACCCCCACGGCCTCGCCGTCCAGCACCTGGGGACGAGGCCGGCGGTGGCCCGTGACGCCGGGGGCCCCGTGGGGCACCGGGGGGCCCCAGCTTCGCCCCTCACCTGCGCCGGCTCGGCCACGATGCCCAGCTTGCTGCCGTGGTAGATGTAGACCTTGCCGGCGCCGTCGAAGGGGGCTCCCACGGCGAGGTCTGGGGGGGGGGGGGGGGCAGCGCCGTCAGCGCAGGGGGGGGTCAGTGGGGTCTGGGCCGCCCCGGCGCCCGGGACCCCCCCGCCCCCCCCAGCCTCACCGCTGAAGCCGTCCTGGTCGAGGTCTCCGGCGGCGCTGAGGGCGATGCCGAACATGGAGCCGTAGGCGCCGGTGAGGCGGAGCGGGGTGGCGGATGCCCAGCGGCCCCCCGGGTTGACGTAGACGTAGGCGGCCCCCCCGAGCTCCCGCTGGCGCTCGAAGAAGTGCGGGGCCCCCACCACCAGGTCCATCCAGCTGCGGGCGGAGGGGCCGCGTCAGCCCCAGCGCGGCCCCCCCCCACCCCATCCCCGCCGCCCCCCCCCCGCCCCCCCGGCCGCGCGCACCCGTCGCTGTTGAGGTCCAGCACGGCCACGGCGTAGCCGAAGGAGGAGCTGAGCTGCTCGCCCGGCAGCACCGCCTCGGGCACCAGGCGGTTGGCGCTGTCGCGGCGCAGGATCACCACGGCGCCCGTGTGGTTGGCGCGCGGCGCCCCGCTCACGAAGCTCAGCTCGCTCCTCCGCGTCAGGCCCCTGCCCGAGTCGACGGAGAAGCCTGCGGATGCGGCAGGAGGCGGCGGTGAGGCTGCCGCACCTGGGGACCGTCCGGAGCATCCCGCCTCGAGCATCCCTCCCTGAGCATCATGCCCTGAGCATCCCACCTGGAGCATCCTGCCTGGAGCATCCTGCCTGGAGCATCCCGCCCCAAGCATCCCTCCCTGAGCATCCCTGAGCATCTCACCTGGAGCATCCTGCCTGGAGCATCCCTCCCTGAGCATCCCTGAGCATCCTGCCTGAAGCATCCTGCCTGGAGCAGTCCTGAGTATCCTGCCCCGAGCATCCCACCCCAAGCATCCTGCCCAGGGCACCCCCAAGCATCCCTCCCTCAGCATCCTGCCCAGAGCATCCTCGAGCATCCTTCCCCAAGCATCCCACCCCAAGCATCCTGCCTGGAGCATCCTGCCCAAGGCATCCCTGAGCATCCCTCCCGGAGCATCCCATCCCGAGCATCCCACCCCGGTGCTCCCGGGCGCTGACCCGCGGGACGGATGTGCCCGGGACCCTCCCGCAGCCCCGGCTCGCCGCCCGTCTCTCTCTCTCCGCTCAGCCCTGCGCACGGCCGCGTCTCCGGGGCCGGGGGGCCGCCGGGACCTCGCGTTTCAGCAGGGTCCTGCTGGGCTCAGCGGCGAAGCCCCCAGCTGCGGCTGGGGCCACTGGCACCACCGTGCCTCAGTTTCCCTGCTCTGCTCTCACGGGGGCACCTTGCCTGCACTGGGGGGGGGGGGGCAGGACTCCTGGGTCCTTGTCCCAACTCTGGGACTAGTGGAAAGAAGTGGGGAAGCTGAGGATGCCGGGGAGGGGGGGGCAGGGACCAGCCCCTTCCCCTCCGCACCGCTGGGAGGGGAGATTCGGGGGGCAGAAGGGAAGATTTAGGGGACAGAGCAGCAAGGCCCGGAGCAGAGCTGGATGGGGGGGGGGTCCCACGTGCCCCCCCCTCCCAGCTGGAGAGACGGTGCGCAGCCCCCCGAGACCCCACAGCCACGGCCCCAAGCCCCTGCAGCCCCTGCAGCCCCCCGAGAGCCCCCCAGCAGCTCGAGCCAGGCAGGATGCGGCCGGCGGTGTCCCCAAGCGCGACCCCCCCGCAGCCCCCCACCCCCCCATGCAGAGACACCAGCGCACGGGGACCGGGGGGCGCGGGGGGACCCGGCCAGGCTCTGCGCCCCTCCGCCCCCCCCCGGGGCCCCCCCCCGCCCCGGGATCTGCACCCCAGCGCCTGGCCGGGTCCCCAGCGCCGGCCGGCGGCAGAGCGACGGGACGCGGGTGCCCACACACAGCCACGGAGAGTCAAGGAAAGCCGGGACGGGGATGGAGCCGGGACGGGGACAGGGACAAGGATCCCTGGCCATGCGGCTGCCCCCGGCGCCGGTGGCTGAGGACCACGGCCCAAGGTGGCAGAGGGTGGCCCAGGGCACGAGGGGACACAGACGGGCCGAGAGCTGGACTCACAAGGGGTCTGTGGGCCTGGGGGTGCGGGAGCACGCGTGACGGGGTGGGGGGGTGCGTGCGTTCACACGCGTGTGCAAGGTTGCACGTGTGGGGGTGTGCAAGGGGCTGTGTGTGTGCGCGCCGCACGGGGAGGTGTGTTGCACATGTGTGTGCACAAGGAGGGGTGTGAGGCTGCATGCACACGTGTGTGTGTGCATGTGCATGCGTGCATGTGCATGTGCATATGTGTGCTTGCATTTGTGTGCACGCATGTGCATGTGCATGCATGAGTGCACGTGCGTGTGTGCATGCATGTGTGCATGAGTACATGGTCACATGCACGCATGGGTGCACATGTGCATTGCATGTGTGTGCATGTGCGTGTGCATGCGTGTGCCTGCGTGTTCCTGCGCACGCGTGTGCTTGCAGGGCCCGGAGAAGACAGAAGGAGCTTTACTTTCCTCTCGTCTCCACAGACACGGGGAGGGTGACAGCGACACAACACGGCTCCGGGGGGACACGGGCCGCGGCCGGTCCCGCGGCGGGGACACCGCCGCCGTTACAAACCTAAGTAGCTATTCTGGGCCACATCGCCGGCGGCGCCGGGCACCTTCTCGCTGGGCTCTGGGCTTTTATACACCAGCTGGTCGGGGTCTGAGCTATCAATGTTTGTCACAAACAAAATACCTGCGCGCCCGGCCGGGCCGGGGCAGAGAGAGGGAGAGAGAGAAGCGGGGCGTTAGGGCCGGCGCCGGCCCGCGGCAGGCTGGGGCCGGGGCCAGGGGGTCCCCGTGCCGCCGCGCGCCCTCGCTGCCGGGCACGGGGCCGCGCCGGAGCCCCTCGGCGGGACCGGAGCGGCGCGGGCGCAGCCTGCCGCCGCCGGCCCCTACCCAGGTAGCTGTTGGCGGGCACGGGGATGAGCGAGGGGTTCTGGTCCTTCTCGCCCCCGGCTTCGTAGGGGCCGTCGTCATAATGCGCCAGGTCCAGGGAGCTGTGGTTAAACAGCTCCACGCGCAGGTTCCCTGCCAAAGCAAACAGCGTTAGCGTGGCCGGCGCGGGCGCCGGGGCGGGACGGGACGGGATGGGATGGGACGGGACAGTCCGGCTGCCTGCGGAGAGAAATGGGCGCCGGAGCCGCCGGCATTCTGGCCCAGCCATGCACTGGCCTGCGGCACCCTGAGCGTGCACACGCGTGTGAATCCGTGTGCACCCATATGCATGCACACACGCCCGCGCCGTGCAGCCAGACCCGTGCACCCACGCGCGTGCACGCCCCTACAAATCCATGCACGCCCACGTGCACGCACCCAGCACGTGCGGCCAGACCCGTGCACCCACACGCACGCACCCATGCACACGCACACCCAAATTCTTGCACACCCACACATGCACATGCATGCCCACCAGACACAGCTGGAGCCACGTGCATGCACCCACGCACGTGCATGCCCATACAAACCCATGCGTGCCCACATGCATGCACCCGTGCATGCACACACCGACCCGTGCACCCACGTGCATGCACCCACGCATGCACACGCAGGCAGACCCGTGCACCCGCCTGCATGCACCCACGCCGTCTCCCAGCTCGCCGGGGCATTCCGGTCCCCGGCGCCCTGCATTCACCTTTCCAGTTGTAGGTGCCAGGGGCCCCGAAGAGGATGTAGTGGTTGTCGGCGGTGAAGCCGGCCGCCAGGCCCTGCTGGCAGAAGCCGAAGCGGTCGTGGCCCTGCGGCCGCCCCTCGCAGAACTTCCACTCGCCGCCGTCGAGCTCGTCGCGCACCCGCAGGTCCTGGCTCAGCACGAAGCAGCGCCCGATCACGTCCCGCGTCTCCAGCGGCTGCTGCACCCGGTTCCGCGCCTCGTAGAGGTGGGCACAGGTCTGCGAGCGGGGCCAGGCGTCAGGCGGCACCGGGGGGGCCCGGCTGCCCCAGACACCCCCCTGCCGCCGCGCGGCCCCGGTGCTCACCACGATCTTCCCGCCGGCGCCCTGGCTCTTCACGCTCACCCCCAGCCACTGGTTCTCCTTGCTCTCCCGCTGCAGGTCCACTGCGGGGACAGGCGGCATCAGCCCCCCGAGGAGCCGCCGCTGGCCCCCCAGCGCCCACCCGCCTCCGGCCCCGGCCCCCTGCGGGACCTCGCACCTCCGTCGTCGATGGGCACGCGCCAGCAGTCGGAGGTCTCGTGGCTCAGCGGGCAGGCGTAGAGGCCGCCCGTGCGGTTGGCGCCTTGGCCGGGCAGCGCCGGCGCCTGGGGGGCCCCCACCAGCAACCTGCGGCGACGGGGAGCCGAGCGTCAGTGCGCCGCGCGGCCGGGCTCGCATGCGCACGGCCGGGTGTGCACGCACGCCGCTGGGCTTGCACGTGCACCGTGGGGTTTGCACGTGCATCGTGGCGTTTGCACGTGCACCGCAGGGTTTGCACGTGCATTGTGGCGTTTGCACGTGCACCGCAGGGTTTGCACATGGACCAGGGGGTTTGCACGCTCGGCCTCCCCCCCTGCACCCTTCCCAGAGGCGCCGGAGCGCCCGCATTGCCGCCGGGCCGGACGCCCAGCCCCGCCGCCCCCGTGCAGCTGTCCTCGCCGCCCCGCGCTTCCGCGCAGACACCGCCGACACACCGATTTCACGCGTCTGCCGGCTGGGGCCGGGCAGCTGCCCGGGCCGTGCACGAGGGCGAGGGTGCAGGGATGGGTGCACACGGGGGTGCACGTGCAGCCGCACCGTGCGTGCCAGGCGCCAACCCTCCCGGCGAGCTGCTGCAGCCCCGGCTGCTCCCAGGCCTCAGCCGCAGCTCGGTGCACGTGTGGGCAGGGGAAGGGGCACCCGGGGACGAAGCACATCGGGAGCTGCCAGGGCCCTGCCCGGGTCCCCGCGGGGACGACACGGCGTGTGAGTCCCCCTCCGCGCACCCCTCACGCTGCGCCGGCTCCCCGTGGCCTCCCCTGCCCTCTCCCGGGGGACGGGGACAGGGAGCCCCGGGAGGCGGCAGAGAGCTGGTAAAAATAAACTGGAATTCACTCAAAATAACTCGGCAGCAACATGCCCAAAAAAGGAGGGAGCCAGAAAGAGGCACGGGAGCGCCGGCGCGGGGTGCCAGGGCACCGGGCAGTGCCGGGGTGCCGGTGCCCAGGATCCGCAGGGAGCCGGGCGGCAGGGCGCTCGGGAGCCGCCGGGATGGCGGAGCTGAGCCGCCGCGGCGCCGGCTGCAAATACCTGCCCGGGAGCGGCGTCAACAAAAATAACCCTCCGGCGCCGGGAATGTGGAGAGCGCCGCTCCCGGGGCGGCAGCACTCCGGAGCCCAGAGCAGGCTCCCATCCCCGCCGTGTCCCGGAGAACCGCCACCGGAGAGCCGCCACCAAGCCGGGGCGTCGGGCGCCTCGGAGCAGCCGGGCGCGGGAAGGTGCCGGCGCTGGGGTCCCAGTCGGTGCGGCCCAGCCCGGCCGGAGCCGGCGGCTCCCCTGGAATCCGGGTGGGCGTCTGCCAGCTCAGCGCCGGGGCACGCGCCCCCTCCGCGCCGGCACCCCGCTGACGCAGCCCGGCCGGCGAGGACGAGCCGTTCCCGAGCCCCCGCGGCCCGGCGGGACCCGGCTGCGCTCGGGGCTATCGATTTTGCTCCCCGCTCCAAGACCTGCTGAATAATTTAGCAGCGGCAGCGGTGGCTCCTTGCCGAAGGGCAGGCGGAGACGTTCCCAGCCACGCGGGGTCCAGCCTGGCCCCGGCATCCACCAGCTCCTGCCCGGGGGTCCCGCTCGGACGGGCCACAGCCCGGTGCCCCCCGAGGCGGCATTACCCCTGCCCAAGCTCCTCCGGCTGGGAAGACGGAGCAGCGGCAGGGCTGGGCTTGGCTGCCTTTGCCGTCCCGGCCGGGGCTGCACAGGGGACCCCGAGCTGGCCCAGCCGGAGCCGTATGGCGCGGTACCCGGGGGAGAGCCCTGGCACCCCAATCCCATGAGACGGAGCAGTCCCAGACACCTGGAGAGCTTCCGCAGCGTGCACACCCGCACACGCGTGCATGCACACCCGCACACGCATGCACACCCGCACATGCGTGCACACCCGCACACACATGCACACCCGCACACACACACATGCACACCCGCACATGTGTGCACACCCGCACACACATGTGCATGCACAGGCACAGTGCATGTGGGGCAGGATCTGACCCCTCCGGCATCCCGGAGACCTTGTCCCTGAGCCGACAGCAGAGACCCCAAGTCATGCAGGGAGCCGGGGCAGGACGCAGCAGCCCCCGCCCCGAAGCGGGCAGCAGCGGAGCCCAGCAGGGACGGGAAGGACGCGGGGAGCCCGGCCGGGTCCTGCCTGCAGCCCTGGACATGCCGGGCGACTCCGCGTTTGCACCAGGAGCAGAACCCGGCCCTCACCCAGGCCCCATCCGACCCGGATCCTGGCCAGGTCCTGACCCTGGACTCCCCCCAGCAGCCCCCAGCCCTGCCAAATCCCAGCGGGAGCAGAGAGCTGCCCCAGCTGTTTCTCCAGCCAGCAGGAGCAGCAAACCTGACACCCTCCCGGGTGGCACCCGGGGGATGGGAAGGTGACAGACCCGCAGCCCTGAGGCCACGGGGATGGGCAGGCTGCTGGCACCCCCTCGCTAGCTCCCAAAGTTTGCTGTGTGAGGTGCCGGAGGAGACGGGTCCCCACGTGCAGGAGCATCACGGCGAACCCCCGGGAGGCGGCGGAGGCAGGGACTCACCAGCTGGCGGGCTCGGGTCTGAGCTGCCGGTGCAGAGCCACGGAGAAGCCGAAGAGGCTGCCCTTGTCCCCATCCTTGAGGAGGGTGTTGGTGACGTCCAGGTTGAAGGCAGCGCTGCCCAGGAGGTGCAGGCTGAGCCAGGGCACCCAGAGGGGCAGAGGCGCTGCCATGCCGCGGCGGTGCCCGGCCCCGCGGCTCCCGCTGCCGCCGGCTCGCGGAGATCCCGGGGCGCCTCCGCTGCCAGCGCCCGCCCGCCCTGCCGGCACGGCTCGCTCCGCTCTGGCTCGCAGCGAGGAGGAGCACGGGCTTCGCAGGCAAACACGCCCCCTTCTCCCAGCGTATCGCGCACCGGACTGCACACTGCGCTGCACAGCGTATCGCAGTGTATCGCACCCCATATCTCCGTGTATTGCACCCCGCACTGCACAGTGTATTGCAGCATATTGCACCCCCGTATTGCAGTATTGTACCCCCATATCGCAGTGTATTGCACCCCCATATCACAGTGCATTGCACCCCGCGCTGCACAGTGTATTGCAGCATATTGCACCCCCGTATCGCAGTGTATTGCACCCCTGTATCGCAGTGCATTGCACCCCCGTATCGCAGTGCATTGCACCCCGCGCCGCACACCGTCAGCCCGCACCCACGCGTGGCAGCAGGCAGCCCCGTGGCCCGGCTGCCTCCCGGGAGCTGCTGCTCGGAGACCTGCGGGGTGCAGGCACAGCCCCTGGGGACCGGCACCCCGGAGGGTTTCTCCGGCCTCCAAACTGGGGTTCATCCGCTGCCACGTCCAGCGAGGGCCAGGCACGCCGCGCTCCGCTGGGGCTGCCGGAGGCAGGCTGCCTCCGGTGTGGGGAGAGGCAGAAGGCAGCGCTCCAAGCCGGGAGCCTTCCCAGGTGCTGATCAATCTGCAGAGCACTCGGGAGGCGTTTGCCGCCCCGGATTTCACCACGCTGCCCCGAGCCAGCCTTGCCGCAGCGACACCCCGATGCTTCACGGGGGCCGCTTGCTCCCGGGGCAGCTGCCCCGCTGCAGCCAGCGGCCGTCTTGGCCATCCCGAGTGCAAGCGCACGGAGCCCGCTGCGGCACGGCCGCGCTTCGGCCGCGGGGGCCAGCGGTGGCGGCACGGCCGGGCCCCGCGGGAGCAGCTCGAGCGCTGCCCTGTGCCCCAAACGGGAGCTCGGGGGGAAGGGAGAAACGGGGGCCGTCATATTTTCCAGCGCACCGGCTATTTTTAACCACTCTCCAAAGGCCTGCAAAGATATTTGTGAGCTGGCAAGGCCGCTCCGGCCGTGTGAATTAGCTCCAGCTCGGTGCTGGACGCGGGAGCGGGCGCTCGTCCCTCCGGCAGGCTCGTTCCCCGGCTTGCCGGACCCACGGGACGCCAGGGCTGCCGGCAGCCCCTTCCCGCCTGGCCCCCGTCCAGCCCTGCGCACGGCTCGCCTGCCCTTTCCCCTTCCGCCATCCAGGATCCTCTTTAACATCCCCGCTGACGTGGGAAAGGGACGAGGGGAACGCGGGAACGGACCCATTCCAGCCCCGTCCCGCGGGGCCAGGCCTGGAGGGGCTGCCGTTAACCCCCACCGTGCCTCACCTGCCCCCCCTCGTGCAGAAACAGGGGCGAGCCGAGCCGAGCCGAGCACCGAGCTCGGAGCCCAGAATTCCCCTTCGGCCTCTCCTCTTTCAGCAATAGCCGTAAATTGCCTGTCTGACGAGGGGGGATGGCATCACCGGAGCATCAGGCCGGTATAAATAGAAAAGGAGGTGGTTGCGGTCGGGAAACGAGATGACGGGGCAGTCTAAATTAAAACGTGACCCAGGCCAGCGGTGCGGGTCCTTGGCGCAGAGGGGACCCCGCCAATCTGCCCCATCTAACGGAGGTGCCAGCGCAGGGACGCGAGCAGGGCGAGCGGGGGACACGAGGGCTCCCAGCGCACGTCTCCAGCGGCGGAGAAGCGGGTCTCACCCTGCTCCTCCCCGGCACCAAGACCACGAGCTTCAAAATAAACATGCTTAGAGGTCCCCATCATTGCCTGGATCCTGAAACCTTAATGGGCGTCATATTCCTAAGCAAACCTACAAACTCACTTCGTTTTCCCTCAAGCACAACCCAAACTCGCTACAGCATCCCAGGGCTCCGGAGCTCAGGCCGCTGCACACGGACGCGCCTTGCTGCCAGCCCTGCCTTCTGCTCCGCGCTCCCATCTTTCTGCTCGGCGGCACTAAACAAATCATCGCCCTTCGCACGTGCTCAGCCGGGATGGACCGTTGGAGCAGCCACTGCCGCTTCCCAGCCAGGGAATTCATCCTGCTTCCCCACGCCAGGCTCAGTAACTTGTTTGGCTAACGTGCCTGAGAACGGCAGCTGGTCTGGATTAGGAATCATCAGAGATGGCAAATCCACTACTTCCTTGGAGGCTTGGCCCCCCCGTCAGCAATCTGCCTCGGGGTAGAGGCCCAGCGGGTAGGGGAATTCCAGCCCAAAAAAGCATTTTGTGAATGGAGAAGCAGACACCTCCCCACCTTCTGGTCCTTCCTGGCCTCCGCGCGCACTGGGAACGGCCACGTCCCTCCCCGGCACCAGCTGCCTTTCAGGATCCAGCAGTTGGATCTCGGCACAGCCGGCTTTGCCGCGCAGCGCGAGGCGCTGTGCAAGTGGGAGCCGCTGTTACCACCTCCAGATGAGCGGACAGTAGTGAGAGCGGGAGTGCGTGCGTGCATACGTGCTCGCTGATGCTCCTTGGAATCGCTACAGACTTTTGTTATACCCTCAGCGTTGTCTCATGAGAGTTTTATTTTCAATACAAGGGCCAACTTCCAAATGAGGCTTGGTTTCCAGAAGGGAACGCTTTCTCCAGGCCCGACTCACCCATCAGGACGTTGTTCCCGCAGGCTCAGGCATGAAACATGAGGGGGTTTTTTTCGGTTGGGATGAGGATGAAAAGGGAGGGGGAGGGTTGTCAAACAGCAACTCACACGTCATGAGAAAAGACTTTCTTGTTTAGAGGCTTCGCTTCACTCCAAGCCCTTTCTTGGATTTGAACCCTCAGCTCCTGGAAGCTGCAGCCTCGCCCCACTGGCTTCTGAATAGCTGAAGTCAGGGGGCAACACAGGGATGGGAGCAGAGCTCAGGACACGGAGGAGGAGGGAGAGGATCACCGCTCGCTTCCAAACAGACGGAGGGAGGGAGGGAGGGAGAGAAACACTCCCAAGAACTCCTCCAGGTCGCGAGAGCGGCCAAACCACTTCAGTGCCATTAGCTCCGTTAAGGGCTGAATCAACTCCAGGCTCCCACAGCCCCTCTGTGGAGCAGGAGAGGAGAGAGGGGACAGCGGAGGGCAGAGGAGCAGCCGTGCTCAGGAGCGGCTGCCGCGCACCGCCAGCCCTGTCCTGCAGCAGCAGCCAAGGTCAGATCGCAGCTCTCTCGTCAAAGACACGAGAGTGTCTTTGCTGTTAGACGCAGTTTCAGCAGCGGAAGCCGCGGCACAGCCCAGAGCGTGCAGAGAGCCAGAGACCACATCTCAGAGAGGTGTTAAGTCCCACGCACACCCCAAGGAGGTGTTAACTGTTACCAGCAAAGCTCCTTCACAGGCCCTTGACATTCACTGCTTCATTCCTGGGGAAGGAAGGGCAGGCACCGGGTCAGCGCGGTTCGGCCAGCAGGGCTTTGCACTGGAGCTCCTGCGGGTGGGAGAAGCTGCCACGAATTATCCCTCTGAACAACGAGACTCCCTAGCAACTTCTGAGAGCCCCGAGCGGTCAGCACCCCCCCGAAATACACCCACACCTCTCGCAAGCAGCAGCCGACCTCCACACACGCCAAGCCCCAGCGCAGGGAGGAGCAGAGCAGCTCCGCCGCACGCAGCCCCAGAGCACGCTCTGCCCCGCAGCACCCCCATTAACCCGGCACCTGCGTTAGCCGGCAACGAAAACACATTCCTCTGCCCTTCCCATGGCTGCATGGGCTTCTGCAGGCGAGGATTTGTTTGTGTAACTGGAGCAGGCTGATACTGGACAGGCGTGTGGGGAGTAAGCAGGGGTTATTTTTACCCATTCACTGGTTTATCTTTGGCCACATTTTATGCTCGAGTTCCTGCAACTGTAGCCAGAGTGCCTCCAGGTAACCAGCTCAGAGCACAGAGGCGATGGGATACCAGAAGAATGAGGAACTAAACCCACAGTGAGATTCCAGCTGGGATGCAAAGACCCCTTTGGAAGGGAGCTAAGAGCGACAACTTTTCTAGCTTACAACCGGTGGAATTGTCTCCTCTCTGTTCCTCCACCGATCGCCTGCTCCAGGTTGCGGCACGCACATCCCACTGCGTTTTGGTGGTGAGAGCACGATCCCTGCCAGAACTGCCCTGTAGAGAGCTCAGGAAGAAACAGTCAACACGGAGGCTGCAACAAGGCACCGCTTTGTGCCGTCTTCACCCAAAGTCCGTCGGAGTGACTCGAGCCCTGCCTGCCTTGCTAGTCCTGAGCCGGACAAGCACAGCCCCTACCCCCTGCTCTCTCAGCCTTTTCTGGGCCACACTTCTCACCTTCCTGATACTCCCTGCCCCCGGCCACTCCGAGGGGATGACAAGATCTTCCCTCTCCTCACCCTGCTCCATCACCGAGGCCAGCCGGCGCCTGTCCAACAGATCTGCCTCATTCCAGGTCTAAAGCTGATTAAACCCAGTGAGATCAGACACATCTAAGTATTTCTGCCAACTCACTCTTGTGTCACGACGCAGTGCTGGAGCGCTCTGCAGTCCAATTTAATTTCCATAGTGCACTTGGCTGGCTAACAGTCGCATCTTCAGCGCCTGGCGGGCTCTCCCCCCTCCTTTGCCACTTCATTTCTCCTGCCACCAGCGCCATCCATTACCCGAGCCGCCCATGCCTGACATTGAGAAGCCCTGCTCAGGGCGATTCCACATTACTTGCGCACAGGAGATTCGGACAAAACCTTGGTCCCACTACAGGGGGGAAGGCAGCGGAGAGCCCATGAATTCCTGTTCTCCTGCAGAGCGGGTTGGTCCAGTGGGCTGGGAAGTAAAACAGGATTTAGAAGACACGTCCTGAAGCCCTGCTGCAGAAATCACCCAGCCTCTCCCTGCCTCAGCTGCAACTCTACGTGGCCCTCACCTCCCAGGTGGGCTCCTATAGGTACCCACAGGCCCCCATGCCCTCAGCAAGCCCCTATAGCACCCACAAGCCCGGCTGGGCCCCTGCAGCACCCATACACCCCGCAGGCCTCCGTTCCCCCAGCTGAGCCCCTACAGTGCCCATAGGTCCCCACAGGCCCAGCTGGGTCCCTATAGCACCCACAGCCCCCCAACCAGGCTCCTATAGTGCTCACACCCCCAACCGGGCCCCCATTGCCCCCACAGACCCAACCAGTTCCCTGCAGTGCCCACAGGCCCCCAGACCCCTATAGCTCCCACAGGCCCCTATAGCCCCCACAGACCCCCAGCCAGGCCCCTACAGCCCCCTCGGAGCCCCGAGCCTTTCTGGCCCCCCCGGGCCCCCATAGCCGGGGCGGGGCGGGGGTCACGTGGGCGATCACGTGACGGCGGCGGTGGTGGTGGTGTTGCGGCGCGGCCCGGTGCCGGTGCCGGGTCCCGCCATGCTGTCGCGGCTGCTGAAGGAGCACCAGGCCCGGCAGAGCGAGCGGAAGGAGCTGCAAGGTGAGGCCCGGCCCAGCCGCTACCACCCGCCGCCCCACGGCCCGGCCGCCGCCATGGAGAGCGGCTCCCCTCGGGCAGCTCCCGCCTCCCCCCCCGGCGCAGCGAGGGTCCTATTGGTGGAGAGAGCTGTCACTCAAAGGAGGGCCGCTCGGACGGGGGGATCCTATTGGTCCAGAAAACTGTCAGTCAGGGGAGGGGGTGGGAAGGGCCCGCTCCGCTCCCGGGAGGGGCGGGGTGGGGGATCTGCCAGAGCGCTGTGCCGTGACGTCACTGCCCAGCACGCGGACGTCATGCGGCACCCTAGTGACGTCAGTCGTCCCCCCCCTTTGGATGCGGGGCGCCGGGCGAGTTCGGGCCTCACGGGCTCCTGGTCTCCCCGCAGAGCGGAGGCGCAAGGAGGCCATCGCCGCCGCCACCTGCCTGACCGAGGCCCTGGTGGATCACCTCAACGTCGGGTGAGCGCGGCCCCCGCCAACGCTGCCTCCTCCAGCCTGGGAGCTTCCCCGCGCGGAGGCTCTGGCGGCCCCCCCCCCCACCCCAGCCCCCCTCTCACCCCCCCCCACCCCGCCGTCTCCTCCCAGGGTGGCGCAGGCCTACGTGAACCAGAGGAAGCTGGACCACGAGGTGAAGACGCTGCAGATCCAGGCCGCGCAGTTCGCCAAGCAGACGGGCCAGTGGATCACCATGGTGGAGAACTTCAACCAGGCGCTGAAGGTCGGTGCCTCCGCCACGGCTGCCGGGACCAGCGCCAAGCAGGGCCGGGGAGGGGGGGGGTTAATCCACGCACTCAGGCCCAGGAGGGGAGCGGGGGGCCCCCCACGAGGTGCCCGCACACGTGCTGGGGTCTCCCCCACGCCGCAGCGTCCAGTCAGGCGCTACCCAGGGTTATTTCCCTCCCGGCCGTGGAGGCTCCGGCGCAGAGAATCGGCCTATTCAGCCAGGTTTGTCGCAGCCCTCAAAGCCGCCTTTGTGACGCCCGCGGGGACGGCGGCTCCACTGGAAATCCCCTGCGTCACCCGTGCCCACCTGGCGCCAGGGGACTGGGCCACGTCTGTGCCCGCCCCGGCCTGCTGCTCGCCTCCCCACGGCGCCGGCGCCGGGGGCAGTGAGCCCTGCGTGGGGTGGGCTGCGTCCCCCGGCCCCGTCGCTCGCCGCTCGAGCGGGCCGGGAGCGCCATCTGCCAGCAAGCTGCTGCAGGGTCTCCCCACGGCGTCCCGGCCAGCCCCACGGCGTCCCAGGGCTCTGGCTGCTGGAGGCAAACCGAGGCAGGGCCGGACTCCCCCCACGCCATCCTGCTGGCAGCTCCCTGACAGCTCCTGTCCTTGCAGGAGATCGGCGACGTGGAGAACTGGGCCCGCAGCATCGAGATGGACATGCGGACCATCGCCACCGCCCTGGAGTACGTGTACAAGGGGCAGCTGCAGCCGTCCTGCTCCTGAGCCGCGGGGTCCGGCCGTGGCCGCCGCCTCCGCCGCCCCCGGAACTGCCCCCGCCGCCCTGCCCCGGCTCTGTTCCTGCCTGAAACACGGCCCCAGCCCGCGCGTCGCGCTCAGCCCAGCTGCAAAGCCGTGGCAGCTCTCAGGCGCGTCCCGGCCAGCGTCCACCCTGCCCCACCGTGGGGGCTCGCTGCCCCAGCGCCCCCGTGCCCTGAGGAACGGGGACCTGGCGGAGAACGGAATAAAGCCGAGTGGTTGAACCGAGCCGTGCGTGAAAGTGTCGCCAGCTGGGGAGGTGGGACAGGCGCGTGCCTGGCGTTGGGGCCCTGGCACGGCCCTCGGCTGCCCCCTCCTAAGCCCCCTCATCCTCTTTAACGCTTAACGCGGTCTCTGAGGCCTCTTTTTCTCCCAGACAAAGGGCCCCTTCTCGGCCAGGAGGGCTCTGATCCCCTTGCCCCCGCGCTTGGCACGCGGTCGGAGGAGAGCTCAGCACCAGCCTCCCCGAGCCCCAGCTCCAGCACGTTGCCCCCTGCCAGGGCCAGGGAGGGGGCCCAGGCGTCCTGGTCCTTGGCGTGCCTCGGGGGCTGCCCCATCTCCCCACTCTGGTCAGCGGCTCCCCCGTTTTGAGGGTTCCCCCCCCCCTTGTGCTGCCCTGATGAGGGAAGGGGCATCCCGGCACCCCCAGGCCCCCACCTCCTCCCCGCCGCGCCGGAGCGGCTCCCAGCGAGGGAATCAGGGCAGGCTCGGCTCACCGTGAACTTTGGCTGCCGGCTCGGCCCCGTGCGAGCGGCGCAGGGGGGAGGAGCGGCCGCGGCTCCCGGGCTCACACGGCTCCTGCCACCGCGGTCGGAGCAGCGTCCCGGAGCTCTCCACCCCCCCCTGGGGAAGGTACGTGGGGGCTCGGCGGGGGCTCGGGACGGGGTCTGCACCGCCCCCCGGGGCGCAGGCTGCGGCTGGTGTCTGCGGGGCACCGGGGCCCTGCTGCCCTGGGGTGAGATGAGTCTGCCAGGGCTCATGCACGCAGACAGGCCAGGCCGGAGGGGGCCAGGCAGCCCCATCCCCTGCCCTCGCCCAGCTCCGGGAGGCACCCGGTGTCCCCCTGTCCCCAGAGGGCAGGGATGCGGCTGGCTGCAGCCCCCCCCCCCCCCCAAGGCCCTGGCAGCGCCTGGGGCCTGCCCGGCTGCCCCATGGCTCAGGCGGCCCTGTGGGGCAGCTGGGCTGGGGGGCAGCATCTGCTGGGAGCAATGGGGGGGGGGGCCCTGGCCTGGCTTTGCCCCCAGAGAGGTGCCAGAGGTGCAGGGTGGGGGTCAACCCCCCCCCCCCCCGGGGTCCCCAGCTGGCACCCCACAAGCAGGGCTCCAGGATGGGGCCTCACTTGGGGTGGGGGAGCAGTGGGATGCGGGGCAGCTGGGTTTGGGGGGGGGGGCCAGAAGCAGCAGTGACGGTCACGTCCCCAGGCAGGTAGGAAGCACAGGACACCTAGGTGCACCCCCAGCTCCGGGTGGGCAGGAGGCGGGGGGGGGGAGTTAATCGGGGCTGGAGCAGCTGGGACCCCCCCCCCCCCAAACACACACACTCCCCTTCTCGCACGCCCCACGGCGCAGGGGCCGCCCCGAGCCCCCACTCGGCCCCCGCCAGCCCCGGTTCCTGGCCAAGCACTGACGCGCTGAGCCTGGCTAATCCCCGCGGGCGTACGCCGCGCGGACACCCTTGCCCCAGCGTGGAGGTTGGTGGGACACGCATCTGCGGCAGGTGGGGGCTCATCCCCCCCCCCAACCTTTTTCCACCCCACCCTCTTGTTGGGGGGGTGGGGCACGGTGTGGGGCAGAGCAGGACGCCTGCCTCGGGGAGGGTTCACAGCCACCTGGGAGAGGAAAAGGGGGCGGCAAGTTCGACACCTGGCTGGGGGTGCAAAGGTTGGACCTGGTTGGGGGGGGGGGGGTTGCACAGCCCAGGACGCCTGGGCCCCTTTCCCCCCGCCCCCCCCCCCGACAGGCCCCCGCCATGTGGCTGTACCTGGTGCTGGCGGCGCTGGCCTGGGCGCTGGGCTGGCTGGTGCGGGACCGGCGGACCCTGCCGTGCGTCGCGGGCAAGCACGTCTTCATCACGGGCTGCGACAGCGGCTTCGGCAACCTGCTGGCCCGGCGCCTCGACCGGGGGGGCTTCCGGGTGCTGGCGGGCTGCCTCACCCCCAAAGGGGCCGAGGAGCTGCGGCGCGCCTGCTCCGGCCGCCTGCGCACCGCGCTGCTCGACGTCACCTGCCCCGAGAGCGTCCGGCGGGCCGTGGCCTGGGTGCGCGCCGAGGTGGGCGAGCAAGGTGAGCGGGGCGCGACGGGGCCCCCGGAGGGGCTGTGGGGCCCGATGGGGGGTACGGGGTGGGGGGTCCCAGGAGAGGAGCTATAGGGCAGGGCAGGGCGTCCCACCAGGAGATGCTATGGAGCAGGACAGGGGTCCCAGGAGAGGTGCTATGGGGCAGGATGGGGGGGGGGGTCCAATCAGGGTACGGTATGGGGTGGAATTGGGTGTCCCAGGAGAGATGCTATGGGGCAGGATGGGGGGGGGTCCAATCAGGGTATGGTATGGGGTGGAATTGGGTGTCCCAGGAGAGGTGCTATGGGGCAGGATGGGGGGGGGGGGTCCAACCAGGGTATGGTATGGGGCAGGATTGGGTGTCCCAGGGGAGGTGCTATGGGGTGGGATGGGGGGGGGATCCCACTGGGGGAGTGCTATGGAGCACGATGGGGAGGGATGGGGGTCTCAGAACACATGCTATGGGGGAGGATGGGGAGGTCTCAGGAGTGGTGCTGTGGGGCAGGAGCAGGGTCCCGCCAGGACACACAATGGGGCAGGAGCGGGGCATCAGGAGAGGTGCTGTGGGGCAGGATTGGAGGCGGGGGGGTGTCCCACCAGGGGGGATGCTATGGGGCAGGACTGGCTCTTAGGACACACACTATGGGGCAGGCGTAGGGCATCAGGAGAGGTAGATTTGGGGCAGGAAGGGAGCAGCAGGAGAGGTGCTATTGGGGGGGGGGGGGTAGGACCCGCCGGGTCCCAGGAGCAGCGCGATGGGGCAGGAGCAGGGTCCCGCCAGGGCCCGCTATGGGGCAGGCGAGGGGCGCGGGGAGCGGCGCCGGGACCCCGCGGGCTCCGCAGGGCTCTTCGGGCTGGTGAACAACGCGGGGGTGGCGCACCCCATGGGCCCCACGGAGTGGATGGCGGCGGAGGACTACCGCCGGGTGCTGGCCGTCAACGCGCTGGGCGCCGTCGAGGTGACGCTGGGGCTGCTGCCGCTGCTGAAGCGGGCGCGGGGCCGGGTGGTGAACACCTCCAGCGCGCTGGGCCGCCTCGCCGCCGCCGGCGGCGGCTACTGCCTCTCTAAGTACTGCGTGGAAGCCTTCTCCGACAGCCTCAGGTGGGGGTCCCGGACCTCCCCCCCACAACCATGCACCCCCCCCCCTGCATGTGCCCACCCCCCCCCCCCGGCCACTGACGGCCGTGCCCGCCCGCAGGCGCGACATGTACCACTTCGGGGTGACGGTGAGCATCGTGGAGCCCGGCTTCTTCCGGACGGCGCTCACCGACCTGGAGAGCATCGAGGCGTCGCTGCGCCGCTGCTGGGACCGGCTGCCCCCCGAGACGCGGCTCAGCTACGGCGACGACTTCTTCGCCAAGTGTGAGTGGCGGGGCGGCCCCCCCCCCCGCCCCGAAGCCCTCGGGGGCAGCAGCGAGCGTGCGCCGCCGTGCCGTGCCTCAGTTTCCCCATGCAGAAGCGGGGTCTGCTGACACCCCCCCCCCTTAACTTTGCACCCCCCCCCCAGACCTCGAGGTGCAGCGGCGCGTCATGACGGCGCTGTGCGACGCCGACCTGGGCAAGGTGGCCTGGTGCATGGAGCACGCGCTGCGGGCCCGGCACCCGCGCAGCCGCTACAGCGCCGGCTGGGACGCCAAGCTGCTCTGGCTGCCCGCCTCCTACCTGCCCGCCCGCCTCGTCGACTGCGCCCTGGCCGCCCTCCTGCCCAAGCCGGCCCAGCGGGCCCGCTAGCCGCCCCCCCCCCCCCCCAATAAACCGCTCGCCCCCGTCCCGCATGCTGTGCAAAGCTCCTTGTGCCCGGGCCCCCCCCTCCCCTGCACCGCGCATGGCCCCTCCTGGGCTGCAGCGGGACCCCAGACCCACACGTCCAGCCCCGAGGGTCCTGCCATGGGGGGGGGGGGGGGGGCCGGTGGGACGGGCTGCTTCCAGCTCCATCGCCCACCTGGGGGCTGGATCCAGCTGAGCCGGGAGCTGGGGGGGGGGGGGGAACACCACCATCACGGCTCTTCTTACCCCCCCAGGACGGCCCGTTCCCAGCCACATCCTGTTTATGTGGCCGGGAGCCATAGCGGCACCTCTGTGTCCCCCCCCCCCCCCCCCCCCAAGCACCAGCCGGCCCGGGGAGGGGGCACACGGGGACGGGGGCGCCCAGCCCCTTCCCGCAGCAGGTTTGCACCACCGAGACGGGGCCGTTTGCAGCCCCCCCCCCCCCCAGCCCTGGGGCACCCGCAGGGTGGATGAAGTGGGAATGGCGGGGGGGGGGGGAGCCCCCAAATCCCTTAAGGAAACCCCACCCCAGCAGCCCCCGGGCGCGGGTCCAATCCAGCCCAGTGGGCCCAGGATGGATGCACAGTTCTAAGGAAGCTCTTTTATTTCCAAAAAATAACCCCCCAGGGGGTTCTCCAGGCCCCCCCCCCCCCACCGGCAGCCGGGGAGGGGGGGTCCGACAGCATCACCCCCTGGAGTAAGAAGAGCCTGGTGGGGGGGGACTAAGAAGAGCCGGGGGGGGCTGCGGCGCCCGCCGGGGGCTACATGACCTCGTAGCCGCTGCGGATGCCCTTCATGAGACAGCAGGCAAAGATGATGCCCAGGATCTGGAAAAGGCGGAGGGGGGGGCCGGGGTTAACGGCACGGTCCTGAGGGGGGGGGGGGTGCACGCAGCCCGTCCCCATCCCCGCGTCTCACCTCGAAGAAGGCGATGCCCAGCGCCACCGCGGCCACGATGAGGATGTTCTTCTTCATCCAGGCCTCGATGCCCAGGAGGCAGCCCTGGGGGGGGAGCACGGGGGGGGGGGGGTTCAGGGCCGGCCGGACCCCATGGCTGGGGGGGCGGAGGGGGGGGGGGGGAACCTCACCTTCTCGTAGATGGTGGCGGGGCTGGGGTGGACGTTGCAGGAGGCGGTGTTGACCCTGCAGCAGGACCGGGGCACCGTGTCGTTGCCCTTGAACGGCGCGACGTTGGCCCAGTCCGTGTAGTTGTCGACTCCGCAGCACTCGAACTGCCGGGGGGGAGGGAGCAGGGGGTCAGCGGGGCCGAGCCCCCCCCCCCGTCTCCGCCAGCCCCAGCCACCCCCCCCCCGGGGTCGCCGTACTCACGTCCCTCTGGAGCTCATCCACCGTCTCCCTCAAGGCCTTGTCCTCCTCGTACTTCTGCATGGCATTCCGCAGACCTTTCTCCAGGACCGAGCGGACCTGGGGGGACACCGGGAGGGAGGGGGGGGTCAGCGAGCAGCTGGGGGGGGGGGGGGACGTGTTACCTGGGCTCCCCCCGCACCCCCAACCCGTGCAGCCCCCACCTCGTCCTTGAAGACGTATCCAGCGATGGCCGCAGCGATCTCCACGAAGAAGATGAGGCTGAGCAGGACAGCGAACTGCGGGGGACACGCGGGCAGGGGTCAGGGCCGCCCGCCGGGACCCCCACCCCAACCCGACCCGACCCCCCCCCCGAGGCGCTCACCGTGGTCACCATGCAATAACTCTCCTTCCAGGCCCCGCAGCAGCCGAAGAAGGAGACGAAGAAGATGATGATGCCCACCACCACGATGGCGATGGGCGTGCTGGAAGCCGAGGCGCTGGTGATGACCAGCGCCTTGTTGAGGGCCACCTGGGCGTAGATGCCGATGGCGATGAGGGCCACGCCGCATACCTGGGGGGGGGGGGGACGACAGGGACACCGTGGGGCACGGCTGTGCACCCCATGGCACCCCAAAACCAACTGGAGGGGCACCATGACCAAGCGTCGCCCCAGGCTGCGGCTCCGGCAGCTCCCAAAGACGCCGGGGTTTGGTCCTGCCCCAAAACAGGGGGGGACCCCCTTGCTGGGGGGGGGGGGGGGGGGTGCAGCACTTGGGGGGCCGAGCTGTGGTGGGGACGTCCCCATGCGGGGACCCGGCCGTGGGAGGCAGCCGGGCGCCCAGCCCTGCAGGGCGGCTGCGCAGGAGCCACGTCGGCCACCGCTGCCGCTGTGAGCCGGGAATACCACTGCGATCCGGGAACGCCGCGAAGCCAGAGGCCTCGGAGAGGGGCTCCGGCACGGCACGGCACGACACGGCCGGGGGCAGCCGCGGTCCAGCCGGATCCCGGCGCTCCGGGGCTGGAGGAGGGTCAGACACGCTCCTTCCCGGCAGGCACCGACGGCCCCGCTTCCCCGGAGAGCCAGGACTCCTGGGTCCCTTCCCAGGCGGAGGAGGGAAGGGGCGGGGGGAGCCAGCGAAGGAGAGCGAGGCGGGGCGGCAGCCAGGACGCCTGGGTCCCTTCCCGGAGCTGGGACGCGAATGGATCCGTGCTGCCTTCCGCCCTCCGGATCTGCCCCGCGCCCGGCCCCGTCGCCCAGCCGGCCTCAGCTTCCCCCCCCGCCCGGGCTCCCGGTGCCGCCGGTGTGGGGCCGGCCGGGCCCGCGGGGTGGGAACGGCGGGGGGGGGGGGGGAGCCGGCACCCACCCCCTTTCCCACCCCCCCCCTCCCCGGCGGCGCTCGGGGCTGTTTGCTCGCCGAGCGTGGGTAAACACGGCCGCGCAAACGCTCCCGCTCGGCGGCTCCCGGCGAGCCTGGCACCGGCGCCCCCGGCGAGCCGCAGCGACCCCCGGCCCCCCCCGGCTGGCGGGAGGCCCAGGCCCCCCCCCGCCCGGGCCGAGGGCTCCGCCACGGCAGCCTCGAGAGGTGACTCAGCCCGGCAGGATCAGGGTGGGACCGGGACGAGTCATTCCCGGCCTCCGGCTTCCTCCACGTGGGGGGCGGCGGCGGCGGGGCTGCACCGGCCCCCCCCCCCTCCCCCGCCTGCCCCCGGCCCCCCGACCCGGCCGTTGGCCGCCCTCGTGCCTCTTTCTTAACCCCGACTTCCCCAAAATTACGTCCTGCCGCGGTGGTGCCCTGCCTGGGGGGTTGGGGGGGGGGGCACGGCCATCCCGCCACTCCGGCCCCGCTCCGGACACTGGGAGCGAGCAGGCCGAGGGCCCTGCCGGTCCCCCACCTCCCCAAGGGAGGGGGGGGCTTGGGCATCTCCAGGGTCCCCAGCGGTGACCCCACTGCTCGCTGCCCCCTCTCAGAGCTCTGCTTCCCACTCCTAGCCCCGGCCAGGGTGTGCCTGCCTCACCCCACCCAAGCACGTTACCCCTGGAACCTACTGATGGCACTGTAGGCCCATGAAGCTGCCAGGCACCCAGCCACTCTCAAGGTGGGCAAGCTCACTTCTCCCAACACCCTCCTTGGCCTCCGGGGCAGCGCCGGGCTCCCTCCCAGCGTGACCCCCCACCCCGGGAACCCCAACACGGGGCCTGCAGGGAGGTGCTGGGGGGATGTCAAAGGGGCAGCCGGGCAGGAGAAGGGGGTCCCGCAGGCGGTTGGGGGGGGGGCAATACGGAGCCTGCCGTGGGGCTGGGGGCAGGCTCAGGCCCCTGGCACGGGGCGGGGGGGGGGGGGGGGGCGGCCCGACGGCGCCCCTCGGGCCCAGACTTACCCAACAGATGAAATTGAAGACGAAAACCAGGAATTTCACACACTTCATGCCCCCCTCGATCGCCATGGCGAGTCCTGCGGGAACCGGCACCTCAGCCCCGGCCCCGGCCCCCCGACGGCCCCGGCCCCCCCCCCCCCCGCGGGCCCCCGGCCGGGCCACTCCCGCCCCGTCGGGGCGCAGCCTCGGGCCGCGGCCCCGTTCCCCATTTCCCGCTTCCCGCTCGGCCCCGTTCCCCGCTTCCCGTTCCCGGCCCCCGTTTCCCGGCCGCGGCGCTCACCGGCGCCGCTGCTCCGCCGCCCGCTCCGTTCGCTCCGCGATCATGTGACGGCGCCGCCGCGAGTCAACAGGAAACCCCGGCCCGGAGCCGCCCCGCCCCGGCACCGCCCCGGCCCCGGCCCCGGCCCCGGTACCGCTCCGGTGCGCTCTGCCCGCCGCCCCGACGGGTGCCGGAAGCGCCCCGGGCCCGCCGCCACGGCCCGGCCCGCGTGTCCCCCCCCCACCCCCCCCCCACGGGGCCCCATCCCGCCCCACATCTCCCCCCGACGGGGGCCCCGTCCCGCCCCATGGTGTCCCCCCTCGATGGGGCCCGTCCCAAGGTGTCCCCCCCACCCCGACGGGGGCCCCGTCTCATCCCATGGTGTCCCCCCCCCCCCCGATGGGGACCCCATCCCACCCCATGGTGGCCCCCTCAGTAGGGCCTGTCCCACCGTGTCCCCCCACCCCGATGGGGGCCCCGTCCCGCCCCATAGCGTCCCATCCCATAGCGTCCCACGCCATGGGGGCCCCATCCCGCCCCGTGTCCCCCCACCCTGATGGGGACCCCGTCCTGCCCGACATCCCTCCCCCTCGGTGGGGGTGCTGCGTCCCTGCCCCATGGCTTCCTCCACCCCGATGAGGCCCTGCAGCCTCCCCCCCCCCCAGCTGGGGTGATCCATCCCACCCCATGTCCCCCCGCCCCACTGTATCCGCCCCCCCCAATCCAGGACAGGACAGACACGGCGGGGGACACGGACACTTTAATGCTGCCGGAGCCCCAGGCCCCACGAGCAGGAACATCTTGGGGGGGCCGCGCTGGGGGGCTCCTCCTGCGACCCGGAGCTCCCGCACCGCCCCACATCCGGGGTCCCAACCACCCCCCAGCCCGGGGTCCCGGCTGCCCCACACCCTGGCGTCCAGCCGCCCCGGGTCCCTGCCCCCTGTGCCCCACGGTCCCAATTGCCCCCGGTCCCCGCGGCCCCCCCCCCGGGATGGGGAGGAGGAAGGGGGGGGGGCTCAGAGCCCCGGCACGGCGGCCAGCGCGGCCAGCACGGCCTCCAGGTGCTGGGGGTGCGCGTAGGCCACGAGGCCCCCCCGGTTGGCCCAGCGCTGGGCCCCCGCCGCCCCCTCGGCCGGGCGGTTGTAGAGCAGCTGGGGGGGCCCCGCGGCGGCGGCGGCGTCGCCCTCCCGCCGGCCCCGCACGGCCCCCGCCAGCGCCACCGCGCCGCCGCCCAGCGCCCGCAGGATGGCGTGGGGGGCGCAGGCGTCCCAGGCGAAGGTGCTGCCCTCGGAGAGGACGTAGGCGTCCGCCAGCCCCAGGATGACGCAGAGCATCTTGTAGCCGGCGCCGGCGGCGAAGCGGAGGCGGGGGCCGCACAGCGGCGCCAGGGCCCCCCGCACCGCCGCCGTCTCGGCCCGGCTCAGCACCACGGCGGGCTGCGGGCGCAGCGGCGGGGGGCTCAGCGAGCTCAGCCGCGCGCCCCGGTACGAGACGCCCCAGTGGTACCTCCCGTGCCACCTGCGGGCACGGCGGGATGGGGACGCTCAGCGGCCGAGCCGGGACCCCCCCCCCCCAGGCCCCGCAGCGGGGGGCAGAGGGGGGGGCGCAGGCCGTGGGGCAGGGAGCAGCGGGGGGGGGACCCACGTGCCCCCCGGCGGCCCCGTTACCTGCGGGTGAGCGGGTCCCTGCGGAAGAAGGGCTCGTTGATGACGCCCAGCACGGGGCAGCCCGTGTGCCGGTCGTAGGCCCCGATGAGCACCAGCGCCGAGCGCAGCCCCGACGGGTAGATCCCCTCCACGGGGGCCACGTCCTCGCACCCGCGGATGTACTCGTTGGTGGAGTCTGCGGGCGGAGTCGAGTTTGCCAGGCCTCAGCCCCATCCCGGCCGCGGGGATGGTGCGGAGACGCCCGAGGCTTGGACCAGCCGTGGAGGGGGGGGTTGCAGCCCCCCGCCTGCTCCCAGCCCCTCACCTATGGGGTCTATCCAGATGGCCAGGTCCTCGGCGGGGATGCTCAGCGCCACGGCGTCCAGCTCGGCGTCCGCCAGCGCCACGTCCTGGTGCACGGCGGCCGCCAGGAGCTCGGCGGCCTCCCGGTTGCGGTCCAGCACGCGGCAGAGCAGCGCCGCCGTGTCGCCCTGCGTGGCGCAGACCCGCACCGCCACCGTCTCCCCTGCGGGCGGGCGGGCGGGCGGGGGTCAGGGCCCGGGCCCCCAGGCCCCCCGCCTCCGCGACCCCCCCGCAGCCACTCACCCAGCCCGTTCCCGAACTCATTGGACTCCTCCCCGCAGATGTGGTCCCGCAGCTCCGGGAACTGGGAGACGAAGCGGGAAGGGGCGGCTCAGCCGGGCACCCCAGAAATGCTGCGGATGCTGGGGGCACCCCGGGGACCCCCCCCGGCGGGCCGGGGGCCAGGCCCCACACATCGCCCCCCCCGCGGGCCCCTACCTCCTTCCCCACGTCGTGCCTGATGACCTCCTGGATGAGCACATCCGCCAGGGTCTTGAAGTCCTGCACGAACCTCTCGTTCTTGTCGGCGCCCGTCTTCTCGGCCACGAGCAGGTGGAAGAGGGCGTCCTCCTGGCGGCACAGCCGGGCGATGTGGGCCGCCTTCTCCGAGACGCTCACCAGGCTCTTCAGCAGCCCCGCCATGGCGCGGGGCGGCACAGCGCTGCGGGGGGGTGTGGGGGGAACGGGCACTTAGCGGGTCCCCCGCCACGTCCCCCCCCACCTTCCCCACGGCCCTGCCCCACGCGGGACGCCGGGACGGCAGCCCCTGGCCGTTCCCGCACGGCGCAGGCAGTAGCTCGTCCCCAAATAGCCGGCGCTAAATCCAGTGCCGGAAGGCTCAGCGCCAGGCCCGTAATTGCAGGGTGTGGGGATCCCCGCGGGCCGCATCCTGCCCCACTCAGGACCTGGCTCATCCCCAGGCCTGGCACCCGCAGGGGCCCCGGGGTGGGGTCCGGGCTAAAATTAGCCCAAATCGCTGCCAGATGTGCAGGCGGCCTGGCCATGGCCCAGATGTGGGGACGTGGATGGGGGCGAGGGACCGTCCCCAGCGCCGGGGGCAGGAGGGGGGCAATCATACCCCCCCCCCCGGCTCAGCCGGGCCTGGGGGGCCCCGGGGCCCAGCTGCACCCCCAGAGCGAGGTGGAAAAAGGGGGCCGCGCACCCCCTCCCCGAGCATCTCAGCCCCCCGCTATGGGGCCGAGGGGCTGCACCCATGGGGCAGCCGGGCCCCCCCCAGCCCTGCCTAGAGGGGACGGGCCCCCCCGGCCCCCCCCACCGAAAGGGGCGCCGCAGCGATGCTGGGGATCCCCGGGCAGGGGCACCCCGACGGGGGGGGGGGGGATGCCCGTGCGTGGGGCCCCGCCACGTGGGGTGACACCTCGCGCCGGGACCCGCCGCGCGGGGAGGGGGGGTCACGCCGCGCTCCTCCCCCCCCCCCCGGGGCCGGGGCCGCCCGCGCCGCTCCCGTTACCGGCGCCGCTGACAGCTGCTGCGCGGCGGCCCCGCTGCGGCCCGCACGCCGCGCCGTCGGGGCGGGACCCGGGCACGTCACGCCGCCGCCTTAACCCCTTCGGCTCCGCAGCCCGGCGCCGCCGCCGGGGCCCAGGCGTCCGAGCCGCCGGCCTCCCGCCCCGCCGCCGCCGCCGCCGCCGCCGGGGAGCGGACCCAGGCGTCCTGCGCGCCGCCGCCTCCCCCGGCTTTGCCGTGCTGCGCGGGGGGCCCAGGCGTCCGGGCTCCCATCCCGCTCTTGCCCTGACGGCTGCTCCCGCCCCGCTCACGCTGCGATAGCTCCGGCAGGACCCAGGCGTCCGGCTCCGCCGAGGGCCCTGCGTTTCCCTGGCAACGGGCTGATGACATCAGCGCCGACGCGAGGATGCGGCTCCCGGGCGCGGTGATGTCATCGGTGTTGCCATAGGGAAATCCCGGGTCCCGGCCGGTAACGGCGGGGCCGCTCCGGTTCCCCCTGCGCCCCCCGAGGTCCTCCCGGCCCCGCACTGCCCGCCGGGGACCCAGGCGTCCGGGCCCCCCTCCCTGCCCGGGGGCGGCCGGTGCGGCGGGGGCTGCGGTTCCCCCCCGGAGCCGCGAGGTGGCGCTCGAAGCCCGGCGCTGAGCCCCGCTCCGGTTTACCGGGCCGGTGTGGACGCGCCCGCTCCGGAGCGGCGCCGCGGCGCCCCCTGGCGGGCGGCCCCCGCCGCGCACCGGCCCCGGGCCAGTGCACCGGGGACCCCCGGGGGCAGCGGGCCGCGCCGCCGGGCCCCGACGCACCGCCCGGTACCGCTCGCCCCCTCCCGTCGGGCCGCCCGGTCTTCCCCCGCCGCCCCGTCGGGGCGCCGGCCCGAGGAGGAGCGGAGCCTCTGCGGAGCGTCGCGGACCGCGCCGGGCCGGGCCCGGGGAGCCCCGCTGCCGCCGCCGTCGAGACCGGGCCGGGGCAAGAACCGGGGCAAGAACCGGGGCCGGGCCGGGGCGGCCCCGGGGTGCGGGAGCGGCCGCGCCTCCCTCTTGCCCTCTCCATGGTTCTGATGGCGCCGGCGGACGGGACGGGACGGGACGGGCCGGCACCGGCGCCGGCGGCCCGACGGGGCCCCAAGCACGGCGAGCCCCGGGCCTGCCCGCCCCGTCCGCCGGCGGGAGCCGCGGGGCAGCACCGGCGGGGTCTCCCGGCGAGCCGCGGCTCTGCCCCTGCTGCCGCTGCGGGGCCGAGGCCGGAGCGGAGCCGGTCGGAGGAAGACGAGCAGGGCGCCCTTCCCCGGCCCGGCCCCCCCGGCCTCCCCCCCTGCCCTCCCCGGCCCTCCAGCCCTCCTTCCAGCCCTCCCTCCAGCCCTCCCTCCAGCCCTCCCTCTATCCTTCTCTCCATCCTTCTCTCCATCCCTCCCTCCCTCCAGCCCTCCCTCTATCCACCTTCCATCCCTCCCTCCATCCCTCCCTTCATCCCTCCCTCCATCCTTCTCTCCATCCATCCCTCCATCCCTCCCTCCCTCCATCCCTCCGTCCTCTCCCTCCCTCCCTCCCTCCCTCCTCCAGGTGCGCAGGGCTGCCCCGGGGGCACCGAGCAAAGTGGGGAGGGGGCGGGGGGTGGGGGGAGAGGCCGGAATGGGGTGAGGGAGCACGGCCCGGGAGGGGGCCGGGGGGAGATGGACCGGGGGGCAGGATTAAGGATACGGCCCGGGGGGCGACGGACGCGCCGCGGGGGCCGGGACCAGGACCGGGACCGGGACCGGGACCGGGGCCGGGGCCGGGGCCGGGGCCGGGGCCGGGGCGCGGCGGGACCCAACTCCCGGCAAGTGCTCCGGGGGGGCGGCCGGCGCCGGGCGGGGCGGGGGCGGGCGGCGGGGCCGGCCGGGGCGGGCGGGCGGCCCGGGGCCGGGGCCGGGCCGGGGGCCGGTGCGGGGCGGGGGCGGGCGGGCGGGCGGCGGGGCCGGGCCGGGCCGGGGGCCGGGCGGCGGCGTGCGGGGCGCGGCGGGCCGTGCCCGGTGCGCGGGGGCCGGCGGCTCGCTGGTGACAAGCCCCTGCCAGAACCTCTTTTGTGCGCCCGCAGCCAATCAAGGCCGCTGACGACACACTTCACTTGGGATATAAAACCCCGGGGCCGCCGCCGCCGCTTTTTTTTTCCCCCCCCGGCCCCTCGCCGCCCCGCTCCGCGCCCCGCCGCCGCCGCCGCCCCGCTCCGCGCCCCGCTCCGCGCCCCGCTCCGCCGGCCCGGGCCCGGCGCGCCGCGGCGGGGGCCGGCGGGGAAGGCCCCGGCATGGCCCCGGTGCTGCTGTGGCTGCTGGCGCTGTGCGCGGGGGGCCCGGCGGGCGCGCAGCCCCCCGCCGCCGAGCCCGCCTGCCCCGTGTGCCTCTGGCGGCGGCACAGCAAGGAGATGCGGCTGGAGAGCATCAAGTCGCAGATCCTGAGCAAGCTGCGCCTCAAGGAAGCGCCCAACATCACCCGCGAGGTGGTGAACCAGCTGCTGCCCAAGGCGCCGCCGCTCCAGCAGATCCTCGACCTCCACGACTTCCAGGGCGACTCGCTGCAGCACGACGAGTACCTGGAGGAGGACGAGTACCACGCCACCACCGAGACCGTCATCAGCATGGCCCAGGAAAGTCAGTGCCGCCTTTGTTCCGCCCGCCCGCGCCCGCAAACTTCGCCGCCGCCGCCGCCGCCGGCCCCCCGCGCCCGGCCCCGGCCCCGCCGGGCCCCCTCCCCCGCCGGCAACTTTCCGTGCCGCGAGAGGCGCCGGCGCCCCGGGGCTCGCCGGCTCCCCCCGCCGCTCCCCGAGCCCCCCCGCGGCAGCCCGGCTTCCCCTGGGACTCCCGCGTCCCCCTCCGCGCTGCCGAACTCCCCCCGGGGCTCCCCGCGTCCCCCCCGGGCTGCCTGACTCCCTCTCGGGCTGCCTGACTCCCCCCGGGGCTCCCCGTGTCCTCCCCAGGCTGCCTGACTCCCCCCGGGGCTCCCTGCCCTCCCCCGGGACTCCCCGTGCCCCTCCGGGGCTGCCCGGTTCCCCCCGGGACTCCCCGACCTCCGCCGGGGCTGCCCGGTTCCCCCCGGGGCCGCTCGGTTCCTCCGGGACCCCCCGTGTCCCTCCGGGGCTCCTCGATCTCCCCCCCGCGCTGCCCAACTTCCCCCGGGGCTCCCTGCCTCCGCCCGGGGCTGCCCGGCTTTCCCCGGGGTTCCCCGGTTCCCCCCGGGGCCGCTCGGTTCCCCCCGGGGCTCCCTGCACCCGCCGGGGCACCGGGCAGCCTCGCACCGAGCCGCGGCTCCGCACGGAGACCCGGGGACGGGATGGGACGGCCCGGCCGGGAGCCGGCTCGGAGCACCGGCACCGGGACCCGGGAGGGGGAACTGGGCACCGGGACCCGGCACCGGGCACCGGGACGGGGCACTGGGACCCGGCACTGGAAGGGGGAACTGGGACCTGGCACTGGGCACTGGGACCCGGCGCTGGGCACCGGGACGAGGCACCGGGACCCGGCGCTGAGACTGGGACGAGGTGCCGGGCACCGGGACCCTGCAGTGGGCACCGGCACTGGGACCGGGTCTGGGCACGGGGACCCGGCACCAGCACCGTGTACTGGGACCCGGCACCGGCGCTGGGTCCGGGGTACTGGATCCGGGCACCGGGACTGGGTCTGGGCCCCGGGACCCGGCACCGGATGACCTGTCCCCGTGGGGGCACCCGGAGGGGGAGGCTGGGCCCCCGGCGGCCCCCCAAGCGCTGCCCCCCGGGCTGCCCCAGAGCAGCCCCCGGGGCCGGGGGGGCGGGAGCCGGCGGCGGCCGGTGCAGGCCAGGCCGGGGGGACGCCGCTGCCCCCGGGCCGCGCAGCAGGGGGGACACCGGAGCCTGTGCCCGGGGACCCCCGTCCGTCCCGCACAGGCGATGGCACCGGGCCGGGACCGCGGGGCAGCCGGTGCCCGAGCCCCGGCGCAGGGAGCGATGCCAGGGGCCTCACGGTGCCCCGCGCAGCACGTGCCGGGGCCGGGCGAGAGCAGGGCCCGCTGGGGCCCGGCGCTGCCCCGGGGCCAGGCCCGAGGCCGCGGTGAGGGGCTCCGGCGGGCTCCAGCCCCCGGGCTCCCCCGGCGGGGCGCTGGGGCCGGCGGGGCAGCGACATCGGGGTGCAGCGGGTCTGCTTCGCCGTAACGTGGCTCCGTCCGTCCGTCCGTCCGTCCGTCCGTGGGCGCCTGCTCCGGGGCCGCCCGGCTGCTCGGCGCCCCGCCGTGCCTCAGTTTCCCCGCCGCGGCCCCCCGCTCCACCTGCTCGAGCCGCTAGGTGAGGCTGTGCGGCTGCGGCGGCGGCGGCGGCGGCGCCGGGCCCCCCCGGCGGCCCCCCGGCGGCCCCCCGACGGCCCCGGCGCGGCCCGGGCGGGTGTGAAGGGCGAGCGGAAGGGAGGGAAGTGTGAGGCGCTCTCCTCCGTCAGCCCCTTGACGAATTTCCTTCCCAGGCATTAATAGACTCGGGCGGCTTTGAAATTTTATTACCCATAAAATTGACAACACGCTGGGGCTTTCCTCCCCGCGCCGCGTTAACGCTTGCTCCCCCCGGCCCCCCCTTCCCGCCCCTTAACAGCTCGGGGGGCCCCAAAATAAATACCGGAGTGCAGCCCCTCCTCCCCTCCGGCCCAGGCCCCAGCAGGGCCAGTGCTCCCGGGGGACCCCCAGCCCGTGACCCCCCAATCCCGCAGTCCCTGATCCCGCAGCCCCAAATCCCACAGCCCCCGATCCCGCAGCCCCCAATCCCGCAGTCCCTGATCCCGCAGCTCCCAATCCCGCAGCTCCCAATCCCGCAGCCCCCAATCCCACAGCCCCTGATCCTGCAGCCCCCAATCCCGCAGCTCCTGATCCCGCAGCCCCTGATCCCGCAGCCCCTGATCCCGCAGCTGGATGCACTGCCGGGCCTGGGCTGCCCCGTCCGGTGCCCCCGATGTGCGCAGCCCCGGCCCCTCTCCGCACCGTTATTATTATGATTTTTTTCCTCCCCTCTTTGCCTCCCCTTGGCAATTGTGTGGGTTTTTATGGTTCCTGAACAGAAGGAGGGAAAGGCTTTATAGGCGGCAGAGCCATAAAGCTCTCGGGTTCCCCTCGCCCGCCCCGGCCGCCCCCCTCGCCCCGGGTTTAATCCGAAGCCACAACCCTCAGCACCCCCCCTCCACCCCCCCTTTTTTTTTTTTTTTAACTGCACAAGAAACTCGGGAAGGTTAATTGGGTCCTAAAACCATTTATGGGCTACCCATGACCCCTGCGACCTCCGGGGTGGAGGGGCAGTTAATGAGGGGCGAGGGAGGGACGGGGGTGCCGCGAAGCCCCTGCCCCCGGAGCCGCCGCGGGGCCGGGGGGTGGCAGGGGGTCCGGGACCATCGGTGCAGCCCGCGGCCCCGCTCAAGGTCAGGGGGAGCCGAGCGGAGGCGGGAGCGGGGCAGAGGCCGGGCAGCCGCCAGGAGCTGGCACGTGGCGGGGCCCGTCCCACCGCCGCCGCCGCCACGCGCCCCGCCGGCCCGGCACCCCGGGGGGCCGCACGAGCCCCCCGCCGGCCCCGCGCGGCCGCCGAGGGGTTAACGGCGAGAGCCCGGAGCGGGGTGCCGGGGCTCGGCCGCCCCCTCCGTGCGCCGGGCCGGGAACAAAGAGCGCCGGAGCGGGGGGCTCGGGGCCGCCCCTGCGCCGCCGGCACATACTCAGCTGTGGCCGATGTCCCGGTAACCTTTATCCCCCCGTTGCCACAGTGACGGGACGAGCATCTTGGCACCGGCGGCAGCCGGCGTGCCCGGAGCCGCTCGGCACGGCACAGCCACGGCGGGGCCGCGTTGGCACCCCTCGCCCGCGGCCCCTCCGACGAGGCCGCCGCCGGGACCGGGCTCGCCGCGCGGGAGCGAGCCGTCCTGCCGCGCACCGGGGCCACCGTGGCTCCGGAGCGAAGCGGCAACCACGGGACGAGCTCCGGTGAGGAGCCGTGGGCCAGCCAAGAGCCCCGTGCACCGAGCGCGGCGGGGAGCCCGTCGAGGCGGCCTCCTGCCTGCCCACGCGGGACGTGCCGGGGCCACGTCCCACCGGCGACCGCCCGGCAAAGCCAAGGGGATTTGCTCCGAGGCCCCGAGGAAGCGGCTTGGTGGGTGCCGGGGGGGGGGGCCCGGCCCTGGGGCAAATTGCTGGGAGGGGTGTGGGCAGCCCCCCCGGCCCTGCCGCTCAGGGCGGCGCGAGCCGCGGCAGGGGGGCGCGGGGGCCACATGGCCGCGGTTTGGCATTCCCGGGGCTGCGGCCGGTGTCGTGACCCTGGCGCGTTCGGGGAGGCCTCGCGCGCAGCAAATGGCCCCGCGCTGCAGCTGGGTGCTATTAAACCTGACCGGTGCGTGGCAGGAGGAGGGGGCTGCGGGCGGGAGAGGGGGGAAATTCCCAGCTCAATTTGACACAGATGTTTGCCGAGCCGGGAAGCAGGGTTTTTCCGTGCTGGGTGCTGCCGCGGGGCTGGGGGAGGGCTGGTGGGATGCGGTGGGTCCCCAGGCAGCCGGCATCCGGGACGAGCGTCCCGCTGGGTCCGCGGGGCGGCCGCCGCCGTCACCTCCAACTCCGAGCATGTGGCCGTTCCCATGCAGCGCATCCAGCATCCGGGGCTGCTCGCTGGGGCTGCAACGCGGCTCTGCACCGGGCTCAGGATTGCAAGCGGAGCGGGGACCCGCCGGGGGACACGGCCTCTCCGGCAGGGCCGGGAGCGGGACCCCGGGCGGTGGGAGGGCAGGGGGCCGTCGGCGGCTCCGCAGGTGCTCCGTGGCCCCCGCGCTCGGCTGGGCCCCGCGGTGCCGCCCCGCAGCATCCCCACCGGCACGCTGCCCGCCGGGGATCCCGAGTCCCTGGCGACGCGGGGTCAGGGGGCAGCTCCGAGCCCTTATTGCGGATGGAGGGGAAATGACCCCTCCGGCGACCTCCGGCCCGACCTTCAACTCCTAATGACCGAGGAGGAGTTTGCAGCGGCCCCGGCGCGCGGGAGGCCCCGGGACGCCCCGGCACAAGGGGGGGAGGCAGCGCCGCAAGGTGCGGCAATGCTCCCGGCACGCGGCGGCGGTGGCGGGGAGGGCGGGCGGCCAGGCGGAGGGGACCGCCGGCGCGGTGGCCCCTGACACCTCCTTCCTCCCCGCAGCGGACCCCGCGGTGCAGATCGAGGGCAACCCCCACTGCTGCTTCTTCAACTTCAGCCCCAAGATCATGTTCACCAAGGTGGTGAAGGCGCAGCTGTGGGTGTACCTGCGGCCGGTGCAGCACACCTCCACCGTCTACCTGCAGATCCTCCGCCTGAAGCCGGTGACGGAGGAGGGCAGCCGCCACATCCGCATCCGCTCGCTCAAGATAGACCTCAACTCCCGCATCGGGCACTGGCAGAGCATCGACTTCAAGCACGTGCTGCAGAACTGGTTCAAGCAGCCGCAGAACAACTGGGGCATCGAGATCAACGCCTTCGACCCCAACGGCAACGACCTGGCCGTCACCTCACTGGGCCCCGGGGCCGAAGGGCTGGTAGGTGATGGCCGCGGTGCCCGCGCTGCCGTGGGGCGTGGGGGGCAGCCCCGGGGAGGAGGGTGGTCGGGGCTCGCCGGGGCACCGCGCTGGTCCCAGCGCCCAGCACTGCCCCGGCTGTGGGGATGGTCACGGCTCCCTGGGGGTGCTCACAGCTTCGTGGGGATGGTCATGGCTTCGTGGGGATGTCACAGCTCCCTGGGGATAGTCACAGTTCTGTGGGGCTGGTCACAGCTCCATGGGGATGGTCACAGCTCCATGGGTACAGTCATGGTCCCATGGGGATGGTCACCATGCCATGGGGATGGTCGCAGCCCTGTGGGGACAGTCATGACTCCCTGGGGATGGTCAGAGCTCCACAGGGCTGGCTGCAGCCCCACAGGGATGGTCACAGCTCCTTGGGGACAGTCACAGCCCCGTGGGGATGGTCACAGCTCCCTAGGGATGCTCACGGCCCCATGGGACTGGTTGTGGTCCCACGGGGATGGTCACAGCTCCATGGGGATGGTCATGGCCCCATGGGGATGGTCTTGGCTCCATGGGGATAGTCTTGGCTCCATGGGGATGGTCATCACTCCATGGGGTCAGTCACAGCCCCATGGGGATGGTCTTGGCTCCATGGGGACGGTCACCACTCCATGGGGTCAGTCACAGCCCCATGGGAATGGTCATGGCTCCCTGGGGATGGTCACGGCTCCATGGGGACGGTCACAGCTCCTTGGGGACAGTCACGGGGGGCCACGGGCACGCGGGTGCTGGGGCCAGGGCCGGGCTCAGGGTGCCCCTCTCTCCCCAGCACCCCTTCATGGAGCTGCGGGTGCTGGAGAACAACAAGCGCTCGCGGAGGAACCTGGGGCTCGACTGCGACGAGCACTCGACCGAGTCGCGCTGCTGCCGCTACCCGCTCACCGTCGACTTCGAGGCCTTTGGCTGGGACTGGATTATCGCCCCCAAGAGATACAAAGCCAACTACTGCTCGGGGCAGTGCGAGTACATGTTCATGCAGAAGTACCCGCACACCCACCTGGTGCAGCAGGCCAACCCCCGGGGCTCGGCGGGGCCCTGCTGCACCCCCACCAAGATGTCCCCCATCAACATGCTTTACTTCAATGACAAACAGCAGATCATCTACGGCAAGATCCCGGGCATGGTAGTTGACAGATGTGGATGCTCTTAGACCCCAGCTGGTGCTGCCCCTTCCGCCCCGGGCCCCCCACTTCCAACCAACAGACTCATCTTTTCTTCCACTGTTTTTTTTATTTTATTATTATTATTATTATTATTATTATTTTTATTTTTTACATACAAAGAACAAGCGTTGAAATTCCTTTGAATGTCGGGGAACGAGAGAGAATAAAATCCCACGGAGAAATACTGCACCAAACCTGCGCTTCGACATGCATCGTGCAATAAGCAACCGTACGGAGGAGGGCGGGGGCAGCCCGGCCCGCGGCCCCCCCCCCGGCCGGAGCCACCGGATCGGACGGCGACGTGGCCACCGAGGGACTCTTCTTCCACCTGGGTTTCTCTGGCTTCAGACCAAACCGGGGAAAGTTCAGGCAGCTACAGCGACGCGGAGGAGCCACGCGCCCAGCGCGGAGGGAGACTTCCCCGGATCGCCGGCATTTCTCGCGGAGGGGGGGGCGTCCCGCGCCGTGGGGCTCGTCCTGCCGGCTCCCGGCACGGCTCCGGTGCCCGCGGCTCGCTCCGCACGTCCGACCCATCCCCAAAAGCCCCCGAGGGCTCCCGCTCCAGCCCGGCGCGAGGACGGGGCACCCTGGGAGCGCTGCCGGAGCAAGAACTGCGGGAGCCCCCGGGACGGGGCCGCCGGGGCCACCCGCGCGCAGGCGGCAGGTCCGGCCCGGGAGGGACCCGTCTCCCTTGTTTAATTTATTTATTTATTAATTAACCCTTCCGGCTAGCGCTCTGCCGCTGGCAACCCTGCTGGGGCGGGCGCTGGCCTCTCCCCTCCCTCGGCGCCCCGGTCCCGCCGTGCCCTCGGGGACCGGCTGGTGGCATCCACCACCGCCGCCGCCGGCAGCCCCCGGGCCCCGCGGCGGGGACGGCTCGATGGCATCGACTCCCGTGCGAGCCGCCTCCGCGCTTCAGCCCCGGCGCCGCCGGCTGCCTGCAGGACACCGCACGCGTTGGCCCCGGCGCTCCCGCAAAGCGGCCGCGGGAGCCGGGCGGCTCCGTGGGGCTCCTCCGAGCCGGGGCCCCGTCTTCGCTGCCGGAGGGAGGACGGGCGACGGAGCGGGGTTATCTGGAGGAGGCACGGGCCAGAATTGGACGGAGGCGCTGGCTGGGGAGAAATTCTGCTTATGCGGCACATTTGCCTCCCCCTCTGCCCTCGATGTTTGGATTATTTTCGCATGAGAACAGGATCCCGGTTTCTCAAGAGTTCATCCGTCCCCGCTGCTCCGGCATCTCCCCTCCGCTCGCGCCGCCGCCGCCACCCGAGTGATGCAAGCGGCGACGGCGCTGCTCCCATCTGGGAGCCGTCGCGGGGCGGCCGGCCCCGGCGCCAGGCTGCCGGCACGGCACGCCGCGGCCCCGGCACCTCCCTGCCCGCCGCGCCGGGAAGGAAACCGCCTCCTGCACGGAAGAGCCCCGCGGCCCGGCCCTAGCACTTATCCGAAGGGGTCGGGCGTTAGGCGGCTCTGGCTCCGGGATGCTCCTGCAGCTCTTCCTCTCCCCCCGGCCGGCAGCACCCGCCGTCCCTCGGCACGTCCGTACTCCCGCGTAGCACTTAGGGACCGCTCCGGGCGAGATGCGGCGCGGCGCCGACAGAGCCGCCGGCTCCGGGGAAGCACCGTGGGGCCGGGATATTTAGCACTTGTCCCCGGCTCAAAGCGCTTACGAAGACGAGGCCGCTCCGGAGAGCGGGGAGGCGGCGGCGGCCCCGCGGAGCCGAGCGCCGAAGCACTTAGGGCGCCGGGTGCTTCGGGTTCCTGGCGCACCGTGCAGAGAGGCGCAAGCGGCCGGGCCCGAAAGGGAGCGACAGGAGCCCCGCGGCGGAGCCAGCGCCGACAGAGGGGACGGAAGGGAGCCGCGCGCCGAGGGAAAGGGAAGGAAGCGGCATGGGGATCAGGAAGCGCTGCCGCCGTTGCCACCTCGAGGCACCTCGTTTAGTCCATCTGCTCCGGCTCCGGCCATCGCTGCCCTTTAACCTCCCGCTGCTGCGGCGCGGGGGGGTTTCTGCGCGCGCAAGCCAAATAAATCCTGCAGCTTGAGCTCTTGGCAGGAGTCGGGAACGAGAACGGCTCTTCCTCGCGCTGCTGGGTGCGGGGCAGGGTCGAAAACGACGGCTGGGCGCTTTGCCGGGGAGCAGAGATCCCGTTTCCACGCTGATGCCCCCCGAGGAGGAAGACGCCCGCGGGGCAGGTCGGGGGTCTCGTCGGGAGCCTCCGCGGCCAGGCCGGGGCGCCGGGCACCGCTCGGCCGCAAAGCACCGAGCCGCAGGCGGGCAGCCACGAGCAGCAGCAGGCGCCGCCGCGCCGCGGCTCCCGGCCCCGCGGGGAGGAAGGCTGGCGGCCTCGGGGCTGGCAGGGGCCGGAGCCCCCCGGCGCCCCGCACCGGCACTTAGACGGCTCGTTGCTGGCTCCGGAGACGGCCGCGTCCGAGCGGCTGTCGGATATCGCGCGAGACGCCGACGCAAGCCTCCCTCCCCTGCCCGGCCTCCCCCAGGGGAAACATCCCCCCCAACCGCCGGCAGCCGGACCGGGAGGGCGACGCATCCCCTCTCCCTGCTGTTTAGTGCCTTTTGGGGAGCTGCTCCCTCCGGCCGTGCCGGTCCCTCTCCGCGGAGCGCCCGAGGAGGGGGCAGCATCCCGCGTCGCAGAGGGGGGATCTCCCTGCCCGCCCGCGCCGCCGGGGCTTTCCGCCTTGGAGACGAGGAAGGGGCCGTTCCGGTACCGGCCACAGCGGGGAAGCCGCTCGCAGGTTTATCGTGCGGCTCCCCGGGTTCGTTTCTCCCCAGCGGTTTCCGATCGCGCCCGGCCGCAGCCGCCATCGCCTCCCCCCTCCATCGCTGCAAAGGGCCGGGCTGCGCCGGCTCCCCGCATCCCGCCGCACGCGGCCGCGGCCAAGCGAGGCGAAAGCACCGTCCTGCCCCCTCCAGCAGCCAGGCCGGTTCCCCCCTCCCGGGCACCGCCGAGACACCAGCCACAGCGGCCAGAAGCACCAGGGAGCGGATCCACGTGCCGGGAAAAGGGCGCTCCGAAGCGGCCGGGAACGGGCACAAAGCCCCTGGGTGAGGCAGCACCGTTCCAGGTGGAGCGAAGCCGAGCTCCGGCTGGGATCGATCCCTCCCTCCCTTCCTCCGCGACCATCGTTACATGCTTGAGCCCGGTCCAGTTTGCAGACGGCGTCGTTCTTCGCTGACCTGAGATATGGCCCCGGGCCACATACTTGGAGTCACGTGGCCCTTCCCGGGGAACGCGCGCGCCGCCGGCTCTTTCCAACCCAGGACGGCTTCCCGGCACTGGCCTCGCCAAGCCCCGGAGCGGGGAGAAACGTCATGGCAGCAACGAGAGATGGGAAAGACGGCGATGAGAGATGGGGCCGTTCCCACGGGGCACCCGCTCGCGCTGAGGCCGTTTTGAAGAGCCTCGAACGCTGCGGTGTCCGAGGAGGAGCCGGGAGCCGCGGCGGCGGCGGGCTGGGGAGAGGACGCCGGCGGCGAGGGCCGAACCACGGCCGCCTTCGTCCTCCCCCCGCGCCGGAGCCGGGGCCGAGGATGGCGGCACCGTCCCGGGGAAGGGGGAGCGCGACCCCACGCCGGAGCCGCCGACCGGCCGCCCCGCAAAAGCCCCCGCGCCGGCCCAGGGCGGATTTTACAGGCAGGTGGCGCCGAAGAAGGACGGACGGGGCTGCCCCGGGCAGTGGGACCAGTGCCCAGGGCTGACTGGTGCCAGAGCCCCCCAGGGCCGAGGGCAGGCCGGCCCGGCCGGGTGGGGGGTGCTCCCAGCCCCATCGCTATATTATTATTTACACTGTGTATTGTTACTGTGCAAAACGTCTTAGCTTATTTTTGTTCGTCCGTTTCCGTTTTTCTGTTTGTTTTTCTGTTTTTGTTTTTTTTTGTTTTTTTTGTTTTTAATTGGGTATCTGGAGATGCAGAGATGAGTTTACGAGGTCGATGGCTCAGGACGGAGGCCGCGGGGCGGGGAGGGGGGGCTCGGCGGGTTCAAATCGCATGACCAAAAGGCCACTGTTGGTTGGGGGAGGGGGGGGTTAATCACATGACCAAACACAGCACTTGAACATCAAAAAAATCTTTTTTAATAAATAAATAAATAAAATATTTAAAATCAAAAAAAAAAAATCAAAGAGTTCAGAGCTTTCAGCTCCCAGCCCTCACCTGGGACTCCCGGCGGCTTCCCGGCACCTCCGCTGGGCACCAGCGCGGCCAGCGCTCTGGCAACGTCCGCGTCCCCCAACGGCTGGGTTCGCTTCGCCAGCTCCTGCCGCGGCTCCCAGGAGGAACCTCGGGAGGAGCCGCGGAGCGTTTCCCAGCGGCGCCGGCGCCCCGGCCGCGCAGCCCATCCCCGCCTCGTGCCCGTCCTTCCCGCTGAGGCCCAAACGTCACCGTGCCGGAGCCGAGGAGCGGCGCGAAGGCCGGAGCTGATGGCGAGAGGAGATGCGATTCTTCCCGAACGGCAGGAGCGAAGCGAAGCATCTGACTCGGGAACGCTGAATGTTCACTGTAAAAACTTCTGTAACGAGAGACTGCTTTGTGCTAAGGTACCATTTGCACTATGGAAGGTTAAAGAAAATTTAAGAGACTGGTACAGGATTTCCTTTGCCACACAGCTAGGGCTCGACAGGAGACGCTTTTATGTCCGTGCTTTCTCTTCTTGTACTTGCTGTGCGTGAGGATTAGTTCATGTGCGTCTTGATGTTTTTTCCTTGCTGCCAGAGGAGACGTTTCCCTCTGCCCTGCTCCGCTGCGGCGCGGTCCCACGGCCAGCGACGATGCTGAGGTGCCGGACGTCCCGCTCGGGTTTCGGGCAGCGGCTGCCGGACGTCCCGCTCGTCTTCAGCGCATTCCTTCCTCCTCGCGTGCCTGCTTCAAGGATAACATCTACCTCACGGGGCTGTTGCGAGGCTTTAAATCACGTCCGAGGCACTCGGGTGACCGGCGATGCCGCGCGCCCTCCCGAGGCGCGACGAGCGCGCGTGGGTTTCTGGGTAATGCAGCTGAAAATCAACGATCCTCCCAGCCCCGACGTCCCGACCGCTGCAGCGAGCATCGTCCCCAAAGGGCGCCCCGGGAGGCGTCGGAGTTACAACATTCACCTGTTTTCTGCCCGCAAAATCGCAGCCGAGACCCTCACACACAGGCAAAACCGGAGCCGCTCCGCAAGGCGCCTCGTTCGCGGGGCTGCCGCGTGCGAGCCATGAGCCGCCGGGAGAAGCGCGCGGCCGCCTCGTCCCACCGCGGCCCCGGTAAAAAGCTCCTTTCGGAGACGACATCCTCCTCCCCGCCCCGGCAGAGCTCCCGCCCAAGGGGTGAATCTCGCACGGATGCTACCAGGGATGAGCCACGGCGACACCTTTGGTCTTTGAAAGCATCAGGCACGAGCAGCCGGAGGAAGCTCACGCTCCTGGCACGGCGGGGCAGAACAAGCGGGATTCGCAGCTTCTCTGTCACAAACCATTTTAGGAAAAGCTACAGGAAAGGAAAAAGTTTAATGATTGTCTCAGTTATTTCTCTTCTGTGTTGTATAAACTACATTCGTTCTGTAACTTGGGTTAGTCTCTTGTGTATATTATAACCATTGCTTCTGTCCCAACTCCTTCCTCTTTTTTTTTTTTTTTTTTAGACTTTTTGTACAATAAAAAAAATTTATATAGCCAAAAAGATGAAAAAAGGGAAAACTTCTGCTGACAAACACATTTTGCTTGGGTTACTTCTCCTCTGCTTGTTTTCATTACTGTCCCCCTGAAAGCTGGCCACGAGGAACGACCCCCACTCCCGGGCTCCAGCTTCCAGCCCGCTCTCAAACCCTGGCGCCTTATTACCCAGATTTACCGCCCCCGGCCCAGCGCGCAATCGCGTGCCGCGGGACACAGGCAGGTCCCAGACAGAGCCAACCTGGATCCGCCCACGGAGGCAGGTCGCTCGTTATTCCCACACTAGCAAAAATTGAAGGAGGACTTGTGAGGTGGGCACAAACCTGGTCAAAGGAGGCCCTCTCCTTTGGGTTTTCATCTTGCGAACGGATGCCCGGATTGGGACCTCAGCCTGCCTCTCCTTCCATGATGGGCTCTGGAAACTCTCCCAGCTTTGCATGCTGAGTCCATGCGTCACAGCAGCCTTCCATACCCTGGCGCGTTGGAGCGGCCAACCCTCAGTTCCCCCCCTCCCGTGTCCTCCCTCGAGAGCTTCTGGCTTGATCCAGTGACCCGAGCTTTGCCTGGCTCGGGAAATATGTTTCCTAATGCTTCTCATTTTTCCCACGCTCCCTGATGCTAGCCATAAAACCAGCCCGCAACACGGATAAGCAGATGAGAGGGGAAGAAATCCACCCTAATTACCGTGCCCGGCTCAGAACCACTCGCTGCTGAGGACATTCCTGGGTTTATATTCCAGATGGGACCCAAAACGCAGTACCCAGCTCTCCTTTTAAAGCCCTCCATAAACGCTTCTCTTTGCAATCTGAAAACAACACAGAAAGATAAGTTGAGGATGAGCCCAGCAGAAGGCAACCACACAAAAATCTACCCTAAGCCGCTGGAGAAAGATGCCCCCATCGCACCAGCAGGCGCGAGGGGCGGCCTGCGCCCTGCAGCAGAGCAAGGCTCCTTGTCCTCCTCTCTTGCAGAGAGCTGGAGGTTTTGGACCGGCTCCCACCTGAGACTCACACCGAGGCTGAACGGCCTCTCGTGCTGTTTTCAGGCAGCTGCTAAGAACAACGAACGCGGGTTTATGCCAAGGAGGGGACAGCGAGCACGCGAACGCAGGACAGTGCCAGAGACACCTCGCACGGGGACTAACCGCCTCGAGCGCCACGGGAGATGGCAAGAGCCATACCCCCTGCCGCCCCTTCCCCCTGCACATATACGCACCATGGATAAGAGCCTTAAACCCCCCCACAGGCCACCGCTTCCTCCAAGCACAGCTCAAAATTGTAAAGCTGAGATTTACAAGTGGCCCGAAGTGCCGGAGGAGACCAGATCAGGGCAGCCTTTATGGAGCCTCATTAGGAGCTGCAGGTATGCCGAGAATGTCACAGCTAATTACAGCTGTGATCAGCAGGAGGGGGGGGAAAGGGGGTGCAGGCAGCTAACCGGAGGCTGGCGGGGTCACTGGCCATGAGACCGACGGGGCTGCGCACCAGCAGGCTGGAAGGAGAGCAGAGTGCAGGAACCAGCGTGCAGGGCTGCAGAGACGAGGGGGAAGTTTTGGCACAAGCGAGGATCAGCCATAAGGACTCAGCTCCAGCGCCAACCCCCTGGGTCAGCCAGGTCCCAGGGCCCTGCGGCAACAGCCCCACGGAGCCTTGCCGTTTCCCCACTCTCTTGCTCCTTCGCTCCCCCCATGCCAGGGTCCTGAAGGCCTGAAGACACACTTGGAGGCAGGCAGCGATCCCTCTGCCGTTCCCTCCACCTCCAGCCGTACACCCTTCTCTTCATCTCTGCTCTGCCAGGCCCTCAGCCCTGCTTTGGGTCCCATTTGCTCCACTTGGAGACTTCTAGGTCCATCCACACTCAGAGCTCACCTTGGGGCCACAAGCAGCTCCAAGCAAGGCTGAGGTCTTGGCTGCGCTTGAGGGCGAGGTGCCAGGTCCCTCCAAAGCCAGAGCTGCTGCTGGGGGAAAACAACTGCCTGCTCTGTCATCTCTGGACTTTGCTTTCCTGGGCAGCTTTTCCTTGGATAAAAGACCTCGCAGGAGGTCTTCAGGACCTGCATTATGGCATCGGCACTGAACCAGAACCCAGAGGTCAGCACGAAGCACGACACAAAATACCAAACACAATGACAGCCCATATCCTAATGCAGCCCCAGCTTCCCAGGCCTCGAGAAGACGACATGGAGGCCAAACGGGAAGATCTTTTGCAGGAGGCAGCCTGGGGCACCGGTCCATGGCATCACCGCAGCGCTGGCGGTGACCAAGCCTCCAGGCTAAGCGCTGTCGCCAGGTCCCTTGGGGGCTCAGGGCGCCGCGGGGAGGGCGAGGGGGCCGCCCCCGGCAGGCCGCTGGGAGGGCTCGCTCTCAGCGGAGAGGTCCCCGGTTGGGTTGGCTGGTTTGTTTCGGAGGAAGATGCCAAGAGTTTAATGAGCGCCTGCTTTTGTTCCGGTCACGTCTCCCCGAGGCCGCCGGGCTGCACCCCACATCGCCTGCCCCCCCCGGCCATCAGCTGACCTAGTTCCGAAAGCCAGGGTGCGGGGGCAGGGCTCGCGGGGACAAATTAGGACAGGGACATCCGGACGACCACCCGCAGCCGCGCTAGGACGTAATACGGCTCCCCTAACCTTCCCCTCTGCTGCCTAACAAGACCGTCCACATGCGACATTCACAGTAATTAAACCATCAACAGGGAGCTTGGCGGAGATCCACCGATCTCACCGCGTCCCTGGTGGGAGATGCCAGCAACGGGGCCATTACCCAGGAGCGCTGGGCACAGTCCAGCTCCCCCGCCACCGGAGACGGCGCGGGACGCCACGCTGCTGCAGCGGTCCCGCGAGCGCAGTGGCCGTGCCCGCCGTGGGGGGCGATGCTTTCCTGCCCCCAAGAGACGGGATCGCTCAGACCCTGGGCGCTAGCGGCTAAGCCGGCTCTGCTGGATTTCCAGCCGGTGGCGGGGACAGGATTTACACTTGATCCTTAAGGCCCCCAAACCATCCCAAGCTCAGGCTAAGGGCAGCAAGTTGCATGCAAATAAGACTTTACCAGTCCTGGTTCACTGTTGCCCAGTGAACACATCTTTTACGGGACCTTCCCCTCCCCACAGCCCAGCCGCAGGGTGCTGGGCACGGAAGGGGCACCTGCTCAGAGGGACGACGATGCCCACCAGCCCTCGCTCCTGCTTCTCGCACGCAGCCTACCATTGCTGGGGAAAGGCCACACGGGCCGGGAGCAACCAGCCAAGCAAGGTCAACGCTTGGGTTCCTCAGGCAGAGCCATGAAAGCTGCAAGTCTGCAAAGAGAAGGTCGGTCTTCACATGAGCGGCCACCCCAGAGGCCACCACCATGCGGAGCAGCCTGCTCTCGAAACCCCTCCCTTCGGCCCCCGCCAAGGCAGCAGGACCTGCACTCACCCCTGCCTGCACGGAAGCGGCAGCAGATCCAGCACAGCCGCCCCTCGGCGTCTCCTCCGGAGCACGGGCCACCTCTTGAGCCAACCTCCCCGACTCCTGCTGTGCCGGGAGTCGGGGGGCCCGAACGATCCACTCTGGCCTGGAAGGACAGTCCTAGGGCAGCCAGCACGGCCACGCTCCAACACACAGGTCTCCTCAAGCCCCCGAGCTGCAACATCCTCGTCTCCACCTCAGCCCGAGGACGGCGAGAGGCAGGACAGAGCTGAGCTCAGCACCGCTCGGACCCAGCCGCTACAGGAACAAGCAGAGCGAGAAACGCTCCGGTCCAGCGCAGGGCCCCAGCTCCGAGCAGTGGGAAACGACGACATCGGGCCAGGAGAGTCAGCGAAGCTCACGGGCTCCCGCGCGCCGAGCGCAGGTGGAGAGGGTGGCAGAGGGGGGCTCCGCAGCCGGGCCACGACGCTGCCCTGGGGGAAGGTGGCAGGGCAAGAGCAGCGAGTTGAGGAAAGGGTGGGGGGAAAAGAAATCTGAAAACGCATCCGTTATAGTCCCTGCCTCCTCTTGCTCAAACACACTTCTGCTCTTTTGTCTCCTTACTTTCGTGAATTTAAACAAAAGATGCTTCCAACCCACCCACAGAGGATCTGGGGGCAAGAGGCCGTTGGGAAGAAGAGGACGGCGCGTTTGGGGAGAACGCACGTTGGCACCGGTTTGCGGTGGAGCATGCACGCACCCCCCGTGCACCTCGCTCCCTCACCCCACCTCCTCTTTCCCCTTCACATTGTGCAAACCCACCGTTTCTCCCTCTCCCACCCCCCCGGTCCCCCCCACTGGGCTGACCTATAGTCCCACTTGCATTTACAGCCCAAGCGTCTGCTGTGAAAAGTGACTTCATGCTGAATTTGGGCACTGCACGGCATTACCAGCTCTCACGCTGCAAGCCCCAGCCCTCCTTTTCTTTCGCTCGCTTTCCCACACTTTCCCCCGCTCATTGTGTGCCCGCTGCTTTTTTTCTTTGCCTATTCAGCCCAAATTAGTCACGAGCAGCCCCCAGCTTGGAGAGGAAAAATAAATTAGGTGGTGTTTTAAACACACTGTGATTAGAATGATTCTCCCCTACATCCAGGAGGGGAAAGCCCAGCGTTTAGAAGATTGAGCGTCCTCCGCAAAACAGCCCCCCACCCCTCCCCGGGGAACGGGCCACGGCGGGGGAAGGCGACCGAGGGCAGCGCTGCCCCATCGCCCCGGTGGGCCCAGCTGCTGGAGCGGGCTGGGGACAGGGACGCATCTACGTGGAGGCAAAGAGGGAGGGAGCGGAGCAGAGTTCAGCGTTATTTTGGTACCATGGCCAAAGGAAATTCATGCAGAACAAGGGGAGGAGACGGCGTGAATGAGGGACGGGGAGAACATACACATGTAGTTTTACCAGCCCCCAGGGAGGAGGTCTACCAGGGAGGGAAGGGGCAGAGACGACGCAGGGGCTCCGTAAAGAGAGGAGCCTGATCCAGGGCACAGGACGCGCCACCCGCGCACGTGCCCCAGCAAAGAGGACAGGCAGACGCGCTGCTCCGGGTCGGGAAGGCAGGACAGAAACGGTTCCTACAGGCAGAGAGCAGAGCTGAGAGCCGGGGCCTGCGGTTCTGCTCACCAGTGCGGAAAGCCAGGACAACTGACAGGTGCAGGCGGCGAAGTCAGGGCTCCTGGGTTCTGCTCAGGGCTCAAGAAGAGGAAGGTGATGAAATTGCACCATCAGAGCAAAAGTTGAGGCTTGTGTCCTACAGGCCTTCACCAAACGCTGCCAAAAGCCATACAGTGCAAACTCTGCAGGGTCATTTCACCCTTCTGTGCCTCAGTATTTACAAAAGTAACAACAAGTCTGCGACTTTGGGACAGGTTCTGGACCAGCAGGAGCTCTCACAACACAGCACATCCCGATTTTTCCCATCACTTAAAACTCTCAAGCTAAAACACAAGGAGGTACTTGAAATAACCAGATATCAAGAAGCCTAAGACTCCAGAAGATATCTATCCCGTCTACCCTTCCCCCTTAAGCTCTAGTAATTACCCTCGGCTTACAGCATCCAAATCATCAGTAATGAAAAGAAGCAACCATCCCGTTATTTATACACAGCCCTGATGTATTACCAGTTAAGTTACAGTAGAGTCCCAAGATCTTTAGAGTTCGCGAAGCTTAATGAGGTCAGCAGGAAGCAAGAAGTTTTGTATCCAAATGAAACAACAAGGTCAATTTAGAGAGGCAAGAGGAGATTAAGAGTTTGCCAAGGCCACAAGAAGTTAACATTAGCAATTTTCCTAAACAGTGGGGATGGCCCAGGCTCGCAGGGATCTGCTTTCCAGCCCACCCCGACGAGGGGGGCACGCTGCAGACTCGGCCACGGCGCTGGGGGAAGCGCACGCAGGTCTGCGCTGCGCACGGGGCGAGGACGACGCGCAAGTTAGAGCGGGCCGGCGCTCCGTCTGCTCCAGCTCCATCCCGGAGGCACGCTCCAGTCCCGAGCGAAGAACGTGGTTACACCATACATCAAACTGACAGATACCAGAATTGCCTTAAAGAAGCAGTTTTATTATGAAACCAAGAATGAAATGCAGTGTTTGCCCTGGCACACTACAAAACATTTCAAGCAAATAACGAGCAAAAAGATCATGAGCCAAATAGAAAATACATCTTACAAAATCTGACATACAAAAAAAAAAAACAATCAGAATAAAGTTATTACATTAAACCAGGAAAGAGCAAGGGAGCTTCGATTCACTCAGCCACTGACAACCCAAGACACACAACGTAACCCGGACCCCGTGGCTTTTAGCTGCCCTTTGGGAAAGTAAACAAACGTCCAAGGTATTGCTTAGAGTCACTGAGGGCACACACATGCAGTCAGACTGCAAACGTTAATGGAACAGAAGCAGTTTGAAGACTGCCACATTAAAAAATATATATCTATTGCTTATTAAGAGTCAGGTATAAGCCTCTGAAAAGCTTGATTTGTAGACACGTCCACTGTTCTCTAGCGTCTTAAGGAACCAAGCATGGACAATGCAAACATCTTTCCAACAAGAGGTTACGGTCAGAAATAAAAATCTGAGGACGCAAGTCTTCAGACAACAGGATTTCGGCCAAAATGCCCATCTAAAAATCCAAGAAGATATATAAATTTCTGCTTATACCCGGGGGCCGAGGTATTAGTGTGAGGGAAAGCACTGTGCAAGATGGAAGATGTAGCAGGAATGTACGCTTGCAGGTGGAACTCATTCTCTAGGTAGGCAGAAGAAAGGGCACCAGATCGCTTCCCTCACTATCGCAGCACTGCTGATCAAACAGCAGCTGGCTTCAGGGTCCTACACTTCCCCACCGCTGCCACCTCTTCCACCTATGCAGGCTAACACGAGGAATTGTTCTTCACAGCTCCCTAAGAACAGAGGTGCCGTCTGAAATACTAAAAGCAACTAAAAGCACTTAACAAGTTGTGACAACGCTGCCTTTCATGTGACTTGGCCAATTTTTCTGCAACTTCACTGAAACGGTTACGGTTAACGCAGCAGAAGGAACTGTGTTCCTACACAGCTACCAAGAATTCCACACTTTTAAAACACAGGTCCTAGGATAACACCGGAGCTTTCCTGCACTGTCTGGCAGCTCGGAGAAGACTGAGGCTTCTTCAGCATGTCTGAGTTATCCAGCTCGACAGAGTTATTCTGAAGCAAGAAGAGGACAAAATAAAATCCAGCCTGAGAATAAACAGATTTTTTTTTTTTTTTTTTTTTTTTTTAAAGGAGAGAAATGTATCACTGACCTTAAGGGAATCTGGAAAACGTGTATGGAACACCACGAGCCACAGAGGGCCTAACGAGGCCGGATGAATGAAGCAGTCAGAACAGGCTCTATTTGCAAATGCATTGCTGCTTTTTTCCTCCTTATTTTAGGACACCGGTCTTGATTTAAGGTTAATTGGCAATTCTTGCTCTGACAACTTCCCATTAGCTTTACCCTGGGAAGAAAAGCAGTCTTGAAACTGCCCTGTACGTTGGCTATCAAAAATGCCACTCTTCCATTTTTGACAACATGAGACAATATCCTAGAGAAAGCCCTTCCCTGACATTCAGCCTGATGGGTCTCAGATGAGCTAGGAGGTAAAACGCCAGAGATCCAAAGCAGAACGTGGCTAACGCATTGTGCTCTCGAGATGAAGGGTGTTCTCACCCTAGCTGCTGGGAAGAGAAGGCGAAACAGCTGAACCTTGAGGCCCATTTTCTCAAGGTAAAGGAACAGAGGACCAGGGCAGTCCGAGAGATGGAAACGGTACCGAAACAAATGGACAAAACAGAGCAACGCTTCAAACAGTTCCTTGCTTTAGCAGCATAACTTGAATTCTCAAACCAGAAAAGCAACTGCCAAGGGCACAATAAACCCTGCTCTGTCTTCATTCCTGAACATTTCTCCCTTTCTCATCATATAGCGGACACTTTAGGTCCTATAGTAGCTCTATCTGCCCATCTATTTAACAGGCAGATTTTGATTCTCTCCCGCACCTGGCACAGACATTTTCCAGCAGCGTTCAGAGGGCACCAGGACACTCTCCATCTAATCCAGACGGACAATGTGCCCGGTGTGAGCTGTTGTAAATGACCACACAAGCAGCTGGAAAACAGAACCAGATCACAGGACTCCAAGCTACCAAAGATGCAATAAGAACAGTTTCTTCTTTTTGCTCTACATCTTTTCTTTTTTAAACTTTGTAACTTGAAAAAATAAGTAGCACAATCATACAACTATGGGGGATTCCCTGTCTACTCATCACTAAGATCTAGAGAAAGAAAGAGTGTGGGAGTGAGAGGAAAGTGGGGAAAAGAGAAAAAGAGTATGCACGCACTCAAGAGGCACACTGCAAATGGGTTGAAGCTAAAACGGACTGGCATCAGACAATCCCAAAGCGTTCTGCTCTTTTCCTCTTCTTTGCCTGCAAAGAGGAATTACAAGAAAAATCAAAACCAAAAAGAAACAAGTGAACAAGTTCTTTACAATCTCACACAACCTGATGGAGAATTTATTAGAAGTTTGGTACGGATCACAACACCAGTGCATGGCAGCTCCAACCCCTTCCTGAGCACACTGACACAGAGTTAGTTCGGAGAATGTTTTATACCCGTGTTTGGCAAGGAGCTATGAAGTTTTTATTCTGGCATTTGAACAAACAAACAGAGCCCAAAAATCAAGTAGCAAAAATATACAGTGCCTGAGATACAGTGCTGCTGAAGTCACTTCATCTTGCTGGCAACGCGCTACAAAAGGGTTGAGCTGGGAACAATGACTACTTTAGAGGCCTAGAAACCCTTCCAGGCAGTGGGGAGGTGGGAAATGTAAAAGGGCAAAGGGTTAACACTCTTCTATTCATGGAAAAGGTGAGAGGGACACACTAAAACGCATTAAATATACTATTGCGTCTCTCAGATATGCCTTTAAGCCGATACACGAGGGGCGTATAAATCTTAATTTTTAGCAGGATAAATAGCCTGGGGGCAACAGAAGCCCTAATCAAGAATCTCCAGGGGAAAGGTGCATTTGAGTGCACACAATACTAGTAAAAAGACCTTTTTGTTCCAGGCACAATCTATAAGTGACCTAACGGAAAAGCATGGAATCCCTCACCCCCAGCCACCCCCTCCACTCGGACCGAATAGGGGGCTCATTCTCCCATGCTCTGCAGAAGGCTGGGAACGCCGTTCACTGTTTCTTTCGGGGCAGCATTTTGCAGTAAACTAAAAACAAAACAAAAAAAAAGCCCCTAAACCCCACCTGAATTGTTGAGATTGCTCTTAGGAGCCAAACAAAAAACGCTTCTTGTATGTCAAATCCAGAAGCCATCTGGTTAAGTAGTTTCTGAGACCCAACAGCTCGCCCTCCTGCAACCTTTGCCGTTTGCTTGTTAACGTAAGAATCCCCATCCAGGAGGGGTCCCTTTGTGCGCAAGCGAGGGGTACTCGACTCGGGCTGATTTATGCTAGAGCACTATTTGTGCAGCCCCATAGGTGTACACGGCACTCGCAGACAACAAACGTAGCAACTCCCGTGGCAGAGCAGAGCAAACCAGTCTGCGTGGTGGCTTGGAACAATACAAACCTGAAGAAAGCCTAAAACTACACAAAACTCCAGGTCACTGCCCTGAGGAGGCTACAAATTTAAAAGATGGGCCAAGTACACAGAGGACAGACGTGCCAAGGGGACAGAACAAAGCACGGAGGAGAAAAGCACAGAACAGGGTCAATGTCTCCATCCTCATTATGTTATAGAGCCTCCATGGATTTATCGATGAAGACCTACAATAACCATCCAAGGTGAAGCAGAGGATCCCAGAAGCATCCAGGACGGAGGGAAATATAAAGTACAAGGAAGGGAAACAGCTAGAGCGCGTCAATGCGGACAAAGTGAGAGGTGGGAAAATAGCGGCGAAAAACTGGAACAGAGCAGATGCGCCCTGCATTTTCGGGAAGCCTCTGTGCCATTCTGAAAGACGAGGAGCTGGATGCTAACAAGTGCTGGCATGCTCCTGAGGCTTGCTGCGCTCCGAAGCGGCCTATTTCCAGCAGGAGCCAGGGAAAAACCACATCGGATTGGACGGCAGAAGCTCAGCACTCATCACCAAGGAAAAGAGGGTGAGCGACTGTGGGAGCTATAGGGTCAGCCCCAAGTCAGCCCAGGGGACCCAGGAGCAGAGTGAAGTCCCAGGTGTGCAGAGTCACAGTGCCACCTCCTGGGACGTTCACTTCTCCTCTCAGTGCTCTCAGCCACTCCCCACTCTCTCAGAAAAGTGTGTTTTACCTCTGTGTCCTCTGTAGCTCCAGCCCCAGCTGAACTCGTTACAATGCCAAACCGCTCCTTTCTCTTCTTCAGTTTCTCATCTTCTTCACTCTGGCACAAAGAAGGACAAAGATTTAATTTATTGGCAAAGCCTCAAAATTCTCATTTTATGGTAAATCATGTTCCTCCTACCCCCAGTCTTCCTGCAGTCGGCTACAGACCACCTGCTAGAAAAAGAGTTGGAGCAAGACAACAGAGATGCCTGAGAGCTGACCAAGCTTCTTATCTGCCATGGCAAAGTGCACCGTCCATAAGGGATTTATTGCACGGCTGCTAGAGAAGAGCACCACAAGAGCACTTCAGCTAATGAGGGCGGCTCTGTCCAAACCTCTACGCCTCCAGCAGTAATCAGTGAAGAAAGAAACGCAGGGGCAGTGTTCATCTAACAGTCTGTAGAATTGCTTCCTAAAATAATGTCCAATACCACCTCGAACTTGTCCATCTTTACAGCGCTATATTACCTTTGCTTGGAATTTCTTCACAATCAAACCTGAGCATGACGAAAGGGCAAAGCAAGGGACAGTTGCTCATTGTAGCTACTATCGTATGGCATAGGTGCGCATACATGTCAAGGAAGGAATTCAGACTCCACAGCCAAAACCTCGCTTTTGCCTAGATGTGGTCTAGGAAGGATTTGGGAGAAGTAACAGCAGTCACAAGGGCCTTCTTCAATGCCCTTCTGGAACAGGACAGTAGGAATTTGACTGTCAGTTCCATGGTACAAACACCAAAGCAGACAACCCACTCTGGCTCTGACATTACAGCTCTGCTCACCAATATGCCAACACATCTCAGACGGGCCAGGACACGTATACACGGCTATTGGACGATGCATCTGGCTACCAGTGGCAGGGTGGTTCGAAGGAATAGCTGACGACCACCGTGACAGGAGGAGCCTGGGCAGAGCAGACCAAAGGCCCAGCCACACATTCCCGGGACGGGAAGTCTCAGAGCCTATTTCTTCTCCAAGAGGTGATCTCCTGTTCACTGCACCAGATTCCACGTTTCTTGGAAACATTTTCATTTGGAGATGGAAGCTCAGCACTCACTATCTTCCTAAGCCTCATCTCATTTCTTTCTAGCCCGAGTGAGCAAATTTCTACCAACATTTCCCAGAGCCTTCAGGTCCCCGTTTCCCAAGCTTCTGCATAAAATCTGGATGCTTTTATCTCCACTGCCATCACCCACACTGATGTCCTGATCACCAGTAATAGCCAAACCCATCATTACCCATAAAAGCCTCAATACATCCATTTTCTGCGGGTTTATTTCTAGCTCTGGCTATTTCAGCCCTCATTCAGACCATTTCTACAGCTAAGGCTGTCTGGTTACTTAGCTGCACTCCTATAATTTCTCCTCCTTCCCCCCCTATCATTAAGTACATTTCACAGCTCTCACCGCCCATAACCCCATCTGCTACGTTTCGTTCTCCTGGAGAGCCGGGCCCATGCACAGACTCTCGCTCCTTACGGCGAGCGGAGAACCCGGCCATCGTTGCAGAGGCGAGAGGAAAGGTGCCCCAACCACTGTCCAGCAAATCCCCAGAAGCGCTACTCCAATGCGCAGCTTCCCATGGCCATTTAGCATTCTTGGAAGACAGAGGTACCAGCAGCACGCCCTGGTTTCGGAAAAAGTTGCACAAGACAGAACAAGAACCCGCAAGGGCACCGTTTCCAAAAAAGAATAGAAAACATACTCCTAATCCCAATAATCCACCTGAGTAAGCTGAAATTAGTTAGTCAAGCAGAGGAATCAAGCTGGACACTTATCCATTTAAGATCAAGGTCATAAAACACACTGAACGATATCATGGGTGCAACAGCCAAATCTGACAAGCAGCGACACCGAGCGCCCCGTTCGCAAGCAGCGGGGCAACCTTGCTGGGTCAGTATCTTACATAAACGACGCCACAGCAACCAGCTTAGCAATATTAATTATGACATTGCCATGTGTTGTGGCAACAGGGACAACTAAAGAGTTTTAATTGAAAACACAGAGGTTCTCACAAGCTTTGGCTCCATAGGAAGCCACCAGCAGTCATGGCCCAAACAGCACATTTGCTTCCTTCTGTGCATTTACAACACTTCATTGCAATAATTGCTGCTAACCAGTACGGCAAACGTTCTCCCATTGGCAGAATCCCACTAAGCCCGATTGCCCGTGTCTTCAGCTTAACTTTCTTTCCCAGAAATCCACTATGGAGGATTTTTTTCAAGACAGCTCTATCATTACACAGCTGCACCTTCACATACCTACTTTATTTTGCCAGTCCTCCGTTCTGTTATTTGATATTGAAGTCATTGGCAAAGGTCATCACCGTCACTACCCCTATCTTACACAACCCCAGTAGCCCCGTTTTATGGATGAGGATGGAGAAGGTCAACAGGTAAGTGTCTTTCCTATGACCACATGAGGGTGAGCAGCAGGGAGAGGAACTGAGCGCAGGGCTGTCACTCAACCCAGGACCTTCATTTCCAGCTTTGCGAAAGCAGCAGTGCCCCAGAAAAGCAGTGAAACCCGAGGTCTGCGAAGAAAATATGTGGGGAAGAATTATCAACACATGGGACAGGGAAGGAAAGAGAAAGTTGCTGCCTGTAGCAGTGTGATGCACACGCAAACCCTGGCCACACAAAGAAAATTCAACCTGCGTATTCAGCAATGTCCAAGCATGCTCTTAAAAATCAGTATTGGCGACTGTGTTGTTCAAGTCCTGCTGGCATGAGGATAGCCCAAAAGCCACTAAAAAAAAGCACTGTGTCTTTAAAAAAAAAAAAGGCACAAGAGGCTCCCAGGGACTGTACTGAGCTGTAGGTTTTTATTTATTTTTTCGGTAAGCCACCCCCATTCCTCCCACCCCCACCACTGCCCTGCAGGGAAAGCATATAACCGTCGTACTAAATCAACACTGTTCTAATGATCTCGCTCACTTGACCCCCTAGCATGACAGTGTCAGATGCAAACACGCGTACAATAAACTTCACTCCATCTTTAGCTTCTCGCTGACAGGTTTTGATTCATGGGGTGCTGAAACCCATCTGAGGAAAATTACCTCTATCAAAACGCTGCTATCTCTGCATCTATCAAGCCCTGGTAGCGCCCCAGGGCCATGCTCCAGCGTGCAAATGGGTGCACCAGCATCTGCAGGGAAAGCTGACCTTTCTGGCAGTGTGTCAGATTTATTTTCTAACCTTACTATTTCTAGGTTTGGTCCCTCCACACTCGCTCCACGATAGTTATTCTGTAGTTTGTCTAAAAAAAAAAAGGGGGGGTGGGGGGGGGGGGGAGAGGAAAAAAGCTTTTATGAAGGATTCCAAGCGCAGAAGCTCAAGTCTTTGCAGAGAGCTGGCAATAAGGACGCATGACAGCATTTATACAAGGTGCACCAATACATTTGTGCTGCACTGTATTTAAGCGCAAAGCTTTAGTTTTGACCCTTTAATTTCATCCGCAGGACCCCAGGGTGCCGGCACAGTTCTGCACTGTGCTATTGGCAGCAAGAGCATCGCAGCACCATGGGAATCTGCCTCAGGAGCCGCTTCCTATCGGTGCGAGATCCAGGCCCCCTCCTCGCCCAGTGGGCATCCTCATACGGAGCAGCTGCGCTGGAGCATCCAACCGAAACCCCGGGCTTGGCAGCGGATGCCACGGCCAATGTCCCTAGCCCACCGCCTGGCCTCTTCCCGGCACAGCGCGCAGCAAGCACACGCGCTCAGCGGAGGGGTGAGGGTAAGGAAAACGAGCTCCTCGCTCTCTCATCAGGAAACGCTAGGTAAGCAGCAGAGTCGAACACGGAGCCGGAATCGCAGCTCGCCCCTCCACACTAACAGCTTTTCAAGAAGCCTGCACGCAGGAACCAGAGAAACCTTGGGCTTCAGGCAGTCTCTTTTTTGAAGCAACAGTGACACGAGTGGGGGAGGCCGATGCAGGGTGCGCACTGGAAGAGGTCCCGAAGGGCAATACAGGCTGCGCAGCTCCAGACTGTAAGAGGGCCTGTCAGAATTGATTAAATCCAGGTTTAACTGCTTGTCCTCTGGCTCATATCACTTATTCCCAAAAGACAGAAGGATCCATTTAAAAACTGTATCATTCCCTCTCTCCAGGGAGAAGGTAGAAATGCCGCTTCTGGTAGCGGAAGAGTTAATGCCAAAAGGCATTAATTCATGGTTTCCATGGTGCAGAGAGCAGCTTTGGCACTCGCCGCTACCCCGTGAACAGAACTAGAGCCTAACTCCGGGGCAGGAGAGCACAGCTGGTTACCTTTAGAAACGATACACAAACTCCCCGCAACAAGGATTTCTCGGCTCTTCCCTGACAGCAAGCCTGCCGCCTTCGTCCCCCACCTGGACCGAGCAAGCCGCAAGCAGGAACTCACGCAGAGGCGGAACGAAGAACCATGGCACGACGGCAGCAGCTCTCCGGTGGGATATTCTGGTTAACCCGCCTCCAGGATTCAAACTTCCACCGAGGGGCAAACCCCACTGCCAGCCTTGCTCTTAAAGAGGGCAGAAAAAAAAACTTGATCCCAGATCACGTACAAGCTTCTCGCTGTCCCTCCTGTTCAAGGCCAGAAGCGGCAGAGCCGCCCTTGGCCCCCGGCACCTACTCGCTTAGACGAGGTTCTGAGGAACTGCTTGTCGCGAGCAGCTCTGATCCCCGACCAAAGGAGCCGCTGCACAAAGCGTCAGGCCAGCACGGCCCCACCATGTACCAACCCGTACTTCCTCGTGCCCGCAGCATCCAGGTCTCAGGCATTTAGATTAAACAGCAACACGTGCCACACAGGGAGACTTCAGGAGTTATGGCAGGCTCTGTACAAGTACCTAAGCGGGGAAAAAGGAAGAACCAGCCCAGCTCTCGGTAGCAGCTGCAGATGAGCAGAGAATCTGGGACAGATTCAGAAGAGGAAGAAAACAACAGGAAAGGGGGACGATGCCCTGAGGAAGCTCCCCACCTTCTCCTGTCCTCTAGAACTATCCAGTTGTCAGACAACAGCTCGCTGCCACGGTTTGGGTCAGGCTCATCACATAACCACCACGTAAATGGCGAGGCAACAACCTTGTGTAAAGAGGCAGCTCCCTGAAGCACAAGGAAGTGACTTGTTTGATGCACATACTCTGTATTTTAAAACCCCATGTTGCTATGAAATCTCTCCCCCCAAGGCCAAGTTTCAGGCTACATGGCCAGAGTGCTTCTTTCTCCAGATTAAAACGTCCCCAGGAGAACCGTGTTCTGAATTTGCAGATGAACCCTGGAGAACTCTCATCACAAATGCAAAGAGACAGACACGAGCCCGTAATCACATGCTCAGTGTTTTCATTCTCAGAGAATGGAAGGGTGTGTGCCCACATGTGTATATAAAACCGGACCCTTCTGGTCACTCTCCTGTATCTTGCTGCAGCATGACGGATGGCAGGATGAAAAGCAGAGCCCTGAGGCTTTCAGGCGATGGTAGATTAATGATGACATGGCCTTGACCTCCAAAAGGTAAAGGTTATGAAACACTCAAGGGTAACTGGGCTTCCAATTTCATACCCAGGAGGTGAATGACAGCAACTGATGGTTTTATTCTCAGAAACACTCCAATCCTAGGACGCACAGCTGTCACCCACCACCTTTTTGAAATTCATCTCAACGTATTTATTCCTCCTGGCTCTTTCTCCTTGCAGACTCTGTTTGAGCGCTTCTAAGTCCTTCTGGGGTTGAAACGCTAACATACATCAGCAAGCATTTAGCAGGAGACGTGAAGCGACAGGAAAGCCCAGAGTTTATATAGGAGCATTCCGTGTGCGGCTTACCCCTTCCCATCTGCAAAACCGCCTTTCACACAGAGGTCAGCACGCAAGATCTTCGCTTCGTACTATACATAATACAGTGATCTATGGGTACAGGGACAATCAGCGCCGTTGCTCTCCGGACTCCACCCCCAACGCCAGCTCCGCTCCTCCGAAAGACCTACAAAACGCATGGGTGATCTCAAGCTGTCCCTTTCAACCCAAGGCAGCACAGCTCTTTCATCTCCAACTTCACTTCGCGTTTTCAGCTGAGATTGAGCTAGTCACGGAGGGACGTATGTTGAGACTAAACCAGAAGAGAGATAGTCACAGTCTTTCTCCAAAATAAAGCCAACGCGAGGACTCCACTTAGATTAGATACACATGACAGGAATATCCATTAAAAGTTCCTATCACACATTCCTTATAAAAACACTATTAGAAGGACCCTTGATTCCGCTGCCATGCACAAATGATTTTTAAAAAGCAAAATTTACACAAAGTTACACCACATATGCGCATCCAAGAACCTCAATGGATTTCACAAACATGAAACACAATCTTATCTCCATGCAAAACAGCTACCACACCCACAGTGCCAGAAGCTCGACTCGGGAATTCAGAGAAACCTTCTGCTCGTCATCCCGCCGCAAGGCAGCGGTGGACCGTGAGCTCCACGTCTCCGCACAGGAGCGTCCACTGCGGTCCGGTTTCACGGAGGAGCCCACTCTACACGGTGCTGCCACTCAGGTGAACCCCAGACTACTGGCAAATCTACATCCCTGGAAGATTTGCACACATTTAGCTGTCTCTAGAACTAGGTTATTACAGAATTAGCCCAGAGTCATCTAAAGTTAGAGCAAAGCTCAATCTTCTGGCTTATTTCATCTATTGAGAAACTTACTGTAACTGCCTTGGACAAGCCTGATGCAACAAGGTACAAAGTCGCTGGCCTTTGAAGATCTTAATAGAACTAAATGGGGAAAAAAGTATTAATTGTTTAAAGTACTAAGCCTGATTCTGGTTATACACTGGAGACATCCGGATTTATTCATTCACACTAATGAAACTTAAGCAATGCAGGATCAGTGACTCACTGCTTTATGGTACCTACTAAGTCACTTTCGCAGCCACTTTCTTCAGTTTTATAAAAGTTAAGGGAAACGAGCAATTGCAAGCTTCCTTCGAGTCCTTTCTTCCAACACACATCTTGGAAAACAGGTTGGGAAAGCAGAAAATCAAACTGAAGTGTTTGATAGAGGGCAAAAGTCACAACAGCCGGCAGTTCTGAGGTTTTTCTGTGTCAAGACACCACAGCTTTCACAGTTAAAAGTTTATGCTCACTCCAAACGGGATCAGCGGGGGAGGAAGACAAAAAAGTCACAGACATGTGTTAAGAGTACACCTGCAACTCTCCCAGAGCTTCAATACCGAAGTTGAAAAGCATTCTTCGACTTAGACGTCAGAGACGAAGCAAACATGTAAGGAATGCCACATGGCAAAGTGGCAGAGACGCATTTCAGGTGCACCACAAGGCAGAAAGCCTTGGAGGAGCTTTTTTTTTTTTTTCTTTTGCACCCACTGAAGAACAGCATCTTAAGTATCAAACATTTACACAGGCTCTTCCGTCCTAAAATTCATTTACCCTGGTGCAGAAAGACTGCTGCACAAGACCACAGCAGTCTCCACCGAACCCAGAAGCACATTTAAGAGAGTTACACCTGGCTCTAAAACGAGAGGCCGGACAGAGTTAAAGCTATTTGGCACAGCGAAAGAGTTTTCCCTCGAAGAGTCCAGCTGTTATTAAAAAGGAGCAATCGGGCGATGACTAAACATGATTTGAATTGCACATTAGCCCCAGATTTAAAAAAAATCCATTCTATTCAAACCCAACAAGCGCAAAAACGGCAACACACCACAGCAACATTAACCCTTCCCCTGCAGGCAGGCAGCTCCAGTCCGCACACGGCTCCTGGGAGAGGACAAGGGGACGTGCTGCCAGGCTGGACGGCTCTAACTGGCCCTCTGAGAGGTGTCCTGTAGCGTTTAAGTGCTGTTGCTTTACAAGCTAAATGAAGACCCTTTAGAAGCAAATGAAATTCCAATGAATTTGTAGTAGAAGAAAACATTTGGGTGCACACGTGCCCGCTGCAATCGACAGCGCGCTCTGAGGGTGAACAGCGTGCAGAAACGATGACGGGAGATTCACGCAGATTTATTCTCCCAGGTATCCCAATGAACGCTGCCCAATTTTGAGTCAAAGGTGATTCTATCTCCAGGTTTTGTAAACACACACGAGCCTGGGAAGCCAAGTGAGTGCTTGCCACTCCCAACCCCAAAGGTAAAAGATTCTTCAGTAGTAAGTGAATTACAGGTTTGAAGAGAGACCAAAGAGCTTCTTCCTGCTAGCCAGAAGCTCCTAATAGACCTGGGGTGTTGCAATGACTTTGCGTCCCATAGACTGACCACTGCACAGAAGTGCTAGTGCCAGTGAGTTGAGAGCAGAATTAAGAGTTGTTAGTCCAAATACGACCAGGAAAAGCTACACTGGCATGCAGAAGGAACAACTGGCAAGACAGAGGAGTGCTTTCAAGGGCATTTTCACTGCCTAGAGTTTAACTATGAGAGACTTTGCACTAATCTATAAGCTACTTCAAGTACTAACTTCCAAGCAAACAGAAGCACAGCGCTGGCCATAACTCAGTCTTTTAGTCACCATTTTACACTTGTTTTCTCTTTTTGATATGCTGGACTATTAGTTCTCTCCCAGACCCAATGAGCCTTCTTATTTTTTGCTCAATACTCTTAGGTTAAGATAAGGAGAGGCATGACTGGACACTGCACCAGTCCCTGCAAAGGGCCAACCCTCCACCCAGGCCAGGCAGAGAGGATGGTCGAGCCAGCGTTCGAGTTCCCGGTTGGGCGCTGGGTTTCTCAGACCATCCTGCCCAGTTCCAGCAGTAGAGGCAGGGATGAGCAAGACAACCCTAACTTCCCAGGGCAGCTCACATGAAAAGACTGAAAGATAAAAAGCTGCAGAGGGAGGACCTTGGGTACGGAGTCACTAGGCTCAATTTTGGACAGTGAACCGAATTTAAGTGAGCTATCCTGTCCAAACAAACAGGAACTGCACACCTTAACTACAGAAAGAGCTAACATCCAGGACTGTCCAAGACCTAAACGCAAGGCCACCTCCTCAGATCAGCAAGGTACCACGGAAAAGAACTAACAGATGTTCCGAGTACCAAACTAAAAATGGAAACACGCAGGCTGACAAACTTTATCTGTATACAATCCAGCACCTCCTAGAGAACCAGTCTATCTGCTGTGGATGTCCATTGCTTCCATACATTAAAGTCTTCAGACTTCTTTCAACCAGAAGAGATAAGATGCAGTGGGTGAACACACCCAAAAAGTAACTTACGTTTAGTCTTTTGCGGCCACTTAATTTGGTTTCTCCAGTATTACTGGAAGCTTGAGATTCTAGCAGAGCTTGAAGGGTAAACTAGGGAAAGAGCTGCTGCTTTGCAAATATTTGACTCAAACTGAACCCTGATAATTGTTAAATCTGCAGTTCATTTCTCCAGAATTTCAGCTCACATGCCAGGAAACCTCTGCTGGCCAGCTGTACTCCAAAAAGCAGAAAGAGCCTAGCACACGGGGCTCTGCCTGTCACCTCTCTCTGCCAGATCTTCCACATGGATGCTTCCCTCATTTGCCCTGGAATTTTACATGCCTTTAAATAACAACAGCTAGAGCATGGAAAAGGTATGTTAGCCAGTAAATTATCTGTGGAATTAAACTGTTTAATCTCAAGCATTATTACAGATCAGCTTTTTAAAGAAGCTTCTTTGGGCCCGTGGGATGAGCCCAGCTCCCTAATGGTTCAACCTACAAGACTGTCCACATTGCAAGCTCACAGCTAAATATCATGCCACATGAATCTGTGTATTCTGACCAGAACAGATCTGTCAGACACCCAAAAACACTCCAGCAGGGCCTCTACAGACAAAGTTCTGAATCCTCATCTAATGCCACAGCGACTTACTCAAGATTCGGTGCAACATCATGGCAGAGTTCATCTCTTATTCCAGGGCAACGCTACTGGGGGACATGAAATAGTTCAGTTAATCTTCCACGAGCAGAAAGAGCTGCTTAAGTTATCTTAATTAAAAGGATTAGGTGGAAAGAAGGGGATCCTCATAAGAGTTTTGCAAGGTTTAATTCATTAGAAGACATTCCTCCGGGTTCGTCCTCTCACATGCAAACACACACACTCCTCCTCGCATTTTACAGGGCTTTTTTGGTTGTTGTTGTTTTTACTTTTGTCCTCCGCGGTGAAGAGGGGTTAAGGAGAAACCTGACTTTGTTTCTCTCGTTAAAATGCGAATGGATTCTCCGGGCTGAGCAGCGAGCCGGGCCGGCCATTCTTCCCGGCCGCTCCTCCAAATTCCTGCAGCCAAATGGTTCCAGGGCAGCTGAATGGCACATAATGACATCATTGATTGAACCATAATAGAGGGGGAAAGGGGGGGTGGGGAAAAGATGTATTTGTGTTACAGACAAAAGCTAAGTTCTGTTTCACAGCAGGGACCAATGAAGAACCAGATGACTGGACAGGGTGAGGTCAGCGAGTCCCCCCGCTTTGTCTGCCCTTTGAGCGAGCCCTGCGCCACTCCCCACAGGTTTGCTGGGGACGCAAACCCCTTTCAGGCAGCCCCGCCATAAAGGCGGGAGCAGGGATCCTGCTGACCTCTCGTACCTCTCCCGGCATTTATTTTTAAGATGACATCGTGTGTGTGTGCGTAGGGCTGGGGTGGAGGGGGGGAAACGCGCAGAAAGGAATAGTTGTAAACACTAAGTTACTCCCAGAGTTGGAGCCCGGGAGAGGACAGCAACGACGGGGCAGGAAGCTAGCGAATTTTGAGCGATGCAGTTACCGGGGTTTCGTTCCACGACAGCTGGATTTCTTGGGCAGGACTGTGGTGAAGGGCAGCGACCGAGCCGGGACAGGCCGAGCGCCCCCGCGGCTGGGGCAGGCCGCTCCAGCCCTTTGAAAGGGCGGCTACGTGCCAGGCTTGCATTTCTCCTGGAAACATCGCCAAAGTTATGGGTTTCTTTGATTGCTATTTTTTGTTCTCATCTAAACCTAGAGAAAATACATGATATCTGGTAAGCACTTAAAAAAAAAAAAACAACCCACAGTCTTACCAGTTGTGGAATGACGTAAGATGCTCTTAGAGGCCCAACTACAGAAGTTCCCACTGCAAAGAGCACAGAAAAGGCAACAGCGTACAGATCCCACCGCTGCCGTGGAAGGCAGCGGAGCACGCGAGCAAGCCAAGGGGGAAGGTGCTCGGGAACAGCTCACGCCACCCTCACGCCAGACTCCTGGGCTCCAGGCTGTGAACAGCCAAGTGCCCAAAGGGCCCCTTTGCGCAGTGCTTTCCTCGAGCAGGAAGCCTTTCGAGACCTGCTCATGCACGTCCCATGTTTCTACAGCACCAAAAACATAGTCACTTAAACACTGTCCACGTTAAAGGGCACGGCTGCTTTTGCCTAATGCAAAGCTGATTTGTGGGGAAAGTGCAACATTTAGCAGATTTAAGACAGCAGTTCAGACATGCTGTCCTTGCCTTGCAAAGCTTCTGGTAAAGTGCTAGGTCTGAAGATGCAGAATTAAGAATTCAGTAAAACCCTGGCAGGTAAAGACCAAAACACACAGAGAGGACGTACCCAGAGAGCAACGGTAGAGCCCGCCCAGGGCTCACCAAGGGCTCCGAGCAGAAAGGGAAGAGCCCGATGCGCGCGGGCAAAGTCAGTTACTGCGTGACAGAGGAAACCACAGCTAAGGCAAGAGAGGAGAAAGGAAGGAGACCTCCGGAAACACACAGGGCAGCTCTGCAAACCACGCTGCCTTCCGCAGCACCTTACCGAGCGTCAGGCTGCGCGCCCCGGAGGCTGGGCTGAACGGGGTGGGGGGAAGCCCGCAGCAAGATTTACAGGACAACATGGGTAGCCGAGGCAGCAGGAGAGAGGGAAATTATTTTGGATATGCTGGAGAGGAAATGCCAGAGGGGGAGGAAATAACAGCAGCTGGGAGCACAGGTGACCGCGGGTCAGCGCGCGAGCACCACGGATGGGATGCTTTGGAGAATCTGGCTCTTCACATTTCCAGCCCTCGGGCACAGGGACTTGCACGTTACAAGGCTGAACTTGAACCCTTTCAGCACAGCGAGACTTTCAGGGGAGCTGAAAGAAAGCGCCAGCATCTCCCCCAAGCCCACAGGAGAGATTTCCCAGGGGTGCTATAAATATATTCACATTCTTGTGTGGTTATGCGCCTGAAGGCACACAGTCAACCTGAAACTATAAAACTATGCTTCCACCTGAAAAGTTTAACTTGTAGTTTACCACAACACACCTGAGGCTCCCAATATTTTGTACAGCTTGACTGAGCTTCGTCTCATTAACTTCACTACTTCCTATTAGCGTGACTCATTCACAAAAACAGGAGCAGAGAGTAAAACATTTAGAAGAGCAATGAGTATTAAGCCACAAAAACAGCAAAGGCTGTGGAGGCAGCAGCAAGCTTGAATTTATTTCAAGCCTTTAACATTTACATGGTTCAGAAAGGATGACAACCGCTTAAGAGGTGTCTCAATCCAATACTAAGAAGTTCCAAATCCTTCTTTATTCTTCTCTCTGCACAGGAGTTAAACTGTGCACAAATAGGCTTGCGGCAGCCCACGCTGACCTGTCAGCTGCCGCAATACCCCAGCCTCCACAGCTACAGGCATTAAAGCACTTCTAGACATGGCTACAGGCTGGCTAGAGAACAAAATAAAAGCAGATCCCAAGACAAGGAACCCACCCCGAGAACAACCACGCTGCAAAACGGCTGACGTCGTGGGCGGCTCATTCATTCACACGTTTGCCTGGCTTGAACCCGGGCCACGAGTGAGCCCAAGAGCAACCAGGAGCTGAAAACCTGCTCTAAGGCCACGTTCTCTCCCCCGCTACAAAGGGGGTCTTCAGAAGTGCTGGGCCTCTTTAACACTGACCACAGATAGATATTATTGAAGAGCAAAAACCAACCTAAATTGTTGGTTAAAACAGCTGACATCTTAACATTGTTTCTCCAAAAAACACACCTCTATTTTCTCCACTTGGCTGGAGTAGTTAAGCATCAATTCCAGTGAAGAGGCCACTTTTCCCCATGTACAGTGATTGCAGCCGTTCAGACCCATGGGCACACACTGCCTAGTTCTTCCTTTAGGATTTTAGCAAGATCCTTCCTTCTAGCACCAAACCCAGATTTTTTTTTTCCCTGCATACTGGTCTGCAGATATTGGAGGTTCACAAGGGAATAGGCTGGTTGGACAAAACTCCTTATTCGCCTTCTAGGAAACAGGAGACCTTCATTTCCTTGCACAATCCCATTATGTGCCAGCTGGATCACAAGGGATCAGGACTGGAAACCACAAATCCATCCCTCTTCCCAGAGGGGACTGTTGCATTGCCCTAGTCTGAAGTGGCCAGTGAAGACCGCAACCGTGCTCCTCGTGGGAAACAGCTGCTTCGTTTAAATCAGAAATGCGAAAGGAAAAACAGAGGTCTCGGACCTTTACATCCACACTGTAACTTCAGATCTCAATTTCCACAAGGTTACAGCACTGTAAAGATTTGGGCTCATTTTCAAGCACACTAGTAAGTTATCTGCAAGCCCTGTTGAGTTTTTTCTTCCCATGCCTACATCTCCAGCAGTTTCTCTTCTGCCCTGCGCTAAGCAGCCAGGTCAGAGCCAGGGGCCACAGTTTAAGCATGCCGTACAGCTTGCATCTGACAGCATTTGACAGCCTTTGTCCAGAGGCGCTCTGGTGCTGAGCTTCACAACAGAGTTGTTCTTAACAGCAAACCCACATGTAACATGTAAACTCCATCACCTTTCGGTTCCTGGATCCAGTTTCCTAACTGGGTCTTTGTCACAGAAAGCTAATGGTCATGCAGACGAGGGCTACAGTGAGGAAAACGGTAATACCGAGACCAATACACTGTCCAGGAAGGGGACGGGGGAGGGTTCTCTGGGTGCCGCAGTGCTAAAAATAAAAAGACTGTAAAACCCACCGATTACGGAAGGAGAACATATAAACATCTCCTACTCCCTGCCCTCCACAAGCCAGGCAGCCTGCGCCATGGATTAGGTAGAGAAGCTCCTTCTCCAGGCAGCCCAGGAGGGGGTAGGGGAGGCAGAGGCCTCGCTTACAGCACCCTTGTGTTAAAACGTCCATGACTGCCAGCACTATTCTTCACCTTGTCACTTCCCATTATCTTAAACCAACAGACCTGCATTCAGCAGCTCAAGTTAGAAAATAGTGACGTCGTCTTGTAGGGGTTGGGGGAAGGAGAGGCAGCAGGAGGACACGCAGACCTGACTGATGGTTACTGCTGCACACATTCAAAGCACGCGTGCGCGCAGAGAGCAAGCTGAACGTGGAGGTGTGCAGGGATCCCGTCCAAACCCTTCCAGAAGCCAGCAGAGGAAAGTTCCTCAAGGATTAGTGCTCAACTTCTTTAAGTCATTACAACAGTCAGCTGGAAACTCTCCAGCATTTACCTGCAAAACCACTGAGGCTTGGGTGCCCCAAAAATGCTCTCTCTCCCCTCAAGGCTGAGATTTACCCGTTGATATACCCGCTGTTACCTATTTGCAGTCAGACCTTTTTAGTGGAAGCTAATGCAGAAAGGTATTAAACACCTCAGCCTCCTCCGAGTCATCTGCTAGGCCGTCCCGAAGGACTGGACTAATGGTTCTCTGGGTATTCTCCTTATTGCCCCTATACTTACAAAATCACATCTTGTCAATGCTGAGGTTCCTTGCTAGTTGCGTTGTTTTGTACCTGGATCTTTCCAGCTTTGTTTCTATACATTCACGCAACTCTCTCAACTGTGTTCTTACATTCTGACCTAGTTTCTACTTTCAGAAAAGTCATTTCTGTAACATGCAAAAAACATTACAAAGGTGTTTTAGAAGGCTTTGCTTTTATTTTACTTTTAAAAACAGGACTATTTTTTACTTTCCCTGTCTATAAATCCAGCTGCCTTAGTTACCACTAGTCTAACACAGAGGGAGACAGAAAATCCTTTAAAAATTACCTAAAGCAGCTTTGTTAAATACCTAAAAATATTAAGATTTAAAAACTCCAAGTCCTGAACGTGGCACTGGGACTATCCACAGAAATGGCAGAGTGCTCACATTTGCAGCGCGGCCTATCCCAACGTATCAGCTCCTCTGCATCTGGCATACGACACCGCCCATTCTGCATGTCAGGGCAATGCTATTCCGAAGTAGGAAACCTTCTTTTGTACGGCTCATTTTTAAGAGCTGCCAAGTGCTACATGAGCCTTTTCAAAAGGCAGAACTTAAGCAACAGTCCTGAAGGGGAAGGATGTGTGCACAGCACACAGGCGAAGCAATCAACATCTCAGGACAAATACAGTCCCCCCGTACCACTGTGGACGTACAGCACGGTGAGGACACTTTCCTGGACCACCTTTTGTACATATTTTCATTACAATACACTACCAAAGGCAAAACAGAAGAGGGAAAGAAAAATTAAGATGAAGAACACATAAAAAAAGGAGCTGGCTCTCCTCCACTCCATGCCACAGCAGAGACTGGGTAGACTAGAGAGAGGATAGCAAAAGAGAGACACAAAGCTGATATGGCAGCCACAAAAAGCAAAGTTTAAAAGCAAATATTCAGAAGTATGTGCTGTTTCAAACAAGGCAGGAGCCATGTCTTGAAAGCGATAGCAAAGTGCATTGCTCGAGTACAAACTGACCACATAAGCCAGTTAGTTCCCAAAAATGCAGGCATGTGCCACCACATATTACATATCTGTCCCTGGTGTTAGCTAGAAGAATCCTCTTTCACGAATCCTTTTTCCTTTCCTCTTTGCCAACATCAGCACTTTTCCCCCCACCACCACCCTTTGCTTCCTTGGTGGTTAATAGTTTCTCATCCGGGGTTGGCAGGGGGTGTTTGGAAAGATTGCAGGCAGAAAAATCATCCAGGAAAAGGATTCCTCCTCAGCACGTTATTATAAGCTTGCTGGAAGCCAAACAATTAAGGCAATTGTTTTCTCTCTCTCATTTAGATATTTTGTATACACACAAACTTTCTGCTGGTCTACTGACCCCTGCTCTCCTTCAATACCACACAAACGTCATGAACAGTCAGCCTGCCAGCTCCGGCCTGCTAATCTCGGGCAACGAGTGCAGTAATTCTCATCTGCCACATGTAAAACAAATTCTCATTAGAGAGAATTTAATTAGCATTAGAGTCATGACTGATGGCCATACTAAAGCATTAACTCTTCCCAGCCCTAAAAGGTAGCACGTTTTGATCAAGTGGATACTTCAGCAATTCCTGTGCTATTACTGCTGCTCCAAAAAACCAGCCTGGCACTCCTGTGGGCTCTGCACACATCTTACGGATACGAGACTCCAGCTGTAAAATGGAAGACTTGCAACTGGGCAAGGAAAAGCTCAGCAAGTTTACTCAAGGTGACACACAGCTCACGAGTCACGCGTCCCCCTCTGCCTCGCTCCAGGCAAGTCACTGCAGCCCTGAACAAATGCAGAAAGCTTCCCCTGCACCCGGGCCCTCTCCGACCAGCCCACCTGGATGTCACCAGCCCAGCGTTCGGACAACTCCCCCGTCACGAGGGACGGGGACGGGAGCGCTACACGCGCGCGTTACCTCCCCTTCGGGCAGATCTGCAGCCAAGAGCCCTTTGTTTGGCCCCCAGCTTGGGGGAAACGTGCGTGGGGGCAGAGCAGAGCTCCGGGCCGGGACTCCCGGCTTGGGTGACCTTGGAGCGCAGCCCCTTCACCTCTCCGCTCCCAACCTCTGAACGGCCGAGGGTTAATCAGCTAATTGTTTGTAAGGCAGTTTGAGACCTCCGCTTTAAAGAGGAGATATAAAAGCCAATTATTTTAGTCATCTGTTCAGATTGGGAAAGGTATTTGATAATGTAATACAAAGGTGGCAAACAGAGCTTTTATGTTATCCCAAGGGTTCCTGCTGTCCATTTGGTGCCAGCACTTTCTCAGCAGGAGACTTACAAGGCTATTTTATATATAAAGAGCAAATCATCCCCTTGGAGAAATGCTTCTGAATCACAAACACGATGCAGGCAGCTCCCTCTGCAGCATCAAATCCTGCATATAAAACATGCAGCTAAACACCCTCCCCTGGGGAGCAGAGAGTTTGAGTGTTACCGGGAGCAGCTGCTATACAGAGGGAACATTTACAAGTGTGGGGGGTTAAGTACAACTAACAGGAGTCAAGGGATGGTAGCTTTAGGTCAGAGAGTGTGCACTTTAACAGGAGGCCTCGGAGGGGAGAGGTAGTGCTACAGGGAGATAAACGCTTGCTTGATTTATTTTAAAAATTAATTTGATGGCCCCGTGCTGCCTTGAGACAAATGAGCACCTGCCTCTTCTGCTCTAGCACAGCCAACCTTTCTGTTCTGCTTGCTCTCCTCCGAGCAACCGGGCTCCCGCTTTCCCTTTAGGCAGGGAGGAAGAGGATTTTAAACTTGAAAGATTTCTACCCCAGAGGGCTAACAGAGGGGGAAGGGGGGTTCAAAGCTACAGATGAGTTCACAGCCACTAACGCAGCTCTGTATTTGCTCCCTGCTCACAGCAGGTCTGAAATCCCCCTTAGCTACGATTCTCCCCCCCACCTCCCTACCCCTCCCCAAACCAATTTGAATAGGAAATGAAGTGTGGCTCCGTGGAGACAATGGTTTATTGTAAAGTTTTTGCTGCGACGCACAGTATAAAAACCTGCCAAGACACATGTAAACATTCGCAACTGCCAGGCTCCTCCGTAATGAAAAGCTATAAAGAACACCCAGGTGGGAAGCACAATACTACCAGCTAATTAAAGTAACCAATAATATTCCTCCCAGGAATGCAAGAGTGTGTTCCGCTCAGTGGGAGAAGCCACTTCTAAGCCCATGAACTCGGCTTCCTGGTGAAGCAAACAAAAAAGAAAAAGAAAAAAAAAAAGAGGCAGCACTGCTAGGGCCAGCGCTGCCGCTGGACACTGCTCTGCGGAAAGCACAAGGCCAGAGTTTGTAGGTTAACACAAAAAGCTGAGCGTCAGGCAATCTGGAGGCTAGAGCCAGCACTGCCATGTACTCATGACCTTGGGCAAGTCATTTTCCCCACTGGTAGGTCTCCATCTGTACAACAGGGAGCAGTTCATTAGTATACAGCGAGCTGCACTCGTTTGTGAACTGCTTGGGGAGATCAGACCTTGTACTTCTGCGGTTTCAGATTTTCGCCATAGGCAGGGTCCGCAAAGAATAATTCTGGGAACCCTACTCCTTCCAGAAGGGCCGGTCTTATTAAGCTGCAGCCACACGATCCTACCCGGAGAAGGCCGAGGCCATAAACATTGACAAGGCATATATTCCTCCTGAAAAATGGGAGCTCCTAGTGACAGGGTTAATGATGTTTGAGCAGCCTCTCACCCTGAGCTCCACATATCCCAGCTTTAATGCACTGGCCTCCTTCCCCCACCCCCAAAGGGACAGGAGAGGGAAGGGGGGGGGAACAGCGACCTCCAATGCCAGATATTTTCTACATCAGTGAATTCCCAGGGCCAGTAGAATAAAGCAGAACACTCATACATGGAGAAACAGGCAGCAAAAAAGGTCAAATCCATCCCCCCAAGGAGGAAAGGGGCTTATTTCACAGGGATGGAGGGAAGACAAGCCTCCCTCAGCTCTTACCCTTTTTCAGATGGAGAGGGGAGGTCTCCATGCCAACATTATCCAGCTGTTATAACTGGACAATTCCTTTTCGCTCCCCACTCTTTCTGGACAGTGCTGCAGCATGAGACTTGTTAAAGCCCAGAGGAGGAAAAGGCTATTTTTGTGTACAGGATGTTGTATTAATTTCAGAGTATATATTTATCTTTTCTTCTCTGGAGGATCCGCTTTCCCCAAACATACTAATTTCATCTTCCCCCCAGTTTGCTACAGAACATGTTTAAGCAAGGGATTATCACACTGGTGAGCACGCTACTCTCCTGCGCACTTTTCCCTCCAAGCGCTTCCTGTTGCCTTCCCAGCACATCCAGTGCCCCTCAGCTAAAACGAGCCCACCCTTCCAGCTGGAGACAGCGTGCGGCTTCACCTGCCCTGCCAGACACGTCCCAGCAAGTCAGCTCCAACACACAGAAGGTGTGAACTAAATCAATTGCTACATATGAGGACCAGAAGAGGGGGAACACCCAGAAGCTTGCGTATTTTTCACCCATGGGTAAAATAAGTAGCTTTAAGACAAAATACATCCCCCTACAAAGCTCATCTCATTTGTACTTCAAAGAGTTATTTCCTACCAGGAAGCTCCGGACTCCTTGTCTTCAGAGAGCTCATTACCTTGGTCTTTACAGACTTGGCTTCTACCCCAATCAGAAATGGGCACTTACACAGCACAAGTCAAATGCCTGAAAACAAACCAATTATACAGCCCACTAAATGGTCTCTCTTCACATGTTAAAATTCAGATGAACAATCTTAAAATTCAACACCTCTATTTATCAGTCATAACTTTCTCAAAACCATAGAAAAGTCACACACACAAAACAAATAAACAGGAGGAAAGATGAAGGAAACAATGCTGACGAGACTCCCCTGGGGTCTGGAGCCCACGCCACTGCATTAATAAGATGTAAAATCTCAAGCAGCAAGAAGGTTTTGAACAGTCACTGTATACTATGAGCTGGAGCACTGGGCTAATCTGGAGGTGCAAAGAGTATCCTGGAGGCCAATGCACCTTACCTTCTTGGAGAGCGAAGAGACATTCAACCCAAATCTTTGAGCCCTTTCCTTTAATTTATCCATGTTTACCTATAAAGACATAGGAAACAATTTATTTCTTTTTTTTTTTTTTTAAATCATCATCACTCAAATTGCAGGAATAGGGAGAACGCCGCTTCCTGGAAAAGTCTCCCAGAACACAGACCTGTGCCCTCTGATCAGCTTGTGGAAAACCTGTCCTAGTGAGGCTCCTTTCAGCACTGTGCTCCACTAACGCTCAGCAGCAACAACTCCTGTTAGCACTGAAGGGAAGCTGGGCCACAAAACAGGAGCCAGTATCCCAAATGAAACAGCCAAAGGCTGCTAGAGTGCTCCTTAGCTTCATCAAAACAAGCATGGGATAAATATGACAGGTTATGATCTCCATCTTGAAGGAGCAGTAGGTTCAGACTGTTACCATAAGTCAGCTGCACCCGGTACTTTTCCTGTAGCAGCCTGTTCTGGTCAACACAAACAAAAAACTAACAGCCTCTCAGGCAAACCTGCCAAGACTCCCGATAATTAGCACTTCTACCTGGCTGCCACAGGCTTAAGAAACCACTGTTGCACCCTCACTCTTCCCAAACTATGTCACATCTAGTCAGGCCCTCTGATCAAGCAATTTTCCAACATATCACCCACCCTAACTGGAATTTCCTAGAGAAGCATTAGTCACCATTATGGCACTTATCCCTAATGAAACAGCTGGACAGACTTGCAGGGACAGATCTTCTGCAGTATGCAGTCCCACAGAGGAAAACTTGGTGCTATCCTGCTTCTCAGGTGTTTATGCAAAATCTTTAAGCCCTTGGCACAAGAGAAACCTAAAACCTTCCCTGGTGACAGATCCTGCCTTGGATTAACTTTGTTACATCTTCCACTCATCCTTCTTTACAATCAAGCATACAAGTACTAAGCCAGTTGCTCAGCGTGCTCACAGCTCTCAGTCCTGCATGCTTTGATGCTTCCTATTTAGACTTGGAAATCAGACAGGCAAGGCAGCATTGGCCATTAGAAGCAGAGAATAATTTACTACAGGTCATTCATAATTTCCATTCCTGAAGCATAATTCAAGCAATTCAAACAAAGGCAGAGAATGAAAAACAGGCACATGAAAAAAATCAAATACCCATCTTTGTTCCTTTCAGCATTTCATTCTAAAAATCAGCTTATCTGAGAAAAAGGCAAGTCACAAGAGGCAGCCAAATACTATAAAGGGATGGGAACCTATCAAATTCAGTACAAGCATAACATCAAGGTGGGCTACTTCATTAAACTCTCATCCCCCATGTGTCTTCCTCAGACCATTCTGATAGTTTATAGTTTACCCAAGCAGGTAGGAAATTACAGCTTGTGTTAAAGGCCTGACTAGCAATAGTTTATGAGCAAGATGCACGTCTTACCGTAGGTTTGCTGTCTGCAGAGAGGCCTGAAACAAGGAGGTGAGAGAAAAAGTTAGAAAAAACAAACATCAAGAGCAGAATCTCACCTGAAAAGAGGTACAGCCAAGTCACAGCACTGCTAGAACAAGGAACACACATGTCTGTCCAAGGACTAGCGAAGAATTACTGTCCCATTTTTCCCAGCTTTTACCTCTGCTCACTACAGAACTTGTCTCCAAATTTTTTCCACCTCCTAGTCAGCTTCTCCACCTGTAAACTGCTGCTATCCTCACCTTGCTAAGCGAGTTTTGACTGTTAACCTGGCATTTTTAAAGAAGCTGAAGAATGTTTGGTGCTCCGTGTTCAGGGGTACTATACCAAAATCTGCCTAGTATCTTCTAGCTGTGCTTAGAAGTAGGAGATGCTGGCAAAAATGTCTAAAGCACCAGGGGAAATGATACTTGTCCTTTTCATGCTGGTTCTACAGTCTCCCACTCAGAGCTTCTGGGCACGGTTGGGAAAAGGGACAGAGGTTAAAACAAAAACAGTCCCACCAGCAACTTTTTCTCCAGGAATAATTAAATATTTGCAGTAAGGTCAGTCCATGAATTGGTTCTGCTTCACCTCCTCACCTTTAGTCGAAACTGTGGCCATACCAAACCTGTAGAAAGTAAACAAAGCTTTGTCAGAGACTCGGGCAAATATAAGGTAGGAAAGTATCTGATAGACCAAGTCCTAAAGTTGGTAAAATGTGACCTTTTCCTTCAAGCACTTTTCATAAGTGTACTTGACTCAAACTTTCAGGCAAGATTAACTAGAATCTGGTATTACAGACTAATATAACTACTGCAGCGACTCTCACATTTACTCTGCAAACAGCAATTCCCCACTTCATAAAAGCAACCTCAAAGTCCAGAAAAACTAGTTAGATTTACAATTAACACACAATTAATCACTTTTCCCTTTCATTATTCTGTCTATCCAGAACACTTTACCGGTATTTTATCCCTAACAACCAGTAAAGCATGCATTAGCTCTTGTACTCCACAGTTAGACACAGCCCAACTTTCATAAGCAGGTCTCCTGCCTCATGAGGAGCCCTACCTCACTACAGGCCTGTTGAGGGTTTGCAGATGGTTGCTGTACGTAAGCTGTTGTCCACAGTTTGTTCAGGCTGGAGGCAACTGCCACCTCATTTTTTACACACCCCCAGTGCTGCTGTCCCAGCCCACCTCCAGATCACAGCAAATAGCCACATTTGCATCCCACCAACACAATCTGCCACTGACAAGTGTCCTGAGAGGTCTCCAAGGCAAGAAAAGCAGAAAAGGCTACAAACACAGACTCACCGAGCTGCACGTGCCGCCTTCTTGCTCTCCAGGCTCACAGGCACGTTGAAGCGTTCAGCCCTCTTCTGCATTCTCTGGAGCAGGGAGAGGAAAAGAACCAAGTGAGGAAGAGCAAAGCTTTGAAGCGTATGGAAAAAGATACTGCAGAAGGAAAGAGGTATGCAAACACAACGTAGGATGGGTTCATGCTCCAGCGTGCCCTTCTAGAGCAGCGGCGTACAGTCTGGAAAGCAGAAAGCACACTTCCCCTTGCACCAGCAGGTAGAGGAAGAGATGCTGCAAGCACCTATCAGCTTCTGGCAGCCCTCAGGAAGCCACCCCATAACCTCTGGGATGCATGCTTGCGAAAGAAGTTGTCTTATGGTTCTTATATGGGCCTAATAAAAAAAAAGTATGTATTTTTTCAGAAAAAAGCTACAGCCACTTGCAACAGCAGACAGCTTTTCTTCCTGGGCTCTATTTGCACTGGCCTGAAAGGCAAAGGTATTTTATTACTCTGCTACTCAGTGAGTATCCCTAGGAAAGGAGATGTGCCAAGGGAGAACGGGACTAGGGAGCTGACAGAGACAGACGACTATTTTAAGATGATACAAGGCTGCGACTAGGCTCAGGGCTGGCGTGCCAAGCGTGCAGGCTAGAACGCTGCACACCTCACCCAGGGAAGCCCTTGTGCCAAAGGCAAAGGAGCAGCACTCCTGGCATGGACTACAAAGGGAGCGGCCGCGACTTCCCTCCTAGAGGCAGGAAGCAAGCGGTCGGCGCAACCAGCTTCAGCTGATTTGCAAAAAGAGAGGCAAACAAGATTTCTTTTTTTCCCCTAAGCACAAGGCCAAAGAAATATGCTAGAAAAGGAGATGGGGGGTTGTTTGTTTTCAGGGAACTTATTTATTTGGCACAAGCCTTTTCACAAGAGGCCGACACTATTCATGCAGTTGGCTCAGCCTTGCAAGTAGAGTTTGCCATTAGCAGTACAATTCAAGACGAAATTCATCTACATAGAAAGGACTCGGCCTGCTGCCCTTGCTGCAGGCAAGGCTTCCGGTGGACTGAAGCAAACTGCCCAAGACACAGAAAAGCCTGGAAACACTGGAAGTGCAAGGGTTTGCACCTACAAGTATTAAATCCCCTTAAAAGCTTAAGAGAAATATTTAACATTTTATTGTTACACAACAGCACAAAAATGTGTTTGGTGTTTTAAAGGTTAGAGAAACAGATATTAGCTTAATGGAAACATTTACTTTAGCCAAAAACACAGTGAGGAGTGTAATAAATATTTGCATCAAAACATAAATGTTTAGAAGAGATAGATCAGGAACTACAGTTCACTTTTGATGGTGTCAAGACTAAAGAACTTCTAACTCAGCTGAGAAGATACATATTGAAGACTGAGAAAAATGTGTATTATTCAGGTCAAAGCATATTTCCTTATTCTTTCTCCGACACTTTGAAGAGTAAGAACACTCAGAAGAAATACCCAAACAGGCAGCTTTTAAAAGGACTCTCAACTATAGAAAGGCCATACTAGCTCAGAATAAAGGCTTCCTCCACCTTAGCATCCTGTCTGACAGTGACCATAAGTAGATGTTAGAACAGCGTTAAGATCAAAGCAAATAGGTGGTCTGCCCTCTCTATGCCTTCCCAACCTCACATAATCCACAGCTAATGACATCCTGAATTATAAGCTGTACTCGCATTTGCATTCATTTAACCCTGATGGCCAGCTTTGCTATGAAACTGTCTCCTTGCTTTTTGAACTCATCTGTACTTCTGGCATCTAAATATCCTACTATAATGGCCTCCTATTATGCATTATGTGAAAAAATATTCCCTTTTATCTTCAAACATCTAGATCATGACTCTATTGAGACTGATTTACATTCATTAAAAAAGTGGTTTCCCTGTGAACAGGTTTGGCAAAATTTGGAAAAAAAATTAAGTGTAATTTCAGCAAGTTTGCTTAATGAACTCTTTAAGCAACTATTGCCAAGAGCAGCCCCCAAAGCATGGGCAACATCACTCCTTTAGCCACACTCCCAGTTTACATCAGGTTCCCTCTCTCTCTCCATTACTCCTTTAGCTGAGGTCATAATCCTCCACTTGCGACATCACCCCGGTTGCTGTGGAAATGATCGTGTCACAAGCAGAAGATTAAAACTCCAAAGTAGCGGGTGAACAGCAGGGAGACAAGAATCATGTTTTCATACCAATTCCTTTCTTATGGAGCTTGGGCGAAAAAAATAATGACAGAGGGGAAAATTAGAGAAACAGAATCAGATTCCTGAAATTCAAAGTTTTGCAAAGCTCTCCCAGAGGAATCAGCAGCTTCTACGGTGTTTATTTAAAATAAGCCCAGCAAATTAAGTGACAAAGTTACAGTAGATAAAGATGAGATGATCTGCTAGCTCATATCAGTTCATCCCTAACTGATTATTCCCTGAAGCTTTGTAGTTTTACATGTCTGAGGCAATCGGGCTTGCAGCAGTTCCCAGGGGACAGGGATATTCCACAGCCTGGTGAACTTTGCAGCGGTGCTTTTCATGTTAGCAATAGTAGGAAGGGAAATACGATTCATACGCTAAAGCAATAATGGAGGCAGTTCTTCAAGTCTATCAACCTCACAATCCAAACTAGAGGACACTACAGGGCCAAGTCCATCTTTGCCCGCAATGGAATGATACACCAGCAATGATTCAGCTTGTCTTTGCTAAGTTGGAAATATTGAGGTAGGGTCAATGGTGGTTGGTGGCAGAAAGAAACGGTCATGATCAGCAAGGAAACAGACATTAACAGACAATTGAGAGAAACATTCCTTAAGATCTAGTGTCGAAATGAAATGTGCCGTGGGGTCAACACCCTGCCAGGTCAGCCTACAGCCAGCGACTGGTCATTAATATAAAATCAAGGAAAAATAAAGCAGGTTTACAATGGAAACACTGACACAGTCTCAGCAACATACAAAAGATTTTATGTAAAGTGAGAAAGGAAACAGACACATCAGAGAAGAGGATGAAGTGGCAGAAAGAACCTTACCTCCATCTGCGATATTTCTGATGTTATTTTCACTACTTTCTTTTCCGTACTCCTAAAGATGTTGGAGAAGAGATAAATCAGTCAGAACAAATCCCACTAGCTTCACATTCATCCCTCGGGGGTGGGTATCAGGGTTCGCCTCCTTGCCACCCATCTCTGGCAAGAAAGCCACCATCATAATAACTGAGGGTCTGTTTTTAGAAAGACGGCAGCCACAGGCCATCAACCCCCTTATCAGAGCAACAAACATCTTCAAGTCTAGAGCTCAGGTGTCAATGCTGAAGTGTAGTATGAAGACAGTGGAACTTATAACCAAGGTCTAGGGTGCATTAGAGGCAGGGTGTGTGTGTCCTGGTGAAGGCACAGCCATGGGTTCTCCCACCAGCCTGATGAGTGCCTTGAGCAGTCAGTCCACACTCCTGAATTTCATCAGCAGTGATGGGAAGCAGGCTGGAAGCCCTAAAAGAGCTGAAGGCACAAGAACCATCCACAATACTCTCACCCATTCTCCACGAGGCTTGAAGGCAGAATTAACTTTGCTTAAGGCAAGAGAAACATTCTGCAATTCAAAGTGGGGTGCTGCAGATGCATCTCAAAATGCTGGGTGGATATCGCAGCAAGAGGCCATGTATAGCAAATAACCTACTGCGCATCTTAAGGCTCTTAACAGTAACATTCAGCTCTTGTTAGAAGCTAAAAGCCTCAACTGCATGCCCTGAAGAGCTTTATTCCTTTATGGCCCTCAAATACAAAGGATTGTTCTGTTCTAGTTCATGGGACAGCCACAGGCAACTTTCCCCAGGTCAGCACCAGCATCCCCAGCTCAGGCTCCATTTCAAACACACACTTCTTTAACAATGTGCAGCTGACAACAGCAGGACCAGTAAAAAGACTAAACGAAAATATAATGGAGTGGGCGTGCTCCAAAGTTTATGCTCTGAAAACAGAGCTGAGGCTCGAGGGAGAAAACAAAAGAGGAAGAGACAAAGTTCGGAAGTTCCCAGGCTAAATGAAATAGCATCATCCTCCTCCAAACAACTCCCATAAAACAGTGGGTCACAGCCAGCCTCATTAAGGTCTCCCATTTAGAAAAATGTGCTGCTTTTGTTCCAGATTCCTGGACAGGTTTCTCATTTTATGCCCTGAAAGGTAGTAATGGTTTAATGACACTTTCACAGGAAGCAATTCGGCCCAGGAGCTGGGACTCGTCGCTTGCCAGCGTTCCGGCGCAGCTCTGCGACCGGCAGGCACAGGACGCCCCCTCCTGCTCAAACGCCAGCGCAGAGCCTGCGCCGTCCCGGCGCTGCAGATCCCCGCGGCGCTTCGGGGTCATCTCACGCTTTCCGTGCTGTTTGGGGGAAAGCACCCACGTAGGCAAACCACAACATCAGCATACAGGGCCGAGGCTGAGACAAAGCGGTCCAAAGCCACGCTTTTGCTTTAAAGTGTGCCCCAAAGGCACGTGCAAGCACACGCTCATCTCGGTGCAAACCTCCAAAACAGGGTTCTGCAAAGCTCACCGCCATCCTTTGCCTCAGGTTCCCTCAGGCACCCGCAGCAGCCTCCCCACGTGCACACGCGGAAGCGCAGAGGCATTCATCCCACCCTGCTGAGGGCCAGCATGATGCGCAGGCACAGATTAATGGGCTTTGATGGCCCAAGGGAGGCTTCATGCCAACCCTCCACCCCCCAGGCTCCTCACGCTCCATCCCCTCCTAGCAGGAACTTCACTCTCCTGTGGCCAAAGGCAGGCAAAAACAGGCCCTTGCTGGCTACCTGCACCGGCTGCCAGAGAGTAAAACACATTCCTGTAACACCATCAACAAGAGAAACTGTGCTTAAATGGAGAATTCAAGTCCCCCTTGATGCAGTGACAGCAACCCCTTTAGCCTCAGGAGAGTCTCACCAAGCCTGGCAAAGGAGCCGGTGAGCATTTGGAGAAGGCAAAGTTCTCTCCCAGTCATACACCTCTTGCGTTACAGCTATTCCCCACAAGTTTGCTTTGGCCTATTCAGAAAGGATAGTTACACATCAGGCGATTTTACAGGAGGCTCTTCTACTTTGACGGGTGGCTCTACCGGTTTCTGCTCTTCTTCCTGCAAGTCAATGAGTTGAGAAGAGGTCAGATAACATTCCAGCCAGCTAAGTGAGAGAGAAATCACAGAAGGGATGTTGTTGAGTCTTACGGATTCTCAGTGGTTTAAGAGGCATGTGTCTAGAACTCTGTGTGCATGTATTTAGGGATTTCTGAATTATATACCAGAGCAGTTGGTAAAACATAGGAGCACCAGAGACAACAACTAGCCACTTTCTAAACATAAGTGACACTGCCTTTGACCTGTGCTTCGCTTAAGCTGCTTTTTCAAACTTGAAGAAGGGCTTATGTGCTTGAGAGCTTGTCTGTCTTCTTCCCCACTGTTATTTAAGCTAGTCTAATAAGGCAAGGTTTGTAGTAAGAAATAATATTATGTGGTCACAGTCTCAGACTATCAGTGTTTGAACAATGCCAGCTTTCAGGCATACAGACTCTTATTTGTTTTTTCTAAGGCTAATCCCTCAAAGCTTGGACTTCACAAAGCTTTGGAAATAATTTGAATGAAACATTCTCAAGTCTGCAAGCAGAGCCAGCAGATAATATGGAAGCTACGCAGTGCACATGCTTGATACCTAATGTGACTCTAGTAAGCCTCGTTTCATTTCTCTTAAATACTTTTGGGGGAAGCGATAAGAAAGTTTCCATGTTCTTCACATATACTTGCAGGGCTACATATTTGCCAAGTAGCAAAAAGCTTGATACTAAGGAGTAGAAGAAGGTTTTTTCCTGGCATTTTAAGCACTGAGCACTTTTTCAGCTGGGATCTCTTTACCCTTCTCACAACATAACCCCCTCAGCTTTAAGGCTCACTTCCACAGGCAACCCAGACAAGCCTGTATCCGCCCGCTAGGCAACTTTTTCCTTATATGTATTCGTTCTTAAAAACACAGCAGACTGCAACTGACATTGGCTGTTAATGACAAAAACCTGGGGCTAACACAGTGTGTATCCTACTGAGCACGGTTAGAACTATCACATTCCGAAACAGCAGCCACGTACCAAAACTACACTTTTTTCAAGACACCTTCACAACACCACCACACATTCACGTGTTCTGCACACTAATGCAGCAACACCGAACCTTTGGCATAAAAAAATAGTTGGTTTGGACCCAACAATGAATTATGAAGGTGCTTTAAAATAAACATGGCACCAGATACTACCACATATGGAGGTACTCCTCCACTGCTACACTAATTCATCACACAACATCTTGTCAACTTGTGCAGTGACATCCGACACAGCCACCTGGAGGTCACACACGGCCAGGCAAGCCAGAAACCCCTGCGCAAACTGCTAGTGTAATTTACCCAAAGGAAGAAGGTTTACCTCTATTTCTTCTCCCAGGACATCTTCTTCATTTGCTTCTTCTTCAGCTAATGGAAAAAGAGAGCAGAGATTGCAACTGTAGTTGCAGATTATCTGAGAAGCCAAAGATATTACTTAAAGTCTACTGAGAAAAGTTCAGGAAACAACAAGGTGAGAAACACAGACAGTTACAGTTAAGCATTCAAATAAGGCCTCTTTTTCCACACAGGAGTTCCATATGAACACTTGCCGGGCCTGGCACCAAAAACAATGCACTTATCCGCAAAACTCCAAGGTCAAAGCCCAGAACATTTCTTACCACTGATAAACCCAAAGCAATCCTGAGCAACATTCACTGCTCATAATAGCTTCGGAAAGGAACCCACTAATGAGAAATATTAAGCCAAAAAAAGCCAAGCTGGTCCCCACTCCCAATCAGCCTTGCCAGAAGGGCTCTGGAATTGAGACACCAGCCACAAGCACCACACTCTACCTACCATGCTCCTCGAGGTATGCCTGGAGCCTGTTGATCAGATCTTGCTTATTCCCTTTCGCTTCCAGGCCACGGGCCAGGCATTCTTGTTTCAACTCAGCCAACTACAAAACAGAAGATTCCAATTAGCATGCACAATTCACTCACATACGCAGAATATACAGAGCACACTCATAAGCAAACGACTCAAAAAGAAGAAGAAAAAAAAAAGAATAAAAGAGAGGCAGACAAACGAACCAAGACAATCAGTTATCAGTTAACAGTTATATTTTCAGGAGCCATTAAGACTCCCTCCCCATGTTAAACATCAGCCACATTTCTCTATTCCCAGGTGCTACCCTAGATAATCTAGTTATTTCCTCAAACCCAAAGCAGGATTATTCTTTAGAGACTGTCACATGATAGACCCGCCACTGTACAAACATAACTACTTTGCCATCAAGCTCTTCTGCTGAAGGTAATATTTTCACGCATACATATATTATTCACGACGCTTCCAACACCGGGCGGCGGGGATAACACCAGGTGGCCCCGAGAAAGGGCTGGTCACAAGCCGAAACTGCCTGCGATGCCCCGCAGGAGAGCGGGGCGCAACCCCAAGACGCCCCACAGCTCCGAGAGGAACCCGGGAGCCCCCCGCGCCCAGGCGAGGCGAGTATCTCCGTCCGACACGAGGCCGCGGGTCCCCCCCAGACCCCTCCCGGGCCGGGGCAGGCTGGCGGGGGCCTCCCATGTGCCTGCGCGGCCCAAGCCGCCCGCAGGGCCTGGGAAGGGGCCGAGCCCCGGTACCGGGGAGCCCAGCCCCGGCGGGGGTGGCCCCTCAGCAGGCCGCGGCCCCCGGGGGCGGCAGGCCCGGGCCCCCTCGGCTGGGACAAGCCAGGGCGGCGCGGGACTGGGGCGGCGTGGGGCCCCTCCCCGGGCGGGAGGCGAGGCCCCCGCCGCAGGGGCCCGAGGCGGGGGCCGGGGACGGCCGGGCGGCGGCGGCGCGGACCGGTACCTTCAGCTTATGGAGCTCCACAGTCTCCGCCGCCATCTTGTCGCCCCCGCAGTTCGGCTCGCGGCCCCGCCCACGCCAGCAAGCCTACCGCCCAATGGCGGCCGCGCTTCCTAGGCCGGCGGTTTGCCACCACCTCCCAATACCGCGCCTGGCGATTGGCCGCCCCTCACCGGCGCCTTGCATCCGGTATTGGCCTCCCAGTGCGCGAGGGGCGGGACACCTCTGAGCGACAGATTAAGAAACCAATAGAAGTGCGAGAGTGCCTGCAGAGTAGCCAATGGGCGCAGCGGGCCGGGCGCGGGGGATTTCCTGGAGACGAGCCCGAGGGCGGGCAGGGTCCTGGCAACGGCTGCTGAGGCCTGCAGAGGCGCTGGGTGGGCCGGACGGGGACAAGGGCCGCGGGGAGGGTACGAAGGGAGAGAGGGAGGGCAAGGGGAGGGGGTGTGAGGGGGCAGGGGTATGTGGCTATAGGGGAGAGATGGGGGTGCGAGGGGGCAGGGGTATGTGGCTATAGGGGAGGGCTGGGGGTGTGAGGGGGCAGGGGTATGTGGCTATAGGGGAGGGCTGGGGGTGCGAGGGGGCAGGGGTATGTGGCTATGGGGGAGAGATGGGGGTGCAATGGGGCAGGGGTATGTGGCTATGGGGGAGAGATGGGGGTGCGAGGGGGCAGGGGTATGTGGCTATAAGGGAGGGCCGGGGGTGCAAGGGGGCAGGGGTCTGTGGCCATAGGGGGAGGGCAGTATGTCCCTCGAGGGGAGGGAGTTGTGCTCATTTTCCGCCCCCCACGTGCAGAGGCACCGCGGAGCCAGGCTGCCGGGGGCTGCACCTGCCAGCCAGGTGAGACGGGGGGAGCAGGACGGGATGAGGGAAGGGGAGGGGACGAGCTCCGCTAGGGGCTGGTTCTTCCTTCCTTCCCAGAGTTTCTGTCGAGCAAGATCCGGCGTCTGGGGGCAGGAGGAGGGGTGGGAGCTGGGATGTGAACTCCTTCCCTTTCTCTTTGCCTTTGTGTTCCCATTGTTAAGGGTGAGATAGAGTCACTGATTAGGGAACTGGTATTAGAGGTGCATTAAGGAATTTGAAGTGCTTGAGGAAGCTTGGGTGAGAGATGTTGCAGGATGACCGTTGAACTGGGGTCATGCCAAGGGCCCTGTCTGCAGGTTTAGAATTACTGAGATTTAAGAACTATTTCTCCCCGAAGAGACCTTTGAAAGCCTCTGCCTTTACTCTCTAGGATGAATGTTGGCGTGGCGCACAGCGAGGTGAATCCTAACACGCGGGTGATGAACAGCCGGGGGATCTGGCTGGCATACATGATCTCCGTGGGAGTCCTCCATATTGTTCTCCTCAGCATCCCGTTCTTCAGCATTCCTGTGGTCTGGACTCTCACCAATGTTATTCACAACCTGGTTAGTCAAAGTCTGGCCCGCTTTTCTCTCAGGACTATGGCACACAGGCTAAAGTTCACTGTTCGCAGTGCCACGTGCTGTGCTGGGTACCGTTCTCTGTCCCCAGGGTACAAGCAAGCCCCTGAATGAAACGCTCTTAGGCCTGATTCCTCCTCGCTGAGGTTGCCACGGGGAAGTTGTAGCTGATGAAAGGTCGTTGGTGTGGGAAATGGCTGTGGCAGTGCAGAAAGTACCTTTCTGGTCCCCACTGCTGGTCCGTGCCTGCCCAGAGCTGTCAGGTCCCTTCCCTCCCGCCCTGCGTCCAGCAGCTGCAGGGCTCTGTCCTGTCGTCCCGTTCTGCTGTGCCCCGACAGCATCGCGCACCAGAACAGCCTGGCCCAGAGTTGCTTTGTGTCTCCTGCAGGTCATGTACTTGCTGCTGCACACGGTGAAAGGGACCCCATTCGAAACGCCGGACCAGGGCAAGGATCGCCTCCTCACGCACTGGGAGCAGATCGACTACGGGATGCAGTGCACCTCGTCCCGCAAGTTCCTCAGCATCTCCCCCATAGTGCTGTGAGTGCTGCTCCCGCGCGCGATCGAGCCGAGCAGGCTGCGCTAAACAAGATGGAGATGAGCAAGGAGGTCTCAAGAGAGTTTCTAGGCTGTGCAACAAGAGCGCTAGGCATCTGCCAGCACCTGGGTCTGGGGTGCTGGAAAGTGCTTCCATAGTTGGAATGGCACCTGCAATCCCTGACTTGTGACCACACTGTGGGCAGTGGGAGGGAAGGAGAGAAGAAAGTAGAACTGTACAGAACTGATCTTGGGTCTCTCTCCCCCGCAGTTATCTCCTCACCAGCTTTTACACCAAATACGACCCTGCACACTTCGTCATCAACACAGCCTCCCTTCTCAGCGTCCTTCTGCCCAAGCTGCCCCAGTTCCACGGAGTGCGTGTCTTTGGCATCAACAAATACTGAGGCCCGGCATGCCCACCACTATGTGCAGCGCTTCCGGCGGAGAAAGAGGCAAAGCCTGAGGAAGGAGATGGGATGTCAGAGCTGTGTTATGTGCTGGCTAGAAAGCAAAGCATGTTCTGCCGGGGTAAGGCTGGAGAATGGATGAGGGCTGGGCACACTGGCGAGGGGGCAGGGACCACTCCGGCTGGTGTGCAACACACTTGCATGTGGGGCTTTTAGCAAGGGTTCCTTTGTCTCTAAGGAAGATCCTCATTTGGGCTTTATCTCTTGGTGTTCGGGTGAAGAGAGAAACGCAGCTGAGCTGCGAGGAATGAGCGGGTCACGTCACACATGCATGTTACCTTTGAGCTAACCTCCATGTAACCATGCAGCAACCGGAAGGCACCTACAAGGGGAGAACTGTTGATAATGGGAAGAGTAACCAATCTATGCCTCCTCTTCATCCTCATGTTTTATATACTTCCACCACAATAAAGAACTTACAGAGACTAGAGCAGTGTCCTTGCAATAACACCTCTAGCTGGGAGAACGAGAGCAGCCGTACAGGGAGAGCACGTGGAACCGGTGCAGACTCACGCCTCCCTCCCAGCACCCTCCCTGCACAGAAGAGGCAGACTTCTTCAAACCGTATTTTAATTTAACAAAAGTGATAAGAAAGAAGTACGCTACCATTAAAAACCCAGCCACTCAGATCTGGGAGTACAAAAAGGTTAGCGAAAAGCAAACATGACCTGTATCAACAGAGTCATGTGGCAGTTCAGCTTAGGCAGGATTGTCCAAGGGATGGTCCGAGGCCTTAGAAGGCGGCTCTGTGCCACAGCTCACTCCGGCCTCCACATTGATCTTCCAACCGCATCGGCTTTCGGACGTGCCAACAGGAACAGCTGCCTCGGCGCACGGGCAGCCCGCGAGGCTCAGCCCCTCGCTGAGTGAGGCAGTGCCGGCTGGCCACGTGGCTGCGCTCGCTGCCCCTGCTCGGTTGTTGGCTTGGCTGCACAACAGGGGAAACGTGTGCAAAGTAGCTCAGACTGCCAGGGACCGTCACTCCCCATTAAGGACCAGCACCGTCTCCTCACTCCTGCCTCACACACGCAGATGGGACTGCGGGGAAACACTAACCGCTTCATCTTCGGGGGCTCAGTGAGGTACCAGACACCCACATGTCTTAGCAAAAACCGTTCAGTAACACAACTCGTGATTTGGCAGGGGCCCCCGACTGTCTCGTGGGCCCTGACTTAACTTTAAAAAAAGCTCTACTTCCTAGCGCTAAAGGAACATGCTTAGGTTCCTTCAAGCTTAGTGCAAAGTTGAAGCCGGAAGAGCAAAAACAGCAAGGTCAGAAGTGCATGGGAGAGCCAGGTAGTGGTGCCTGGGGAACACAGCTAGACAGCGCTGTGCTGGGCAAAAAGGAAGAGCACAGGCTAACGTACTCAGAATTCAGATATATTTATAGGAAGGGGATGCACACAGTAATAAATAGATATGTACAAGCAAAAAGAAAACCTGGTTTAAAAGAGAGAGAAGAAAAAGACTGTGCTCGAAGAGGCTGCCTGCCTTGCCACAGCTCTACCACCAGCCTGGGGCCTTGTGAGCTTTTTGTGTCCCTCTGGAAGTCCCCCAGGCAGTTCTCACGGGGCTTGTGGCCCCACGGGCTGCACGTGAAGGAAAAGCAGCAGCTTAATGCCAATTTCCTCAGGGGAAACCTCTCCCGTGGTGTGGTCCTGGCCTAGAGCTCGCGGGCAGGGAAGGGCTCAGGGCGAGGGCAGCAAACCCTCCGGCACCGGCGCAGCGGGGAAGGAACGCGTTACAAAGCTCAGCTCTCCCGCTGGAAGAGCACAGGCGAGTCCCACTGCGGACAGCTCTGGTCTTGGCAGCCCAATCCACCCGCCTCCCCGGCGCAGGGCTGTCCCGGGAGGTGCTTGGATCCCAGCACCCGGTGAGCAGCAGGAAGAGCTGGGCTCCGCGTCGCGATGAGGGGGAGCTGGGTGCGAGTCAGCTGAGCCCAACCAGCGATTACGGTCACTCGCTGCACCTCAACAGCGGCCAGGAGGGCCACGAGGCGCTCGAGGCAGCCGCTTGCGCCCTGCTCCTGGCCAGGGAGCAAACCGGGCGTTCAGCAAAACAGAGACGTCACCTGAATGTTTAAAATAACCCTGAAGAGACTCCGCGGTGCATCCGGCGTGGCCCAGCCACAGCCTCCCTGCTCAGCACCGCCACGCTGCCCCGGCCGTCCCCAGGGACGCCACCAGGCCCCACTAGGGTTCTTTGGTATCGCTGGCTCCAACACAGTTCTTCACGCTCATATTAGCCCCGTTGGCCCAGAAACTCCCTGGTTTCTTTTAAATATATAATTACTTTTAAAAAAAAAATAGATTTTTTTTTATTTGAAAGAGCCCTTTTAGTGCCCAACAGAGCACGGTCTCCCCCAGCCCAGGGGGCGCCCAGACAGCCGACAAGCACCAAGCCAAGGGCTTCCGCTTCTTCCTAGCGCTCCCAGCCTCAAGGCAGGCTAGTCCCCAGCACCCCTCGGCTCCCCCAGTGGCTCGTTCAGCGCTGGAAAGGCCGACGCACCTTCTTCCGCCTCTTGTGCTTCGCGTCCGCCTTCGGGGCAGCGCCGTCCGTCTTCGGGGGCGCCCCCGTGGAGGCGGCTGCCCCCGAGGGTGCCGCGGGCGGCGGCGGGGGGGAGAAGGCCCCCCCGGGCATCTGTCCTGAGGTCCCCTGAAACACGCGGTTGAAGAAGTCTTGCAGGTCTGCGGCGGAGGTGGGGCTGCCTTTGGGGGTCGTCCTGCGGGGAGGAAGGCAGGCGGTGGGCGGCAGAACAGAGCACCAGCACCGAGAGGCGGCACAGGGAACTCCCGGCTAAAGCTACAGCTCCCGGAAGGTCGGGCCCGGCCAGGGAGCAGCGGGGCTACGCACAGCGCCGACCCCCCTCAGCTCCCCTCTCCCCGGGACGGCAGCCGGGTCCTCCGGGTACCCCAGCAGGCATCAGGCGCTGCTGCCGTTTCCCATCTCGCGGCTCCGCAAGCAGGGCAAAGCGCGGAGGGAGCCCAAAGCGGCTCCGGCACTGACCTCTGACGTCCGCCCGGCCCGGCGTTCCTTGACCCAAACGATATGTGATACGGCACGCGATGGGTGTCCGGAGAGATGCCGACCCGCTGACAGCCGGCCCACTCTGCGGAGAGACGCGCAGCCGGTCAGCTAGGCCCGGAGGCAGCAATCCCCCACCGGTCGCTCCCTTGCCCAGCAGCGAGGGCAAAGCGCTGACTGCAGCCTCTACTAGAGGCAGAGGAGGCTGCACGGGCAGCACCGTTAATTCTGCAGCTCTGGGAGCTGCCACTGCACCGGTACCCACCCGTGATGTCGTAGATCTTCCCGTCCATCATGGCAAAGTAGGTGATCTTCAGCCCCAGCATGCTAGACTCGGCCCAGAAGTCGCCCTCCTCCGCGGGGTGCAGCTTGCTGCATTCAGCACAGTAGCGGGCGCTGAGCGGGTCACGGTCCATCTCAAACCTTCTACAGCAACAGGAGAGGAGACGTTTCAAACCCTGAGAGCAGCAGGGCTGGCTTTGCTTCCCCTCCTCTTGAGGGACGGGGTGAAATCAAGCAGTGCTTTGGTTTGGTCTGCTCCAGAGAGACTCAAATCTCTCTTGTAGCAACCCCTCGCTCCCAGATCGCTTTGGATCCCCAAAACTTCTTGGGGAGCAGGGACAGCCTGAAGCGTGCCCAGTTCCTTCACCTCCCCTGCGGTCACAAGCAAACACGCTCCTCCTAGCACAGCCACCCACACAGTTTCTCAGATAGGGACATCGCCAGCACAGCGCAAACCCCCAGCAGGCCGCGACCGCAAACATGCGGCCACACCTGGAGCCCTGGGACCTACTTGTGCTTCCCCTGGCACTTGCTGCACATCATGGTGTTCATGGCCTCCTTCAGGTCGTCCTGCAGCCTGGTGAGGAACTCGCTCATGGACCTCGTCAGCTCGCTCTCCGCCATCCGCTTGCTGCGGCCACAACAGGGGAGAAAGTTGGGGGTCAGAACCCTGCGAAGGAGCATGCGCGGGCAGCACGAGGACGGCATGCCGAAGCGGCCGTGTCGTCCGTCCTCTTCCCCGCAGACCCCCCGGCTCAGCCCACTCACATCTCATACTCCTTCCTCTTCTCCGGGTTGCTGACGATATCCCAGGCTGCCCGCAGGACCTTGAAGGCCTCCTCCGCTCTCGGGTGTTCGTTCTTGTCTGGGTGAACCTGGAAACGACAGGTGAAGATGAAGCCGATGAGTTTGACTAGGACAGAGCACATCTGCACTGAGGTCTGAGGGCTCTGCACCACATTATGGACAAACCGGTCTAGCAGGAGGCAGGATGCGGCCCTGCAAGTCAGCGCTAGCAGCTCAGAACCAGCCCCTCTTGCTTCCCCCCAAGCAGGCCAAGAGATGCCAGCGCCCAGCCCCGCTGCCCCCAACGCAGAGGGCAGAGCCAGCAGCGGGGGAGGCAGAACAGCAGCGAGGCCTCGGGCGGCGACGCCACCCCTCGCGAGGAGACGCGCAAGGGCAGAGGGCGTCAGCATCGCATCTCAGCGGGCTGATGCCGGAGATAAACAACCCCGAGCCCCCGGCCCGGCCAGCTCCATTGCAGCGCAGCGCTCCTGGGGGCTCACGCACCAGCACCGCCAGCCGGCGATAAGCCTTCTTCAGCTCCGCATCAGACGCCGTCGCCTCCAAGCCCAGCACCTGGAAGGGGTTCAGCTCTTCCTCAGGCACATCCGCCATGGCCAGCAACCGGGCCACCTCCTCCCTCGAGCTGGCGCTGGGAGAGCCTCCGTCGGGGCCGGGCGCAGCGTCCCCCAGCCTATCTGTCCTCAGCCCTCCGGGCGCCCAGGGGGGAGCTCGCCATTTCTGCAGCCAGTCCCAGAGGTACTGGCAAGTCCTGGTCTCCTTGAAGAGGCTCCATGTCCGGTGCAGGACGGACACATCCAGGAGCGCGAGGAGCTGGGCCACGCGGCCGGTCCTGCCCAGCCTGCCCGCGCCAGCCACCATCGCAGCTGCGCACACGCGCCCACACAGCCGGAGGCTGCCCAGGAGCAATACGACGACAAGGAAGAGCAGGGCGCAGAGCATCCAGAGCAGGCGGAGGAAGAGCTCTGCCCAGGCGCGGAGCCACCGGCCCGCCTTCACCGAGCCGCTCCGGGCCTGCTGGCCCACCCGCTGGCCCCAGGTCCTCACGCTGGCCTGGGCCGAGCCCAGGTCGCAGGCGCCGAGGCGGCAGCAGGAGCACAGCAGCCGGCCGCCGGCCTCCACGCACACCCTGCGCACGTGGCTCAGCGCCGCCTCTAGCAGCGCCCTCAAACGGGCCAGGCAGAGCTGCGCCAGCAACTCCCCCGGCCAGGCCGCCTCGGCCCCGCCGTCCCGCGGCCCCTCCGCGTGGCTCCTCTTCCGAGCCGGCCTGTGCCTCCTGCCGCCCGGCCCCGACCTGCCCTCGCGCTTCCCGGGCTCCCTGCCCTCCTCTTTGGGGGCAGAACGGTGCCTCTGGCGCTTCCTGGTCCTCCGGCTCCCCAGCGCCCTGCCGGGGCCGAACAGCTCGTCGCCGTCCTCCTCGCCCTCCTCCTGGCCTCGGGGCAGGCGGCTCTGCAGCTCCGGGGACTCGGCAGCCCGGTGGTGGCAGGTGACGCTGCAGGATCCGTCCCTCTGCTCGGCGAAGGGGCCAGGGGGCACCGACCTCTCTCCCTGGCAGCGGCAGGAGGGCTCGGGACCGGAGCCGGGGCTGTCAGAGCCCAGGAAGGGCAAGTCGTCGTCTTCGAGCGTTAACGCCTGCTCGGGGCCGCAGCTCCCGTTCCAGGCAGCGCTGTCCTCCGCAGCGCGGGCCGTCCACCCGTTATCCGAAGCGAAGCTCTCCGGGACGAGCCGCGCGCTGTTGGGCACCAGGCTGCCGGGAACCCACGGGTGCCCGACGCCCACGCACGGGCCGTGGCACTGCGGGGCGCCCGGTGGCTCCCGACACCGGCAGGGAGAGCCGCCACCGCGCTCCGCTTCGCCGGCGCCCTCGCGCTCCCGCGTCCCCGGCTCCATCCCGGCGGCCCGGAACCACCCCGGCCCCGCGGGGCCTAAGTGACCGCCGTCATTTTAGTCCTTTTTCCCTAGAAAGTAAAATTAAGAGAATTGGAGGCACCGAAACGGGACGGCCTGACCCGCTCGCGAAGCCCAGCGCCCGGGGGGGGGGGGGGCATCTCGGGGGGGGGGGGGCAGGGGGGCGAAAAGGGGGGGAAGGGCTGGGGGTGAAATGGGGGGAGGGGAGCCCGGGGGGTGGGGGGGGATGTGACCTGGGGGGGGCAGGGGGTGCGATGGGGGGGGTAGATGGGGGGGCAGCACCCCCCAACCCGGGTGGTGGGGGGGGAAGGGGCGGCGCTGGCGGCTCGGGAGGGGTCGGGGAGTCGCAGCGCGGCCCCGCGGCCCCCGCGAGCGGCCAGGACTCACCGTGCCGGCGGCGAGGCGGGCGGGGGGGGGTCTCCGCCTCCTCCCGCCCCCCCCACAGGGGTCTCTCTCCCGCCCCACTTCCGCCTTCCGCCCGCCCGCCGTCGCCGCGGCCGGCCACTTCCGGGGGCGGGGCCGAGAAGCAAACGTCACCGCTGCCTCGCCCCGCCCCTTAAAGGGCCAGCGCCGCCACGGTTAACCCCTTCGCCGCCGCCGCCCGCCCCGCCCATGGGAGCCTGGGGGGGCCCTCAGGGCGCCCGGGGGGGCCTATAGGGACCGGGAGGGGGGGCTGTGGGGGCCTATGGGCCCTAGAGGAGCTTGTGGGTCCCTTTGGGGGCCTACAGGGCCCTATGGGGCTTGTAGAGGCTTGTTGAGCCCTGTGGGGGCCTGTGGGGCTCTATGGGGGCCTGTGGGGTCCTATGGGGCCTGCGGGGCCTATAGGGGTTGGAGGGGGGGGGCTATGGAGCCCTATAGGGGCCTGTGGGGCTGTGTGGGGCCCTAGAGGGGCCTGTGGGTCCCTTTGGGGGTCCGCAGGGGGCTTCTAGGGCCCTGTGGGGGGGCCTTGGGGGGCCGTGGGGGGCTGTGGGGCCTCCCCGCGCCCCGCCGCCGCTCCGCGGAGGGGCCCAGGCGTCCTGCGCTGACCCCGTCACGTGCCCCCGCGCACAAAGCGGCTCTGTGAGCGCCTGAGAGCCTCATTGTGCGCCCGGGCCGGCCCCCAGCCCCCCCCGGCCCCCCCCAGCCCCCCAGCCCCCCGGCCGTGGGTCGCGCTCGGCTGCCCCATGGCCTCCGCATGGGCCCTGCAAAGTGGGGCCGGCCTCAGCCCTGCCCCACAGCCCGCCTGGGGCCATGTCCCTGCCCCACACCGGGTCCCTGCCCCACAGCCTGCCTAGGGCCAGGTCCCAGCCCCACAGTGGGTCCCTGCCCCATAGGGGGTCCCAGCCCCACACTAAGGCCCTGGCTCCGCAGCCCCCCGGGGGTCCCGGTCCGGCCCCACACTGGGTCCCTGCCCCACAGCCCACCTAGGGCCAGGTCCCTGCCCCACACTGAGCCCCTGTCCCGCACCAGGTCCCTGCCCCACAGCAGCATCCCTGCTCTGCCCCACAGCCCACCCCAGGCCGTGCTCCCTGCCCCACACGGAGCCCCTGTCCCGCACCAGGTCCCAGCCCCACAGGGGGTCCCGGCCCCACACTAAGGCCCTGGCTCCGCAGCCCCCCGGGGGTCCCGGCCCGGCCCCACAGCGGGTCCCTGCCCCATAGGGTGTCCCGGCCCCACAGCGGGTCCCGGCCCGGCCCCCGCGGGTCCCCCCGGCCCCGCCCCGCCCCGCGCCGCCCCCGGCCCCGGCCCCGCTCCCGGCCCCGCTCCCGGTGCTGTTTCGGCGCCGCGGCCGGGCCGGGCTCGGCGGAGGCGCCGGGACCCACCGCGACCCACCGCGGCGCGGGGCGGCCGGGAGCGGCGGCGGCGGCGGCGGCGGCGCCCGGAGCGGTGAGTCCCGCCGGGGCCGGGAGCGGGGAGCGGGGAGCGGAGCGCGGCGGGAGCGCGGAGCCCCCCCGGCTCGGTACCGAGCGGCGCCCCGGCCCCGCTTCCCCCCGGGGCTCCCGGAGCGGCACCCGCGAGCCGCCCGGACCCGACCCCCAGCAGCGCCCGGTGCCCCCAGCTTGGGACCTCCCGGCAGCTCCCAGTACCCCGAACCCGGTACCTCCAGCCCGGGACCCCCCAGCAGCGCCCAGCAGCTCCGAGTACCCCCAACCCAATATCTCCAGCAGCTCCCAGTACCCCCAGTTCGGGACCCCCCAGCAGCGCCCAGCAGCTCCCAGTACCCCAAACCCAGTACCTCCAGCAGCTCCCAGTACCCCCAACCCAGTACCTCCAGCACCTCCCAGTACCCCCAGCCTGGGATCTCCCAGCAGCTCCCAGTACCCCCAGTCCGGGACCCCCCAGCAGCGCCCAGCAGCTCCGAGTACCCCCAACCCAATATCTCCAGCAGCTCCCAGTACCCCCAGTTCGGGACCCCCCAGCAGCGCCCAGCAGCTCCCAGTACCCCAAACCCAGTACCTCCAGCAGCTCCCAGTACCCCCAACCCAGTACCTCCAGCACCTCCCAGTACCCCCAGCCTGGGATCTCCCAGCAGCTCCCAGTACCCCCAGTCCGGGACCCCCCAGCAGCGCCCAGCAGCTCCCAGTACCCCCAACCTCAGGTCCCCCCAGCAGTTCCCAATAGTTCCCAGTTCCCCCAGCCCGGTGTCTGCCAGGAGCTCCCAGCACCCCCCACCTCATATCCTCCAGTAGATCCCAACAGTTCCCAGTACTGCAGCCCAGTACCCCCAGTGCAGCACCCCAGTAGCCCCCAGCACCCCCATCCCTGCAGGGCCAGGGCAGCTCTCCCCTCCCCAGCCCCCCGGTCCGGCTCTGCCCCGCTCAGGGATGTCCCCAGGGGCGCAGGGTCCAGCCCTCACCCAGGCGCCCTCGACCTGTCTGGGGTCCCCGTGACACGAGTTGTGCCCGGTCTCAGGTGCCGTGGGCCACATCCTGCCCCGGCGGTGCACCGGGGTCTCGGGGGAACCGGGCTGTGTGGGGTGCAGGAACCCCAGCCCTGGGGCTGGGACGCAGTGGGGGGGGGTCGTAGCTGGCCAGGGGTGTCCCGAACGGCCTGGGGGGCAGAGGGCTGCCCCACGGCCACCCCATAGCCGCCCTGGCCCCGTCCCGCCGGGCGACGCGCCCAGCTGCGTCCATGTGGCCCAGCTCCGCGGTGCGGCGCAGCTGCCAGATGTTGGGGGAAGGCGGGGGGCTGCCTCCCTCCAGCTGTTGGAGGGGGGGGAATTACTCATAGTTTCCACCTCCGGGGCTGCGCCGAGCGCTTCGCCAGGGCCGAGGGCTGGACCCCCAGGCGCCGCGGGGCCGGGGGGGGCCCCTCGGCCGTGGCCCCGCATCGCGCCGCAGCGCGGCCCCTGCCTCCCGCCTGCCAGGCGCCCGGGCGGGTGGCCGTGGGGCGCTGAGCCCCGGCCCCGCGCGGGCCATGGAGCCGGCCCCCGGCGCCCCCCCGCCGGCCCGCTGCGGCCTGGAGCTGCGGCCCCCCTACGAGCCCGTCCCCGCCGCCGTGTGCGCCCTGTGCTGCCTCTTCGGCGTCGTCTACAGCTGCTTCGGTGAGCGCGGGGCGACGGGGACGGGCGCACGGCGGGGGGGCGTGCGGAGGGGCACTGCAAGGGGGCAGCTGGGGGGCACGGCCGGGGGCATGGCCAGGGGCACGCCATGGGGAATGCTATGGGGCACAGCTGGAGGGCATGGCAAGGGACACGTCATGGGATACAGCCAGGGGCATGGCAAGGGGAACGCTATGGGGCACAGCTGAGGGGCACAGCCAGGGGAACGCCATGGGGCACAGCTGAGGGGCACAGCCAGGGGAACGCCATGGGGCACGGCTGGGGTGCATGGCCATGGGATGTGGGCAGAGGGCACGGCAAGGTGCATGCCATGGGGCACGCCACGGGGCACAGTCAGGGGCACACCCTGGGGAACGCCATGGGGCCTGGCCAAGGGGCACGCCATGGGGCACACCACGGGGCACAGCTGGGGGGCATGGCTGGGGCACGCCGTGGGGAACACCATAAGGAATGTCATGGAGCATGGCACAGAGCACACCATGGGGCACGCCATGGGGCACAGCCCCTGCTGACACCCCTGCACCGCCGCCGCCAGGGTACCGCTGCTTCAAGGCCATCATGTTCCTGTCGGGGCTGCTCTTCGGCTCCACCGTCATCTTCCTGCTGTGCTACAAGGAGCGGATCCTGGAGACGCAGCTGAGCCTGGAGGTGAGCGCGGGCATCGCCCTGGGCATCGGCGTGCTCTGCGGGCTGGTCACCATGCTGGTGCGCAGCGTGGGGCTCTTCACCACCGGGCTGCTGCTGGGGCTGCTGCTGGCCACGGCCGCGCTGGTGGCCGCCGAGCCGCTGCTGCGGCCCCAGAGCCTCTGGGTGCCGGCCGGCAGCCTGCTGGGGCTGGCGCTGCTCTGCGCCCTCCTGGCCCTGCAGTGGCAGAAGCCGCTGACGGTGCTGTCCACGGCCGTCTTCGGGGCGGCCGTCATCGTGGTCTGCGTGGACTATTTCGTGGAGACGCTGGCGCTGGTGCTCTACGTCTACGACCGGCTGCGGCTGGCGCCGCCGGGGCCGCTCTGCTGGTACAGCTGGGCCGTGCTGGGCGCCTGGCCGGCGCTCAGCCTCCTCGGCGTCCTGCTCCAGTGGAAGCTCACGGCCGACGGCTTCTCCCACACTGACGGTGAGTGGGAACCCCCCCCCTTCGGCTTCCCGGCTCCCGTCTGCCCTGTGCCGGGGGGCCCGGACACCTGGGCTCTCCGGGCAGCCCCGGGGATGGCGGGGGGGCGAGCGGGAAAGATGCGGGATGGTGGGGACCAGGGTGGGGCAGGGATGGGGATGGTGACCGGGGTGGGGCAGGGATGGGGATGGAGACCAGGATGGTGGCAGGGATGGGGATGGAGACCAGGATGGTGGCAGGGATAGGGATGGGGACCGGGGTGGGGCAGGGATGGGGATGGTGGGCAGGGATGGGGATGGGGACCGGGGTGGCAACGGACCAGGAAGGTGGCATGGATGGGGGCTGTGATGGCAATGGCGATGGAGAGAGGGATGGCAGTGGGCATGAGGATGGTGGTGGGGAAGGAGATGGTGATGGCAAGGATGATGGAGAAGGGGATGGCAATAGGCATGAGGATGGGGATGGCCACGGAAGGAGATGGTGGCAGGAATGGCAATGGGGACAGGGATGGGGATGTGACAGGGATGGCAATGCCAATGGGAATGGTGATGGGAATGGCAATGGGGACGGAGAAGGGGACGGTGATGGGGATGAGGATGGGGCTGGTGACGGCAATGGAGATGACGATGGAGATGGCGATGACGACGGGTTGGCAATGGGGATGGCAGTGGGGCTGGGGAGGGCAGCGTGGGCCCGGCGTCAGCGCCTCCCCCCCCCCCCCGCAGTGGTCATCAGCCGGCGGCAGAAGCGGCTGCAGCTGCTGCGCATCCGGCAGAAGGAGGCCAAGCGGCGGCAGAGCCTGTCCCCGCAGGAGGGCACCTACCGCCGCAAGCCCGCCCCGGTGAAGCGCTACGCGGGCGACGTGCTGGCCCCGGTGAGTCCCGCGGCCCGGGCGCCCGGCGGCCCCCGGCGCCCCCGCTGACGCCCCCGTCCCCCCGCAGAGCTACATCCGCAGCCTGCGGGACCGGCAGCTGGAGCGCGGGACCTCGCTGAGCAGCCTGGGGGCCGCCGCGCCCCCCGACGACGACTGCGGCTCCACGGCGCCCCTCACCGCCCCCCCGCCCCGCGCCCGGCCCTGAGCCCCGGCCCTGAGCCCCACATGTGCCTTAGGGGGGGCCCCCAAGCCCCCCCCACTCCCGCCGTGCCTGCCCCTTTAAATAGTCAAATTAGCTGCTGCAGGCCCCTCCCCCTGGGTGGGGTCAAGGGGGCGGGGCTGTGGAGCACGTGGCTGCCCCCCATGTGTGTGGGGGGGTGTCCCTCCGTGGGGCAGGCAGCCCCATTGCCTACCCTACACGCTACCCCATTGCCTGCCCCACGCGCTGCCCCACTGCCTGCCCCACGCGCTGCCCCATGCACTGCCCCACTGCTTGCCCCACATGCTGCCCCATGCACTGCCCCACGCACTGCCCCACGCACTGCCCACCACTTGCTCCATCACCAGCCCCTCTTCCCACCCCACTGCTTGCTCTATGCACTGCCCCACAGCCTGCCCCACCACTACCCCACACGCTGCCCACAGCCTGCCCCATGCATTGCCCCATGCGCTGCCCCACGTGCTGCCCACATCCTGCCCCACCACTTGCCCCGCCACCAGCCCCCCAGCCTGCCCCACCACTTGCCCCATCACCAGCCCCACTGCTTGCTCTATGCACTGCCCCACGCGCTGCCCCCCTGCCGGGGGTGGCGCAAGGGAGCCCCCGGGGCCGCCGCAGCCCCGGTGACCGCCCAGCCCCGGGCACCGGCGGAGACCTCTGAAAAATAAAGCCCCTCTTTTATTTTTGTAGGACCTACCCAAACACTGTGCACGCACCGGGGGCCCAGCCCGGCTCCCCCGCCACCGCCGCTGCCGCCGGGGCCCCAAAGCCTTAACCCCGCCGTGCAGGGAGGGGGTCGGGGCCGCGGGGACGGGGACAGGGACGGGGACGGGGACGGGACAGGACCGCCTTGTACCCGGGCTGCGACATTAAAGAGCATCACGGAAGCGGCCGGGCGTGCGGGGGGCCGGCGGGGGCTCAGCACCGCATCCAGCGCCGGGCGGTGGGCAGCGGGTAGCCCCGCTCGACCCGCAGCTGCCGGCTCAGGCGCCAGTAGCGGCCGCCCTGGAAGAAGTAGACTTTGCCGTTGGTCCAGGCGACGGCGGCGTCCGGGGGGGCCGGCGCCCCCGCGAACAGCCCCGAGGTCTCCTTGGGGTAGGAGGCGAAGTCGCTCCAGCCCAGCTCGTCCCACTGCCAGTAGCCGGTGCCCTGCGTGGGGACGGGGACGGGACAGGCGTCATCCCCGGGCGCCCCAACGCGGGGGCCGTCCCAGGGTGGGGGGGGGGGGGCACCTACCTTGAAGAGGAAAATCTTCTGGTTGACGGGCCAGTAGAGCGCGGCGTCGATGCCGGGGGGGACGCGGGTCAGCGGCTTGGGGTACCCCGGCTCCAGCTTGAACCCGCGGTACCGCCAGAGCTTGTCGCCTGCGGCGGGGGGGGGGGGGCACGAGGGGGGTGAGCGGGGTGCGGGCGGCGGGGACGCCCCCCCCCTCCTTTTGCCCCCCCCTCCCCCCGGCGGCCCCCCACCTTTGAAGAAGTAGGTCCTGCCGGTGCGGGGGGAGTGCACGGCCGCGTCGAGCCCCCCCGGCAGCCCCGGCCACACGTCCGCCGCCCGCAGCGGCGCCGTGGTCCCGAAGTCGGTGACGGTCCAGACGAAGGCGCCGCGGAAGGCGTAGGTCTTGTTGTGGGGGCCTGGGGGGGCGGCGGCGGGGGGGGGGGGCGGTCAGCGAGGACCCCCCCCCCCAGCACCGGGACCCCCCCCCCTTCACCCCCAGGGCCGGGGCACCCACCGAGCATCAGGGCGTCCAGGCGGCCGGTGCAGGGGTCGGGCGCCGGCGAGGGCGACGCTGTGGGAACCGGCGGCGTGGGAACCGGCACCGGGATCCGTCTCCCTGCGGGAACCAGGGGGTGGGGGGTGTCAGCACCGAGCGCGGGAACGGGACCAGGACGGGCACCGGGGCCGCCGGGACTCACCGTAGAGCGCCTGGATGCCGCGGAGGTCGTCGGCGTGGAGGCGGAAGCGGGGCCGGTAGCCGGTGTAGACGGGCGCCATGAGGGCGGCGGGGTGGCGCGAGTGGCCCAGCCCCAGCGCGTGGCCCAGCTCGTGGGCGGCCACCAGGCGCAGGTTGGCGCCCCGCTCCGTCCCCTCGCTCCAGCGCTCGGCCGCGTCGAAGTGCACCGCGCCGTCCTCCGGCAGCTCCGCGTGCGCCAGCACCCGCCCTGCGCCGCCCGCCCGCCCGCCCGCCCGTCCGTCCGTCAGGGCCCCGCGGACCCCCCGGCCCCCGTTGCAACCCCATCCCTGACCCCCGGCGCCCTCCAGACACGCTTCGGTCCCATCCCTCACCCACAGACCCCCCCCAGCATCCCCCAGACCCAATTGCACCCCATCTCAGACCCTTCAGACCCCCCCAGCATCCCCAAACACCCCCAGCATCCCCCAGACACCCTTACACTCCACCCCTGACCCACAGACCCCCCCCAGCATCCCCCCAAACCCCCCAGCATCCCCCAGACCCACTTACACCCCATCCCTGACCCCCCGGACCCCGCAGCAACCCCCAGACCCACTTATAGCCCATCCCCCCAAACCCCCCAGCATCCCCCAGACACCCTTACACCCCATCCCTGACCCCCCAGCATCCCCCAGACCCAGTTACACCCCCATCCCTGACTCACAGACCCCCAGCACCCCTCAGACCCCCTTACACCCCATCCCTGACCCCCCCAGACCTACTTACACCCCATCCCTGACCCCCAGAACCCCCCCAGCATCCCTCAGACCCCATTACACCCCATCCCTGAACCCTCAGACCCCCCCAGCATCCCCCAGACCCACTTACACCCCCATCCCTGACCCCCAGGCCCCCCTGACACCCTTATACCCCATCCCTGACCCCTCAGACCCCCCCCAGCATCCCCCAGACCCCCTTACACCCCCATCCCTGACCCCACAGCCCCCCAGAAGCGAAGCCCCCGCCGGCCCCCGCCGCACTGGGGCCCCCGCGGCCCTACCGGGCCCGTCGAAGGGCTGGGAGCAGGTGGGGGACACGATGCCGTGGAAGGAGAAGCGGATGTCAGCCCGGCCGTGCCGGACCTCGCGGAAGCTGAGCGGAGCCGCCTCGGCCCAGTAGCGGAAGGCGGCGCGGAGGGCGGCGCGGGTGCCCAGCTCGCCCAGCTCCTCCGCGGCGCCCTGCAGCCGGTACGTCAGGTGCCGCTTGCGCCAACGGGCTGGGGGCAGCGGGGCCGGGTCAGCGGGCGGCACGGGACCCCGGCGCCCCCGACCCCCCCCGGCCCCCGCGCCCTCACCCAGCAGCGTGTACTTCTGCGTCTTCTGGTTGAAGGGATCCTCGACGCCGCAGCGCGGCCGCCTCATCTGCTCCAGCGTGGCCGCGTCCAGGCGCCCGGTGCCCGGCAGCTCCAAGGCCAGCTGGAAAGCCCTGGGGGGGGGGACAGCACTGCCGGTTAACACCACTGGGTCCCCACGGGCCTCCCCGTGCCGGGGGCTCAGGGCTAATCCCCCTCCGGATGCCCCGGAGCCGGGGGCCGCTCGCACCTCATGGCCTCGGCGATCTCGGCCGCGCTGAAGTCGTCAGTCGGGCGCTCCAGCGGCTTCTGCAAGTAGCCGAACTGCCGCAGGTAGCGCTGGGGGGAAAGCGCGGCCGTGTCTGCGGGGATCCCGGGGCCACACGGAGCCGCGCCGGGCTCTGAACCAGCCCCCGGCTCGCAGAGGGGCAGGGAAGGGACCCAGGCGTCCCACCAGCCTCCTGCGGTGCCGCAACCCAGCACAGGGATGGCGAGTTCCCGCTGGGACAGTGCGAGCGCGCACCGGCCCCAAGGATGCAGCTGGGCACTGCTTCCACCCCATCCCCAGGGAATTTGCCCCAGTTCCCCGCTCCAGCAGGACCCCAGGCCCCAATTGAGGACTCCTCGCGCCGTCCCGGCTAACGAGGTGGCCAGGTCCCAGCCCATGTTTCCCGGGGATCCCGCGTGTTCCGAGAATCCCGCCCTACCACAGCCTCCTGCTCCTCCTCATGCCCCATCCCCGCCGTGCCAGCAGAGAGGGCGAGCGCCCAAACGGGGACGAGCAGCTCCAGCCGAACCATCCTCGCCCGCGTCTCCGGCAGCACGGCCCAGCCGGACGCCGCAGGGACCCGGTCGCTCTGTCCCGGGCGAGCCGTTCCCTCCCCGGGGCCGGCTGCCCTCGCCCTGCCGGCTCGCTCCGGCCTCCCGCCCTTTACAAGTTTATAAACCTTGCACAGCCGGGATGACTCATTTGGAGCTACGGCATGTTGCAACTGCAGCCCCCCGGCAGCCTTAACCCCTTGCGGAGCGGAGCCAGCGCTCCCCGCGGACGAGCCCCGGTCCCGGCCTGGCCGGCTCTGCCCCACGGGCGCAGCGTGTACCAGGCGCGGCACGAGGCCTCTGCATCCCTGCCCCGGCCAGGCTCGATCCCATCCCGCTCCCACCCCGAGAGCCGCGGGGCAGGCGGACACCCGGCCCCGGCTCCGTCCCTTGGGGTCGGCCGCAGACGCACTTCCATCCTGTGGGAATAACCGCGGTGAATCAGCGGCGGCGGCATCGCGACCCCTCGGAAGCGCGGCTGAGTCACAGGATCCCCCTGACTCAGCCGCGGCCCCGCACGGAGACCGCGGGGGCCCCGTCCCCCGCTCCTGGTCCGGAAGCTTTAGGGAACGGGATGCGGCCGAGACGCGGGACGTTTCCCCCCATCCCGGGGCCGGGGCCAGCAGCCGGACGTGGGCCGCTGCCAGGCGAGAGCGCGGTGCCGCCGCCAAATCCTAGCGGGCTGCGGAGCCAGCCTGGCTTCGAGTGTGGGAAGGCAGCGCGTGCCCTGCACAGCAAAGGGTTAACGCAGGGAGCGCCAACGCCCGGACGCCTGGGTCCTTTCCCAGCCCTGCATCTGCTGGGGCACAGCTGTCCCCTGCCTCAGTTTCCCCAGGGACGCCCGGCGGAGGCCGCTCATCCCGGCATCCGGCCGCTGAGTCAGGGTGCCGCTCTCCGGGGAATCCCGCCGGGAGCCGGGCTCCCCGCGGCCGCCCCTTCCCGCCGAGCCGCTGGGGAAGGCGCCGACGCAGCCCTGCGGCGGGTGAGTAACGGGGAGGCGAGCGGGCCCCGGCGCGGCCCCCACCGGCGTCGCCAGCCCCGCGGCGCAGAGCCAGGCGGCCGCCGGGGGACGCAGAGGCTCTGGCTGGCTTCCTGCGCGCCTGGGCGACGGGGCCGAGCGGCCTCCGCGCTCCCGTGCCAGGCGGTTCCCAAGGGAGCCGGGGAGGAATCTGGCAGCTCATCCCTTCCGTGGCTTCCCGGCCCTGCAGCCGGCGTCGCCCAGGAACTAGGGTGAAGCCGGGGGGATGTGGTGCCGGCACCGGAGCGGGGCTCAGCCCCCGCCTTGCTCCGAGGCCCGTTCGCAGGGCGCAAAGGGGCCGGTTCTCACCACGGCTCGGCTCTGCCCTGAGCAGCAGGGACCATCGGCCCCCCGCGACCGTCTCCCCGCGGCCTGGGACGCGAGACGGGGCAGGGCAGGAGGGGCCCGGCGGCCCCCAGCCCGCACGCAGCGCTGCCCAAAGCGGCTCGGCCCCGCGGAGGGCGAGGGAGGGGCTCCGACCTGCCGGGGGGCTCAGAGGAAAGGCTCAAAACGCGGCTCCAGACACAAGCCCCAACCCTGGAAAGCTCCTTTCAAGAAAAAAACAGCAGCAAAACCCAGGCGCCGTCCAGCCAGCACCGCCGCTGCACCGGGACCGCGTCCCTCGCCGGCTCCCTCGGACCGGGACGGCTCCCCAGGGCCGAGCAGGGAAAGGCAAAACCAAGCTCCCGACGCCGGGTCACTACTGCAATTTTATTATTGCATCGTTTTTAAAAATAAAGGAAGAGAGGCCGTAACACAGAACACGAGGGGCCGGGGAACAACGAAGGGAAGAACCACTGCCCCCGCCCTGGCCCGCAGCACCAGCCCTGCCCGCCCGCCCGGCCCCACCCCAAATAAAATTAAAAAAAGGAGAGAGGTATTTGAGAGTCGCCGAGTTTCTAACACCGATAGCTGGGAAAAACTGTTCTGAAAAAACCAACAGCACCCACCAAAACAAAATCCCCGGGAAAGAAGGGCCTGGCGCTCAGTCCGGACGATCTGTGCCCTGGGGACGCCGGCCCTCGTGCGCCCGGTGCGATCCGAGTCCCCGCATCCCATCCCGACCCCCCCCACCCACCCCTTACAAGTCCAGCTCCAGGTCCTGCAGTTCCTCCTCCAAGGCTTTCCTCCGCCCCAGCTTCTCCAGCTGCTCTTTCGTCGGCTGCTTGATCTCCCCGGAGTCGAGCCGCTGCTGCAGCTCCTCCACCTGCCGCAGCTTCTTCTTCAGGTTCTTGATCTTCTTGGTTTTCTCCGAGGCGGAGGCTTCCCCGTCGGCGGGGCCCTTGGCGCCGCAGGCCGGCTGCGGCACGGCCGCCTGACTGTCCCCCGGCGGGCCCTTGTCCCCGCCGCTGCCTCCCGCCAGGGAGGTCTTCTCCAGCGACTGGATCAGTTCGTCTGTCTCCCTCTCCCCCTTCTCCTGCTGCTGCTTCCTCTTCTCCTTGCGTTTCAAGTTCCTTTTGGCTGCCTTGGACAGTCCCGTCTCTCCGCTCTCCGCCTTGCCGGGCTGCTTGCTGGGCTGGGCGTTCGCCTCCAGGCTCAGCCCGGGCGGCAGGTCGGGTTTGCTTTTGAAAAACTTCACATACTTATTCTCGTACCTGCACAGAACGAGAGCCCGTGAAGACGCGTCTCTCCCGCGCCCCCGCAGCGAGCGCGGCATTCCCCCGCCGAGCCCCGGGCGCGGGGAGCGGGCCGGGCTGGCGCAGCGCCGAGGGCCCCGATGTCCACTTCCCGAGTGCTCGGCGCCTCCGGCCAAGCCTCGGACACAGAGCGACCCCCGGTTACGACGCGGCCCCTTCCCCGCGCAGCAGGACTCGGCCGAGCGGACCCTCTCCTGCAGACACCTCTCTGCTCAGGGCCCTGCTCGCGTCCAGCCGCGCGCGGCCACCCCAGAGAAGGACCGACGCGGAGGCTGCTACGTACCGTCAGGTCGCGGCTTAGGGGATAAGGGTGAGGGGTCAGGAGTGGTCGGGCACACCTGGAAAGAGACCGAGACCTCGAGACGTAACCCGGCACGGGCGCACGGCCTCAGGAACCGCCAGAGACGAGGTCCCGGGGTGCCCGGGGCACGGGAGACTCCTGGCTTCGGGCTGCTGCGTGCGACCCAGTGCCCCGCCGCTCCCCATGGCACCTCGGAGCACCTGGGCTTGGCAGCGCGGATCAGCTCCAGGGAATGCACACGCCGCCGCCGGCGCGCAGCGGAGCCCGGAGCCGCCAGCGCCTCATCCGCGAGGAGCAAAAACCGCCTTCCCCATCTGGGAGCCAGCTCTGCCTGCGCGGGAGCCCCGGGGGGGCCTGGCCTCCTTCCCGGGCCCGTCAGCACAGCGGGGAAACGAGCACCAGGCGCGGGGAGCAAACCGGGAGGCTCTGCCGGGAGCAGGGAAAGGCCCGGTGGCCGTTACGGGCTGGACGGCCTCGGAGGTCGGCTGCGGAGACCTGCAGGATGCCAGGGCGTTCCCCGCTGGCGGATGCCGGGAGGCGACGGAGAGGAACTGCCCGGCCGTGCGCATCCCGAATCGCAAGAGCAGCCGTCAGAGGGGGAGAAGACAAACGGACGCCTGACGGACAGCCCCGCTTCCAGCAGCTGCTGACGAGCGTTACTGTGGTAACGGAGCACGAAGCGCCTCTCCGCTTCCATCCTTCCTCAAAACAGGCAGCCCGAGACCAACCACTGCCAAGAAATACCTGCCCCAGCCGGCCCAAAGCAAGGTCCTTTCTGTGTTTCAAACCTGCCAGCAGCTCCTCTTCCTTCTAAAGGAGCTCAGGCACCTGGCCGGGCCCCCGCGGACACCCCGGCTCCTTCCTGAGCCCTGGAGACGGCTGCTGCCATCAGTGGCACAGGCAGGAATGCTGCCCGGAGATGGGGCGCTGCCGCCAGGAGCCCCCGGGGACGCCCCCCTCCCGCCCCAGCCCCACTTACACCGGCACCTCCTCCTGGGGCACGTATCCCTCCTTCACCCGCCGCTGCTTCCGCCAGGTGCCGTCGGGGCGCTGCGTGGAGGCGATGTACTTCCCTGCAAGGCGAAGGCGCCATCGGCGAGCAGCCCCGGGGTCCCCCCCGGGCACCCTAGGGGTGGTCCAGCCCCACGGACCCCCCTGACCCACACAGAGACTGGGGGGGGGGGGAGAAAGGGACCCAGGCCCGTGGAGACTGCAGGGAGGGGGGAGCTGCCCCACAGAGGCCCAGGAGAGGGGGACACAGGCAGGGCCCCATAGGGACCAGGGTGGTGGGGAGATGGGCCAAGCCCCATAGAGAGCGGGGAGAAAGCGGGACGCTGCCTGGGCCCCACAGGGACTAGGGTGATGGGGAGAAGACTGGCCCAGCCCTAGAGAGACCAGGGGCCTGGGGCAGACTGTGCCCCATAGGCACCACGGGAGGGAAGGGGGGGGGCTGCCCCACAGAGGCCGAGACGAGGGGCTCAGCCCCACAGAGACCGGAGGGGCAGGGGGGCCCCATCCCCAGAGCAATCAGGAGCAGCCTGCCCCATAGAGACCGAACGGTGGGGTCCAGCCCCATAGACGCCAGGGACAGACCTGGCCCCGCAGAGACCGGGGGTGGGGGGGGGGCAGGGCCTAGCCCCATAGCGCCGGGGGCGGCGCTGCCCCATAGGGACCGGGGGGGCGAGGCTCAGCCCCACAGCGCCGGGGGGGCGGTGACGCCTCCTTCCGCCGCGCCCGGGCCACAGCCCCGCGGCGCTGCCGGGGCAGGGGGCGGCGGCGGCCCCCGCCCGCTGCCTCCGCCGGGCCGGGCCGCGGCGGCGGCTCCGCACTCACCGGTCTCGTCAGTCACATAGGGAGTCGCCATCTTGCGAGCGCGACACACTTCCGCCCGCCTGGCCACGCCCACCGGAAGTGGCGGCGGCGGCGGGGAGGAGGGGGAACGGCGAAAGGAGCGCAAAAGCGGGCGGCCATTTTGTTTTTAAAGGGGCAGCGCCCCGTTTGCCGGGACGCCCCGTTTGGGGGGTTCCCAGCATGCACGGGGGCTCCCACAGTGCACTGCGGCCAGCGGCGGGGTGGTGGGGGGGAACGCAGGGGCGCGGTCGCCATGGCGACGCGGGGCCAGGGCGCGAGGCCTGGTCGGGCCTGGAGGCTCCGTGGGGCGCCCGGTCCCCGGGGAGGGAGGGGGGGAGGAAGGGCAGAGCGCCGGGGGGGCGCCGGGGGGGCACCGGGGGGAACTGCCGCTGCCGTCGCCGGGGCCCTGCGGGTGGGGTCGGAGCCGCCCGCATCCGCCGCCCCCGCCTTCCCGCGTTGCCTGGCGGCTTCGCACCCGCCGCGGCCGGGCCCGGCCCCCCCTCCGCGCTGCGGTAGCGCCCCAGGGCGCCGCCGCCCCCGCCGCGCCCCGCCCGGAGCAGCTGCGCCCGCGGCCGGGAATTCCCCGGGGGCGGCTGCCGCCCTGCCCGGGCCGCGGCGGGACCAGCTCCCCCCCCCCTCCGCTTCCCCCGGCGGGGCACAGCCGGTGGGGGCAGGAGGTGGTGGGGCCGGGCCCTGCCGCAGCCCCTCGCCCCGGCGGGGGTGCTGGGGGTGGGCGTGCAAGAGCGGGTGCGAGCGTGCAAGAGGAGGTGCGAGCATGCAAGAGCAGGTGCAAGCATGCAAGGCAGGGCAGGCATGCAAGGGGAGGCATGAGTGTGCAAAGCAGGTTGCGAGCGTGCAAGAGCGGGTGCAAGCGTGCAAGGCAGGGCAGGCGTGCAAGGGGAGGCGTGAGTGCTCAAAGCAGGGTGCGAGCGTGCAAGGCGAGGCGTGAGCACGCAAGGCAGGGCAGGAGCGTGCAAGGGCAGGCACCAGTGTGCAAAGCAGGGCAGGAGCGTGCCGGGGCGGATGCGAGCCTGCAAGGTGCGAGCGTGCCGGGGCGCCGCAGCGTGCAGTGCCGTGCACGCCGGCTCGCAAGGCAGGGGGGCTCGTGCAAGCAAGTGCACGTGCACCCAAGTGTGCATGCAAGTGTGCAAGCGTGCGTACAAGCGTGCAAGGAAGCGCGCCGGGCTGTCGGGTGCCCGCGCCTCCCCCCGCCCCGGGCCGGCACGTGCGGCCGGTGCCGCCCCCGCCCGCCGGGCCGTGATGTCAGAGGGCCGGGCCGGGCCGCGCCGCCGGGAGCGCGCGGGAGCTGCGCGGGCTGCACCGGGCCGGGCTGCACCGAGCCGAGCCGAGCCGAGCCGAACCGAGGCAGGTAGGTGCGGGGCAGCGGGAGGGCACCGGCGCCGGCGGGTCCGGGATGCGCGGGGGGGCGGCGAACCGGGTCGGACCGGGCCGGGGCGCACCGGCTTCCTCGGTTCCCCCCCCCGCCCCGGGAAGGGGAAGGAAGCGGCGCTCGAGTGTCTCGCCCGGTGCTCGGCGCTGCGCACCCGGCTCCCCCCGGCGGGCGCCGGGGCAGGGCGAAGCGGGCGCCCCGTCGGCTCCGCCGTCTCGTCGCGGCCCGGCCCCGTCGCGGCACCTCGCGGGCGCCGGAGCGGCCCGAGGAGGAGGAAAAAACAAGCCGAGAGCGATGAGTCAAAGGAACAAAGCGCCCGGCGGGGCCGCGGCGGCGAGAGGAAGGGGGCGAGTCCGGCCCCGCCGCGGGCTCCCGCGCCGCCCGCTCCTGCCCTCCGCGCTCGTCGCCTGCCGCCGCCTCCTCCTCCCGGAGCCGCGACCCCGCGGGAACGGTGTCCCGCTCCCTGCCGGCATCCTTCTTCCCGGAGCTGAGACCCCGCGGGAACGGTGTCCCGCTCCCTGCCGGCATCCTTCTTCCCGGAGCTGAGACCCCGCGGGAACGGTGTCCCGCTCCCTGCCGGCATCCTTCTTCCCGGAGCTGAGACCCCGCGGGAACGGTGTCCCGCTCCCTGCCGGCATCCTTCCTCCTGGAGCCGTGACCCCACGGGAACGGTGTCCCGCTCCTTCCTGGCATCCTTCCTCCTGGAGCCGCGACCCCACAGGAATGGCATCCCACTCCCTGCCGGCATCCTCCCTCCTGGAGCCGCGACCCCACGGGAACGGTGTCCCGCTCCTTCCTGGCATCCTTCCTCCTGGAGCCGCGACCCCACAGGAATGGCATCCCACTCCCTGCCGGCATCCTCCCTCCTGGAGCCGCGACCCCACGGGAACGGTGTCCCGCTCCTTCCTGGCATCCTTCCTCCTGGAGCCGTGACCCCACTGGAACAGCATCCCACTCCCTGCTGGCATCCTCCCTCCTGGAGCCGAGACCCCACGGGAACAGTGTCCCGCTCCTTCCCAGCATCCTCCCTCCTGGAGCTGCAACCCCACGGGAACAGCATCCTGCTCCTTCCTGGCATCCTCCCTCCCGGAGTCAAGACCCCACAGGAATGGCATCCCGCTCCTTCCCGGCATCCTCCCTCCTGGAGCCGCAACCCCACGGGAACGGCATCCCACTCCTTCCTGGCATCCTCCCTCCCGGAGCTGCAACCCCACGGGAACAGCATCCCTCTCCTTCCCGGGATCCTCCCTCCTGGAGCCAAGACCCCATGGGAATGGCATCCCGCTCCCTGCCGGCACACTCCCTGGCAGGGCCGGAGCCGGGAGCCCGTCGCGCAGCCCCCGGCGCTCGCAGGCTCCCGCCCCAGAAGAGGAAGCGAGATGCTCCCCTGGGGAAACAGCTGAAAATCTCAGGCTGAAAATCGCCTCCCCCCGGGGTGGAGCCGGCACTGCCGGACCAGGCGGCGCAGCCGGACACGCTGCCGGTAACGGGGCCGCGGCACGCGGCGTCAACGCCCCGCGGCTGCCAGCAGCCCCAGCCCGGCTGGGGCACGCCGGGAAGGGCCGAGGCGGCCGGTTCCCAGGGCTGGGAGCGCCCCGCGGCCGCCCTGCCTCGGCGGCATCCCAGGTGTCCTGGGACATCCGCGGGCCTCCGGGAGCCGCCCCGGCCCTGGCCTGTCTCCCCGTTTTCCGCCTAGGGGGGATCCAGGTGTCGCGACCCCCCACCCCCCCCAGCAGCCGAGGGATGGGGGGCATCGGGGAAGGGGCTCGCAGCCCCGGGGCGGGCGGAGCGCTGCGGCGGGGGGGGCCCCGGCTCGGCCGATCCGTCCCCCCGAAGGGTTAAACCCTCCCGGAGCTGCTCAGGCTCCAGCTGCAAATATTTACTAAATAAGGGAAGCGTTTGCGGGCGCCTGGCCCTGCTGGGGGGGTCCCGAGGTGCCGGGTGCCCGGGCGGTGCGCCCCAGCGGTGGCGTCCTGGGGGTCGCAGCGTGCCGGACCCCTGCGGTCCCTCCCCGCGTCGGCCTGGCGGGCGCACGTGTCCCCCCCCACCCCGTGCCTCAGTTTCCCCGTTGGGCAGCGAGTGCTGCCGGGGCGGCAGGGGGAGGGATCCCCCCGCGTCGCCCCACATCAGGTCCCCGGCGGGGCCGGGGGGTGTCGCAGGCTCCGGGTGTCCCGGCTGCGGCACCCCTTTGCGGGGTGGGGGCCGCCGAGCCGCCTTCGTGGGCACCTCCCGGGCGCCGCTCGCCGGCCGGCTGGCGCCCCGCGCCGCGCCGGGTTCAAAGCTCAGCCAGCGCCCGCGGACGCAGCCCCGGCGCCCCGGGCCGCGCGGGCACCGCCGCCGGCGTGCGCGGGGCTCGGCGCATGCGCCTGCGCGGGGGCGGCTGCGCCCCGCTGCGGGGGGGCCCGCGGGGCAGGTTTGCTTGGGGGGGGAGCGTGGGGCACCCTGCCGAACCTGGGGCGTGCGGGCGGAGGCGTGCAAGGGAGCTGGAGGTGCGCGCGCTTCCGCGCAGGTGTGCGGGCGTGCATGCATGCATGCGTGTGCGGGCATGCGTGTGCAGGCACGCGTGCACAGGTGCGCGTAAGCGTGCTCGCCCGCGTTCCCGCCGCCGGGGGTTGCTGGGGAAACGGCTCCCACGCGGACCCCGCGCGGGGACGGGGGGCGGCCGCCGGCACGTGCCCGGGGCTCCCGCGACACGCGCGCCCGCGGGCCGCCCCGCGCAGCCGCCTCGCCGTCGCCCGCCGCCCGGGCGCAGCAGCCGGCGCCATGAATAAATAATAGCGCCGGAGGGTGGGGAAGGCCCGTGGGGACCCGGCGCCCGTAAACACGGCGCCCGGCCGGCGCGGCTGCGCCTCCGCGGGGAAACCGAGGCGGCGGTGGTGTCGGTGTCGGTGGTGGGGCGCCGCTCCCGGTCCCGGTCCCCCCCTGGCGCGTGCGGAGCATCCCGCGCGCCGGCGCCGGGCGGCGCGGCCGGGCGCCAAGTCCCACCCTCCTCCCCGGCTGGCAGCGGTGACTCAAAGCCGGTGACTCGCCCCCACCCGCGGCTCCCCGCGAGCGGGGCCGGGGCTCAGCCGTCCCCGCGTCCCCGCCGCCGTGACTCGGCAGCGCTCGGAGCCGCCCGTGCCGGCCATGGGGCTCTTGTGGGGCAAATGGTGCAGCGGCGGCGCGGGGAGCGGGCGGCCGGCGGCAGCGGCGGCGGCGGGCGCCAAAGCGGGTGCGAGGGCGCGGGGGGCCGGGCGGCAGCGGGTCCCGCGCCCCGGCTCGGCGCGCCCGGCCCCATCGCAGCTCTCCGCCGCAGGCAGCGCCCGGCGGCCGCCCGCCATGGAGGAGAGCCCGGACTGGGCCACCCTCAGCCCCGAGGAGTTCGCCCACCTCCAGAAGTACCTGGACTGTGAGTGCGCGGCTGGCGGCGCGGGGAGGGGGGGGCCCCGTCCCCGGCACGGAGACGGGCAGGGCTCGCGGGCTTGGGTGCCGCAGGGCGTCCCCGTGTGCAGCAGCGCGCGTGGGTGTATGTGTGTGCCGGGGCAGCTTTGCATGCGTGGGGCTGAGCTTGCACACGTGTGGGTGTGTGCATGCACCAAGGGCAGCTTTGCATGCGCAGGGGTGAGCTTGCACACACGTGGGTGTGCGCACGCACAAGGACAGCTTTGCATGTGTGGGGCTGAGCTTGCATGTGCATGGGTGTGTGCATGCACCAGGGCAGCTTTGCATGCGTGGGGCTGAGCTTGCATGTGCATGGGTGTGTGCATGCACCAGGGCAGCTTTGCATGCGTGGGGCTGAGCTTGCACACGCGTGGGTGTGTGCATGCACCAGGGCAGCTTTGCATGCGTGGGGCTGAGCTTGCACGTGCACGAGCGTGTGCACGCTCCCCGGCAGCTTTGCGTGCACGTGCACCTCCGGCAGCGGCCTCGCACGCGTGTGTGCGCGCATCGCGGCAGGGCCGCACCCGCGGGTGGGTGCGCGCGCCGGAGCGGCCTCGCACGCCCCTCTGCCCCCAGACAGCAGCAAGAAGGTGCAGGACGTGCTGCAGGATTTCTACGGCGATGGGGCCCTGTCCCAGCACCGGCAGGGAGAGGTGAGGTCCCGGAGCCCGCGGTGCCCTCGGGGGCAGCCCCGTCCCCGGGGCCGGAGCCCGGACCCCCTCGCCGGCCTCCCCCATCCCCATCTCTGCCCCCCCCCCCCCCGCAGTGCGTTGACTTCGAGGGTTTCAAGCTGTTCCTGAAGAGCTACCTGGAGGCGGACGACATCTCGGACGCGCTGTGCCGGCACCTCTTCATGTCCTTCCAGACCACGGCCGCGGGGCAGCCGGGCGCCGGGGCGGGTGAGCGCGGCGCGCCAGGGGCTCGCGGAGCCGGGGGGGGGGCGCAGGGCCGCGGCTCTCAGCGCCGTCTCCCCCCCCCCCCCCGACCACCCCCCGCAGGCAGCGACCTCGTCTGCGTTAACGACGTCTCCTGCTACTTCTCCTTGCTGGAGGGGGGGCGCCCCGAGGACAAGCTGGAGTGTGAGTGGGGGCCGCGCCGGGGCCGGGGTCGCCCCGGGGGGAGCTGCCCCCTCACCCCCCGCTGTCCCCCGCAGTCACCTTCAAGCTCTACGACAAGGACGGGAACGGGCTCCTGGACAGCTCGGTGAGTGCCGGGGGCCGGGGGGGCGGCGGCGGGATGCCCCCCTGCCCCCCCAGCCCTGCTGACCCCGCGTGTCCCCCCCCCCCCCCCCCCCCCCAGGAGGTGGATCGGATCATCACGCAGATGATGCGGGTGGCCCAGTACCTGGACTGGGACGTCACGGAGCTGAAGCCGGTGAGCGGGGCCGGAGGGGTGGCGGGGGGCTGCACGGCCCCCCCCAACCCTGTGCCCCCCCCCACTGAGCCCCGCGTTCCCCCCCCCCCCCCCAGATCCTGCAGGAGATGATGCGGGAGATCGACTACGACGGCAGCGGGACGGTGTCGCTGGCCGAGTGGCTGCGCGGCGGCGTCACCAACATCCCGCTGCTGGTGCTGCTGGGCCTCGAGGTGGTGAGTGCGGGGGTCCCGCGCCGTGGGGGGGGGGAAGGGGGGTGCAGGCCCGGCCCCCGCCCCCCCCCCGACGCCCGCCGGCCGCGGCCCCTCTCTCCGCAGCACATGAAGGACGACGGGCAGCACATGTGGCGCCTGAAGCACTTCAACCGCCCCGTGTACTGCAACGTGTGCGAGACGCTGCTGGTGGGGCTGCGCAAGCAGGGGCTGTGCTGCACCTGTGAGTGCGCCGGGGACGGGGCGGGCACTGGGGTGGGGACCAGGGTGGGAGCAGGTACAGAGATGGACGCAGGACAAGGAGGGGCTGGGGCAAGGCTGGGGCTGCGGACAGGAACGGGGGATGTGATGGGGACCAGGATGGGACCAGGATGGGGCTGGGGACAGGAACAGGGATGTGATGGGGACCGGAATGGGACGGGGATGGGGACCAGGGTGGGAGCAGGTGCAGAGATGGACGCAGGACAAGGAGGGGCTGGGGCAAGGCTGGGGCTGGGGACAGGAACAGGGGATGTGATGGGGACCAGAATGGGACCGGGATGGGGCTGGGGACAGGAATGGGACCGGGATGGGGATGGGGACTGGGATGGGACTGAGATGAGGACAGGATTGGGGATGGGATGGGGACCGGGATGGGGCTGGGGACAGGGACTGGTACAGGATGGGGACCCGGAGAGGGGATGGGCTCGGCCCCACTGTTCCCCCCCCCCCCGCCCCGCATCCCCACTGGGCATGCACCAGATCCAGCTGCTGCAGGAGGCTCCGCCCCCTGCTCCAGCTGTGGAGAAGCCCCGCCCACATGGGGGGTGGGGCTGTGATGTAAGCCCCGCCCACCTCAGATTCAGCCACTGGGGCGTGAGCGGGCGGTCTCCCCCCGTGCAGAGTGAGCTGCCATTGGCTGACGGCACGGATGCGGGGGTGGCGTGATTGGTCAGCCTGGAGGGGGCGGGGTCCGGGCGTGGGGGGGTGGGGCCAGGGCCAAGCCCCGCCCCAGCCGCTGAGCCCCGTCTCCCCCCAGTCTGCAAGTTCACGGTGCACGAGCGCTGCGCCCGCAAGGCCCCCCCCAGCTGCATCAGCACCTACGCCAAGTCCCGCAAGGAGGCCGGCGTGAGTGGCCGCCCGCCCACCCGTCCCTCTGTCCGTCCATCCGTCTGTCCGTCCATCCACCCGTCTGTTGGTTTGTCAGTCCGCCTGTCTGTTGGTCCGTCCGTCCGTCCACCCGCCCACCCGCCTGCCCATCCATCCCATCTGTCCGCCTGGCCATCTCTTCTCCCGTCGTCCTGTCTGGCTGTTCATCTGGCCGTCTGGCTGTCTGTTGACCTGCTCTGCTGTCAATACGTGCATCCGCCTGTGCGGTTGTCTGTCCATCTGTCTGTCCCCCCATCTCCCGACCATTCCTCTACCTGCCACCCCTCCGCTCTCTGCCGTCCCATCCCTCCCTCCGTCTGTCCGTCCGTCCGTCCCCAGCAGCCCGTGGCCCCGCAGCCCCTCGGCGAGGACCCCACGGGGGGGGGGGGGGGGGGCGCCCGCGGGACGGGCCCAGGCGCCCGGGGTGACGCGGCGGTGCCGCGCGCAGGTGCAGGCCCACGTGTGGGTGAAGGGCGGCTGCGAGGCCGGCAAGTGCGGCAAGTGCCAGAAGAAGATCAAGAGCTTCCAGAGCCTGACGGGGCTGCACTGCGTGTGGTGCCACCTCAAGGTGGGTCCGTCCCCGCGGCCCGGGGCCGCGCGCGGCCGCCCCGGGACCCTCCTCACCCCGCTCCCCCCCCCCCCCCCCCAGATCCACGAGGAGTGCCTGGCCTGCGTGGCCCCGACCTGCGACTGCGGGGTGCTGCGCGACCACGTCCTGCCCCCCTCGGCCATCTACCCCGTCGTGCTGGTGAGTGCGGCCCCGGGGCGGCCGGACCCCCATCCCTGCCCCCGAGGGACCCACGAGGCCTGGCCTGGCCCCCCCCCCCCCCCCCCAAAACGAGCCGGGGGTGCCGCCGGTGACAGCCGGCGCCGGTGCTTGCAGGAGAGGCAGAACAGCCAGAAGAACGGCAGCGGGACGCCGCTGGAGGAGACGCCGCAGGCGTTCGCCACCCCCGAGGGGCAGGCGCTGCGGGTGAGCCCGGGCGGCCGCGGGGCCGCTGCGCCCCAGCGCGGGGTTGGGGCGGGGGGGCCGGACTGGCGCCTCCCCTCACGGCCCCTCTCGCCCCGCAGGTCAGCCCCGTGCTCGACACCCACCCGCTCCTCGTCTTCGTCAACCCCAAGAGCGGAGGGAAGCAGGGAGAGCGGTAAGGGGCGGCCCCGGCTGCCGGACCTCGTCCCGCGACGCGGCGGCGGTGCCGGCGCAGCCTGACCCCTTTTCCCCGCAGGGTGCTTCGGAAATTCCAGTATCTCCTCAACCCCCGGCAGGTTTATAACCTGCTGAAAGGAGGACCGACCCCCGGGTGAGCGACGGCCGGGGCCGGGGCGGGCGCCGAGCCGAGCCGGGCAGCCCCAGCCCTGCCCTGACCCTTCTGCCTCCGCCAGGCTCAATTTCTTCCGCGACGTGCCAGATTTCCGGATCCTGGTGTGCGGCGGGGACGGCACCGTGGGCTGGATCCTGGATGCCATCGGTGGGTGCCGGCCCCCCCCCCCCCCTTGGCAGGCGCTGGCTGCGGCAGCGGGACCCCCCTCACCGCCCCTCTCGTTGCAGATAAAGCCAACCTGCCCCGGCGGCCCCCCGTGGCCGTGCTCCCGCTGGGGACCGGCAACGACCTGGCCCGCTGCCTGCGCTGGGGCGGAGGTGAGCGAGACGGGGCGGCCGTGGTTGGGGGTTGGGGGGGGGGGGGCTGCGCCCGGCGCCCTGGGACCCCCCGTCCCGCGCGGGGGACCCTCGCACCGCGGCCTCCCTCCGTCCCGCAGGCTACGACGGGGAGAACCTGGCGAAGATCCTGAAGGACATCGAGGGCAGCAGCGTGGTGCAGATGGACCGGTGGCACGTGCAGGTGCTGCCCGAAAACCCCGCGGAGAAGGGCGACCCCGTCCCCTACGAGATCATCAACAACTACTTCTCCATCGGGGTGGTGCGTAGGGGGCCGGGGCCGGTTTGGGGCGGGGGGGCGGGGGAAACACGTGCTCGCCAGGCCGGGCCTCACCACCCCTCTCACCCCGCTGCAGGACGCCTCCATCGCTCACCGCTTCCACGTCATGCGGGAAAAGTACCCGGAGAAGTTCAACAGCAGGTGGGTGGGGGACGGCGCCGTCCCCGCCGCAGCCCCCCTGCCCGGCTCCCCGCCGCGGGCCGCCGCCACCCCTGCCCTGGCTGTGTGTCCCCCCCCCCCCAGGATGAAGAACAAGCTGTGGTACTTCGAGTTCGCCACGTCCGAGACCATCTTCGCCACCTGCAAAAAGCTCAAGGAGTGCTTGAGCATCGAGGTGAGAGATGCCCCGTCCGGGCTCCCCCGGGGCGGGGGGGGGGGACCAGGGTCCCGGCCCGCGGCTCTGACCTGTCCCCCCCCCCCCGCAGTGCTGCGGGACCCCCCTGGACCTGAGCGGAGCCCTCTCGGGGGTGGCGGTGCTCAACATCCCCAGCATGCACGGAGGCTCCAACCTCTGGGGCGAGACCAAGCGGCCGCTGGGCGAGGCGAGGAACGCATCCGGCGCCGGGCAGCCCCAGGCCATCACCGACGCCGAGACCCTCAAGACGTGTGTGCAGGGTGCGTGGGGCGGCGGGCGCTGCCGCCGGGCACGGCACGGCGCCGCGCGCGGCCGGGGTGCCCCCCGTCCCGCCGGGGCCCTGACGCCGTCCCCGCGTGTCCCCAGACCTCAGCGACCAGCGGCTGGAGGTGGTGGGCCTGGAGGGGGTGATCGAGATGGGGCAGATCTACACAGGGCTGAAGAGCGCGGGCAAGCGCCTGGCCAAGTGCTCCGAGATCACCCTGCGGTGAGCCCGCGCGACGGGGGCCCCCCTGCTTCGGGGGCCGCCGGGACCCCGCGGGGTGCGTGCGCTGCCCTGCGGGGGGGCCGGGAGGATTTGGGGCACTGGGGGGCAGGGGGGTCCGGGCAGCCGCTGACGGGGAGGGGGGGTGTTTGCAGGACGCTGAAGCACCTCCCCATGCAGATCGACGGAGAGCCCTGGATGCAGCCGCCTTGCACGGTACGTGGGACCCCCTGCCCTCGCTGAGCCCCCCGGGGAGGTGCCAGCGCCCCCGGGGGCTCCCCGGCCCCCCGCGCCCCCTCCCAGCCCCTCGGCCTCTCCGCGTTGCAGATCAAGATCACCCACAAGAACCAGACGCCGATGCTCATGGCCGCGCCGCCCCGCTCCTCCAGCTTCTTTGGCCTCAAGAAGGGGCCCGTCGAGGCGTGACGGGGCCCGTGCCGGGGCGAGAGACCCCCCCCCCTTCCGCGTGCTGTGCCCTGGGCAGCGGGTGATGCACCAGCCCCCACCCCCGTGCGCATCCCGGGAAAGGGCAGGTGACGAGCCACCCCCACCCCCCGCCCCGGGCACCCACGGGTGCAAGGAGCCCGCTGGCTGATCCAGGGTGGGGGGACGGCTGGACGGCCCCCCCCGCCCGCGGGCCCAGCGAGTGCTGCATCGGGGGGGTGCACAGTGCCTGCAGCCCTCCCCGCACTTGCCATGCTGGCCGGAGCCCCTGCCCCTGCGGGGACCCCCCCCCCGCCCTATTTATTACCCCTTCCTTCCCTCCCCCTGGATTTCAAGTGCCTCTTGCAGTAATAAAGCCTGGTGTTGAGACGGGCGCCGGGCTGTGCAGCTCCGCGGGGCGACGGCGCGCGGCTCCCCCCTGTCCCCCCCCCCCCCCCCAACCGCGTCGCACAACCACACGGAGGCACCGGGTGAGCTGAGCCTTTAATGACGGCGGCAGCAAGGGCAGCCGGGCGCCGCGGGCCCTATGCGGCGTTGGCGCGGAGCAGGGGGCTGCTCTCGCCGCTGGGCGCCCCGCCGAAGGCCTGCCGCAGCAGCAGGCGCAGGGCAGAGCCGGGGGGCAGCCGGCCGCGGGGCCGGGGGGCCGGGGGGGGCCGGGGGCGCGCGGCGGGCTGTACTTCAGGCGCCTGCGGGGCAGAGAGAGGGCGAGCGGGTTAGCGCGGCCGGCCGGTCCCGAGCGCCGCCACCGCTGCCACCGCCGGCCCCTCGGGCTCACCTGTACGTGTAGGCGACGGTGGCCAGGGCGGCGGCGACGAGCAGCAGCCCCAGGGCGAGCGTGGTCCTGCCGGCAGCCGGAGCGGCACCTGCGGGGCACGGAGGGGCGGAGGCGGCTCAGCGCAGGGCGTCCTGGCCCCGCCGCCACCCCCGAGGGGGCACGGGGACCCTCGCCGCCCCCCCCCCCAGCCCTGCTCCCACCTCCGACGGCGACGCGGGTGCTGGCCACGGCCAGGCTGTTGCCGTTGGCCAGGGACACGTTGAGGCAGTAGAGGCCGGAGCGGTTGAAGTCCTGGCGCAGGACGAGCTGGCAGCCGGGCGCCGGCTGCACGGCGCTGCACGTCTGCTGCTGCGCGGTCTGGCACTCGGCGTCCGAGACGACGGTGCAGACCTCCTCGGGCAGGCTGCCGGGCGGGGGTCAGCGCGGGGCGGGGGGGGCCCCGGGACCCCCCCCCCCAGCCCCTGGCACGGTCCCCGCGCGGCCCTCACCTCCCCTCGCACGTCACCGTGAGCTCCACGCTGTTCTCGCTGCCCTCGGGGACCACGGACGCGACGATGGCCACGTTCTCGATCCCCTCTGCAAGGGCCGCGGGGTCAGACGGTGCCGGCGCCTGGCCCCCCCGGCCCCCCCCGGCCCCCCCGGCCCGGCACCCACCGACGATGTCGAGCTGGGTGGAGAAGGTGCCGTAGCGGTACAGGATGCAGCCTGTCGGCTCGGCGCCCGGCGCCTGCCGCTTCGCCAGCGCCAGCGGCTCCGCGGCACCTTCGGAGGCAGCGGTGGATGCTGCGAGTCCAGCTGTGGCTCCTGCTATGGGTGCAGCTGTGGCTCCAGCTGTGGCACCTGCTGGGGGTGCGACAGTGGCTCCAGCTGTGGCACTCAATAGGGGCACAATGGTGGTTCCAGCTGTGGCTCCAGCTGTGGCTCCAGCTGTCACAGCATCTGCAGAGGAACCAGAGAGAAGAGGCTGGAGAAAGGCAGGGAGGGACTGAGCCAACCCCCGGGGTGACCCCAGGGACGGGGCAGTCTCCCCCCAAGGACCCTGGCTGGAAAAGCCAGGGGTCCCCACCCTGGACCCGGCCCCCAGCGGGTCGGGGTGGTGGGGTCCGACCCCGGCGTCGGAGCAGGGCACCCACCTGCAGCCAGGGTTGCTGCCGCGCTGGCAGCGGGCCCCGCCGCGGGGGACGAGGTGTTGGCTGTGTCCCCGGCCGGGGAGGCGGAGGCGGGGAGCAGGGGGTCCGCAGACGCCGCGGCGGAGACGGCAGCGGGGTCCATGCCGGCTCCGTCACCGGGCACGGAGGCGGCCGCGGGGGTGCTGAGCGCCGGGAGGCCGGGCTGCGTGACGGTGGGGTCCGAGGGCTGCGCCGAGGCGGCGGGCGCTGGGGGCAGAGCGAGAGTGGAGGGGCTGCGGGGCGGCCGCGGGGCACCCCGGGGCCCGGGGCGGTGGGGGCGCCCCATCACCCGCTTACCGGAGCTGGGCGCCGCGGCGGTGCTGGGCGCGGGGCCGGCGCTGGTGCCGGCGGGCGGCGTGGCGGTGGGCGGCGGCGGCGGCCCCGTGGTGGGGTCCACGAGGGGCGGCGCGGAGCTGCCGCAGGGGCTCAGCGGGATGGCGGCCTGCAGCACCAGGCGCGCCGCGAAGGAGCCGGCCTCCAGGTAGGTGTGGGTGACGGTGGCGCTGCGGGAGATGAGGGTGCCGCTCCGGTCCCCGAAGTCCCAGGAGTAGGAGACGTCGGCGTCGCGCAGGTAGCGGCTGGGGTCGTGCAGCCGCACGGCGAAGGCCACGGCGCGGTTGCGCACGAAGCGCCCGGCGCCGCCGGCCGCCCCCTGCACCTGCGCCACGTCCACGGCGAAGGGCACCTGGTCTGCGGGGGGGACGCGGCGCCGTCAGCGCCCACGTCCCCCGCAGCCCCCCGCCGCCCCGGCTCCCCCGGCCCCGGCGCCTACCCGTGATGCTGAACTGGGTGCTGGCGCGGCCGATGGGGACGAACTTCTGGCGGCCGCGGTAGTGGTACACCACCACGTCCATGGCGTAGGAGCCGACGGGGACGCCGTCGGTGGGCACCGTCAGCCGCGACGCGGGGCCGTCCACCACCTGCCAGTACCGCCCTGCGGGGCGAGCGGCGTCAGCGGCCGGCGGCGCGCGCCCGGGGGGGTCCCCGGGTCCCGGCACGGCGGCAGCGGCGGCCTCACCCCACGTCCACCACACGTAGACGAATCTCCCGCGCTTGTCCCAGGCGCCGCGGGGAAAGGGCCGCCCGTCGGGGAAGACGCCATCCGAGCCCTCGGCCGGCTGCTCCGGGTAGACGGGCTGGCCGCCGGCCACGCGGGTGCCTGCGGGGAGGCGGGGGTGAGCGGGCGGCGGGGCGCCTGTCCGCCCGTCCGTCCGTCCGCCCGCCTGCCCGACGCTCACCGTTGACGGTGCAGTTGCGGCTCCAGACGACGCGGCCGTCGGGCAGCACCGCCTGGTCGCGGGGGAAGCGGAGGGCGACGGAGAAGGTGGCTTTGGCGCCCGCCATGGTGGGCGCGTCGCTGCTGACGTCGAGGGCGACGTCGCCGCCTGCGAGGACACGGGGCCGGCGGCTCAGGGACGGGCGCCATGGGCCCCCGCGGCCCCGGCCCCGGCCCGGCACCCACCTCGCCAGCAGTCCCTCTGCCGGGGGGCCCCCTCCTGCCAGGGCCGGTACAGCCGCGCGTCCCAGCTCCGGAAAGGCGCCGGCGCCTGGCTCCACGTCCGGCTCTGGCGGCTTCCACCGCCGCTCCGGCTGCCGGCTCCTGGGGGGAGACAGGTGACGGGGCACCCGGGGCGGCCCCTGCGCCGGGGGCCCCCGCGGGGCGCATGGCGGCCGCGTGATGGGCCGGGGCCGGGCGGCGGCGGCGGTGGCGGCGCGGGGGGCAGAGCCGTCACGCGGCGCCCGCCGCTGCCCAAGCCCTTTCATGTGACTCTCAGCTGAGCCGGCGCCGGCAGCTCCGGGCACGGTGGGGTGGGCGTCCCCCCCTGCGCCCCCCGCTCGCCGGGAGCTGCGGGTGCCCCCGCCGCGGCCCTGCTCGCAGGGGTCCCCCGTTCCCTGCGTGTCCCCCCACTCGCAGGGGTCCCCCGTGATGCGCCCCCCGGCCCCGCTCGTGCCCCCAGCTGCACAGCAGGACTCGAGCCCGGCCGGGGGCACCATCCCCCTTGCTGCCCCTCCAGGCGCCCCGGAGGGGCTAATCCTGCCCCCCGCGTGCTCCGCCTTTGGGAGGGGGTCAGGTCCCACCACCGTCCCCGTTAATCCCCCGCTGGCTCCCCGCTGGCCCCAGACCCCAGCTGGGGGGGGCGACTCGGTCCCTGCCGAGCCCCAGGGGCCACCCTGGGGTGCCCAGCAGGATCCATCGCTCCCTGGGACCACCCTGCCCACGGCCACCCCGTGCGGGACTCCGGGTGCCACCGGGGCCCCGCACCCCACGTCCGGGGGGCGAGCAGCCGGCTGGGCCCCCCCGTGGCGGTGGCAGCTCGCAGCCCCCCCGGCCCCACTTACGGCGCTGAGCGGTGGCCAGGGCCAGCAGGGCCCCCAGCAGCGCGATTGCCCCCTGCACCCGCATGCTCCGGCCGTCGTCGCCTCGCCGCGCTCGGGCACCGCCGGGGCAGAGAGGCGAAGGCGCCGGAGCCGGGGGGATAAGAAGGGGCTCTCGTTTGCATAGTCCCACCCCGCGGGGGCCCGGCCCCCCGGCAGCACCCGTGTGCGTGTGGGGGGGGGGTGTGTTGGGGGGGGGGTGTGTGTGCGCACGCGCGTGCAGGTGCGCGTGGCCCCGCGCTCCCTCGCCAGCCCGATCACGCGCACCGCGGCCGCCCCGGCTCTGCCTCCCGGGAAGGCAGCGGCTCAGGCTTTCCTCGAGGCCCCGGCTCGCTGCAGCCTCCTCGCAGATCTTGCTGCAGGATCCGGTCACCGTTGCCCTTATCCGCAGGGCTTTGCACCCGCGCAGGGATTCGGCAGGGTCGGGGCACCCGCTGGCGCGGCTCGGGCTCGGCACGGGGAAAACTGGGTGACGGGAGGCTGCGGCACGGCCCGGACGTGCCTCCCGCGTGGTGCGGAGCCCCTCGTCCCTGGGGTCTCACCACCCCGCTGCTGGTGGCCCCAGAGTGACCAGACGGGCTGGGAGCCGGGCCGGGGACCGGCCTCCCCTCCTGGTGGCTCCCTGCGGGCGGCTGCCCAGGCTGCGGGCGCATGAGCGCACACGCGGGCACGCGGCCTCATCCGCTCCTGCTCGGGGGGTGTCTCCAGCCCTGGCCACTCTGCCCAAATCGCTGGCGATGCCCCGCTGCCACTGCACGCGGGGCTCACCCCATGCCCAGCCCTGGCGTCCAGCTCAAGCCTGGCCAGAGTCGGAGCCCCGGGGGACACCGATGTCACCTCCGTCCCCTCCCGGCTGCTGGGCCGTGCTGGAGGGGCCCTGGCTGCAGGCCGGCAGGGCTCAGCCCACCCGGCCTGGGGACACCCTGGAGCCACAGCATCCGCCTGGCCTCGGCCCAGGGGACCCGATCCGGGCGCTGCTGCCCAGCCTGGCCAGGCTGCGCGTGCGAGGCCTGGAGGGGACGGGGCTGGGGGGCTGAGCCAAACTCCTGGGGGACCCCAGCTGGAGCCCAGTCTGATCCCTCCCCAGGCCGCGGGGGACCTCGGCCAGCGCCCCAGCATGTCCCCATCCCTGGGCCATGGGGGAGCCCAGCCAGAGCCTGTCCCAGCTGTGTCCCCGGGCCACGGGGGACCCCTTCCCTGGGCCATGGGGGACCTCGGTCAGAGCCCAGCACGTCCCCATCCCAGGAGGGCGCCCTGTTGGCAGCCCACCCCGCACTGGACAAGCTGGGCCGCCTGGGGAAGCGACTCCCCCGGGAGGGGCTCGGCACGGACCCCCGGGAATCGCCCCGGGGCGGGTCCGGCGGCGGTTTCCGCGGGCGCGTCCTGTCCCTTTAAGGGATCTCCCGCGCCGCCCGGCGCGTCGGCGGCGGGCCCGGCCAATGGGGCGGCGCGGGGGGCGGGGCCGGCGGAAGGCGGGAAGCGGCGGGCGGGCGGGGGCCGCGGCAACATTGTAGCGCGCGGGGGGAAGCGGCGGCCGCGAACGTTCCATCCGCCCCGCGCGCCGCGACCGGGCCCCCCCCCGCCCCCCCCCGGGACCCCCCCCGGGACCCCCCCCCGGGGACCGGCCCCCTGCAACCCCCCCCCCGGGACCGGCCCCATTGCAACCCCCCCCGGGACCGGGCCGCCCCCCCGGGACCGGCCCCCTGCAACCCCCCCGGGGACCGGCCGTCCCGCCCCCCCCCTCCCCCCGGGACCGGGCCCCCTGCACTCCCCTCCCCCCCCGGGACCGGGCCCTCTGCACCCCCCTCACCCCGGGCCCGGGCCCGGCCCCCGCCCCGCCGCCCCATGGAGAACTTCCAGAAGGTGGAGAAGATCGGCGAGGGCACCTACGGCGTCGTCTACAAGGCCCGGAACAAGGTCACCGGCGAGGTGGTGGCGCTCAAGAAGATCCGCCTGGACACGTGAGGCAGCCCCGAGGCGGCGGGGGGGGGGGGGGGGGGGACGACGACCCGGGGCCGCGGCTCAGCCCGCTGATCCCGGCCCCGGTGGCTTCGCCCGCAGGGAGACCGAGGGCGTCCCCAGCACGGCCATCCGCGAGATCTCCCTGCTCAAGGAGCTCAACCACCCCAACATCGTCAAGTAAGCGGGGGGACAGGGCGCCGATGGGTGCCGGCCGGGGCCGTGGGAGCGGGGCGCCCTGCTGCCTGCGTGCGGCACCAGGCCCAGGCCTGTGCCCCGCTCGCCTCCAGGCTGCTGGACGTGATCCACACGGAGAACAAGCTCTACCTGGTCTTCGAGTTCCTGCACCAGGACCTGAAGAAGTTCATGGACTCGTCTTCCATTAGCGGCATCGCCCTGCCCCTGATCAAGGTAGGGCCGCGGCGGGTGGCGCACCGGCTCCTGGCGGTGCTGAGCCCCGCGGGGCGGCACTGGGCCCCACGGAGCCGTGCCGACCGTGCGCCCCCTCCCCGCAGAGCTACCTGTTCCAGCTGCTGCAGGGCCTGGCCTTCTGCCACTCCCACCGCGTGCTGCACCGCGACCTCAAGCCCCAGAACCTGCTCATCAACGCCGAGGGAGCCATCAAGCTGGCCGACTTCGGCCTGGCCCGCGCCTTCGGGGTGCCCGTGCGGACGTACACGCACGAGGTGAGTGCCCCCAGTGCTTGTCCGGGCCCCCTGCCCCAGTTTACCCACTGAGGGACGGGCGCGACGGCTTGGGCCGGGCCGGCAGGGCGGAGGAGCCAGCGCCCCTTCCCCCCTTTCCGCAGGTGGTGACTCTCTGGTACCGAGCCCCCGAAATCCTGCTGGGCTGCAAGTACTACTCGACGGCCGTGGACATCTGGAGCCTGGGCTGCATCTTTGCCGAGATGGTGAGCGGCCCCCCAGGACGCCCCGGGGAGGGGAGAGGAGCCGGAGCACGGCCGGGGCCCGGCGCACACGGCCCCTCGCGTCGGAGGGCGCACGTCACCCCAGGGTCAGGTCCGAGGGGCGAAGCCGGGGTGCGCCCAGCCCGGCGGGACCGGTTCTGCGCGGGCGCCTCCGCCCCAGCCGCGGCCCCGGGGCAGGCGGCCCTGACGTCACCGCGGCGCGGGGACCCGGCTGGCGAAGAAAGGGGCTTTGTGGGCTCCCGGGCCCCGGCGGAAGGGCCCGCGCCGGCCGGGGCGCGCGGGGACGTCATGTGAGCCCGCGGCCGGGGCCGTGACCCGCTCCCAGCGCCCTGCCCACCGCCGGGGGCCGCGTCACGAGGGGGCTGACGCGGCGCCGCTTCACGAGGGGCCCTTTGATCCCTGGCCAAGGGTTTGTCCCTTCGGCGAGCCTGGCCCTGCCCGGCACCCAAAAACACGTGCTGGGCGCAGCTTTGCTTGGAAAGGGCAAGGCGTCCCGGGGGCCAGTTGGTGCGGACGCCCCTGGGGGCGGAGAGCTCCCAGTTCGGTGCCCGCCGGCTCTTGCCCCGTCGCCGGGCGCTTCGGAGGAGCCAGGCTCCTCCGTAACCCCGCAGCCCTGGCAGCCCCCGTCTCGCGTCGGGTTCGACCCGTCGTGGGTGCCAGCCGCGTCCGGGCTCTCCACGGCTCTCTCCTCTTGCCCAGATCACCCGGCGAGCCCTGTTCCCCGGAGACTCGGAGATCGACCAGCTCTTCCGCATCTTCCGCACGCTGGGCACCCCGGACGAGGCCATGTGGCCGGGCGTCACCTCCATGCCCGACTACAAGCCCAGCTTCCCCAAATGGGCCCGCCAGGACTTCAGCAAAGTGGTGCCGCCGCTGGACGAGGAGGGGCGGAAGCTGCTGGCAGTGAGTGAGGGGTTGGGGGCGCCGCGGGGGGGGGGGGGGGGGGGGAGCAGGGCCTCGCCGCCCCCTCGCCGCCCCCTCACCGCCCCCTCTTTCTCCCCAGCAAATGCTGCACTACGACCCCAACAAGCGGATCTCGGCCAAGTCGGCGCTGGGTCACCCCTTCTTCCGCGACGTCACTCGGGCCGTCCCCCACCTGCGCTTGTGAGGCGGCCTGGCCCCAGGGCTGCCGCCCCCCTTGCTTGCACTTAGCCCTCGCGGCTCTGCCGGGCCGGAGCCCTCGGGACGGGACGCGGCAGCCTCCCGCCGCCCGGCACCTGCCTGGAGAGCGGGGGCCGCCGTCCCTGCCCGCGCGCCCCCCGCCTGCCCCCCCGTCCCTGCGCCGCGGAGGTGGGATCCCAGGGCCGGGAGGCGCCTCCGGCCCCAGGGCGGCGTCGCCGGGGCTCACGGACCCTCTTTCCCTTCCGTGACCTCTCTCCTGCCCCGAGCTGGGTCTGAGCCCCCGCGGAGCAGAGCGGGTCCCGGGTCGTGCGGCTCCACCGCTTGCAATCCTGCCCGGGCCGGGCCCGCTCCGCTGCTGCCTCGCGGAGGCCCCCGTCTTCCCTCTCCCGGACTTCAGGCACTTACAGCCCTTCCCCGGGAGGCGTTTCGGGCTGTGGAGATGCTGGCTGGCCCACGGGCTCGTGCTGGCTTTGCCCAGCTCCTTCCAGCACAGCCAGGCCTCTCCCGGCCCCCCGAGCCCGGCCGGCTTGCCTTGTCCATCCTGCCAGCACGGGAGGAGCCTCTGGTGTCTTCCAGCCCAAGAGGTGGCTCGTGGGCCCTGCGTCCCCATGGAGCAGTCGCTCCCGGGAAAGGGTCGGTCACGTCGCAGCCCCGCGGAGCGACGCTCGTCCGTGCTGCCCGGCCTCAAGGCCGCGCGTCGCGCCAGCGTCTCGTAGGGAGCAGTCGGGTTGAAGCCGGCTCCCTCCCCGGTGTATTTATTTCCCTGGAAGCAGCCGGATCTGACCAGGGCAGCTCATACTCGACCTTGGGGACGATGGGGACCGTGGGGGCGGCTCCTGCCGCTGCCCTGCTCCCGGCCCCGGCAGCGAAACCGGCCCCAGCTCGCTCGGCACGAGGCCTTTGCCCATCCCTGCAGCACCGTGCACGCGCGGAGGAAAGCTGAGGCCCGTGACCACGTTCGCCTTCGCCCCCTGGGTGCAGGGGGTCAAGGGAGGCAGCATCTTCGTCCCCGGCGTTTCCCGGCCTCCTCCTCCTCCTCCTCGGCCGCTGTCTCGAAGGCCAGCTGCTCCTTGTCTTATCATGGCTGTTGCGGCTCTCAAGGCTCCTCGGCGGCACCGGGGCGGCGGGAGCCCCGCGACCGGGCACTGTTTCCCTCTCCGAACACTGCCAGCTCGGGGCTGAAAACCGCGGGAGGAGGTGGAGGCCTGCAGGGAGGGTCGGTGCCGGCTAAATATCTACTGCAATATTTGGGAACATGAAGATTTATATGTATTTTTGGACTGGAACAAATAGGTATTTATAAGCCGTGGTAGCAGAGTTCTTTTGTAGAGCGTTTCTTAGAGAAGCACCTTGGAGTATTTTGTAACAGAATTTCTTTACAGCCATCTCCAAACCCGCCTTCCCGGGATATTTTTGTCACTGACTTTTGTAACTTCCCGGCTGTGATTTCTTACCAAATGTTAAAAATATTTGTGTAACTCCTTTAAAAACCATTAAATATTCCTAGTTCTTTGCCTGGAGTTCTTCGTGGCTGCGCGGCAGCGGCGGGGAGGGCGGCGCGGGGCCGCGGCGGGCGCTGGGGGCTGCTGTCGGCGCACGTGGCCCCGTGCTGACGTATGCATGCGGTGCGAACCCCCAGACCCCTCTATTCACCCCATAGCTGCACCCCTTATACGTGCATGCATATATTCACCCAGGTATACGTGCAGCCCCTGCCCTGCACGTCCCCCTATAGAAGTGGCTGTAGGCACCCTGCATGTGAGCCCCCACGTGTCGCTATGCACCTGGCCTTCCTCACAGGGGTGCAGGGCCCCCATAGGCGCCCTCATCTCTAAATGACACCCGTATACACCCCTATGTCTATACACTGACTCTGTGCACACCTCTGGGTCTATAGGGTCCTATGTCTCTATGGCCACCCCATATGTGGCTCTGTGGGTATATAGGATCCCCATATGTGCCCCCTTGATATGTTGCTGTGGGTCTATATGATCCCCATATGTGCCCCTGAGGGTCTATAGGACCCCCCCATGTGCCATCACCCCCACATATGTTGCTGTGGGTCTATATGACCCCTGTATGTGCCCCTGGGTGTCTGTAAGACCCCCCCCCATGGGCCATGGGCCCCACATATGTTGCTGTGGGTGTATATGACCCTCCCCATATGTGCCCCGGGGGTCTATAGCTCCCCCATATATGCCCCCGTGGCTATATGGCTGCTGTATATGTTGCTGTGGGTCTAAACAGCCCCCCTACATGCCCCTAGGGCTCCATGACCCCCATATGGGTCCCATGGCTATATGACCCCATATATGCTGCTGTGTGTCTCTAGGGCCCCCCACCGCCTCCGTGGCCCCACGGCCTCCCCCATAGGTGCCCCCGGGTCTCCATATGGCCTCCCCATACCCACCCAACCCGGCCTTGGCCCCGCCCACAGCCACAAGCACCGCCCCTTATCACGCCCTTCTGTGGCCACGCCCCACCTCTGCTCTGGAGTGCTGCCATTGGCCAGGATAAGCTCCGCCCCCGGCGGGACCCGCCCCTATTGGAGGGCCCGGCTTAACTGAGGTAATTGGGAGCTGCGGTAAGGGGGGGTCAAGGGTCACGGCTCCCAGCGGCCCCCGTGCTCGGCGGGCCCGCCCTTCCGCCCCTCCACGGGCTGTCAATCATGGCCAGCGCCGCCTCTGATTGGCCGGCAGGGAGGCCGCGGGCGGCCCTGCCTTGGGCAGCCCTGGGCCTTTGGGGCTCGCCCGCGTCAGTCATCGCGGCTCTGGTCTCGGGTTGGCTGGGCTGGGACCCTGCTGCCTTGCGATTGGGCTATGGGGCAGCGGCCCGCGTTCTGATTGGTGGCTGTGGCCGCGGTAGTACGCCCCCTTAGGTCACCTTATTTGTTGTTGATGAAGCCCCCAGTGAGGCAGCGCTTCCCGTTGGTCGCCAGCTCCGTCAGTAATGCCAATGCCCGCCTCTTTCATGACGTTTCCGGTGATCATTGGCTGATCGCCCTCCGGCCCGTCCTCACTCCCATTGGCCGCGCGGCGCTGCTCGTCAGGCAATCCCCATCCGCCGATAGGCTCACCCGCCCCGGGGCGGAGCCCCGGCGCGCGCTCTCCCCCTCCGATTGGCCTCACGGGCGGGAAGAGGCGGGCCGTCCGCCCCGCTGCCCACCGCTGATTGGCTGCGCCGCGCCTTAAGCCCGCCCACGCGAGGAGGGTTTGGTTGAGCAGCTGTTTGTGTGCTCGGCGCTGGGGGGCCGCGACGGGGAGGCCGGAGCCGCCGCAGGTACCGGGGCCGGGGCGGGGCCCGGGGGTGGCGGCGCCGGGGGGAGCGGGGCGGCGGGGCGGGAAGGGGTGGGGGGTCCTGGGGGAGAAGGGGGTGTTTGGGGGAAAAAGGGGGTGTTTGGGGGGGGGAATGGGGGTGTTTGAGGTGTGGGGGGGTCTTGAAAGGGAGGGTTGAGGCAGGGAGAGGGGTGTTGGGGGGGGAAAGGGGCGTTTGGTGGGGGAAGGGGCTGATGGGGGGAAAAGGGGGTGTTTGAGATGTGGGGGAGTCTTGAAAGGGAGGGTTGAGGCAGGGAGAGGGGTGTTGGGGAGGGAAAGGGGCGTTTGGGGGGGGGAAGGGGTTCCTGGGGGGAAAAGGGGGTGTTTGAGATGTGGGGGGGCCTTGAAAGGAGGGAAATGGGGTGATTGAGGCGGGGAGAGGGGCTCGGGGTGGGGAAAGGGGCGTCTGGGGAGGGGAAAGGGGTGTTTGAGGCGGGGAGAGAGGCCTTGGGGGGAGAAAAGGGGTGTTTGGTGGGGGGGGGGGTCTTGAAAGGGGGTGCTGGGGTGGGGGAAGGGCCCAGGGGAGAGGGGCATTTGCAGTGGGGGGGGGGGTTGAGGTCGCAGGGTGCTGTGAAGGGGCTTAAAGAGGGGTCTGAGTGGGAGGAGGAGGACTTGGGGGGGGAAGGAAGTGTTGTGGGGAGGGGAGTGGGGGGGTGCAAATGGGGTGTCTCAGTCTGGGGCTGGTGGGGAGGGATGGAGGCCCCTGGGATGGAGGGGGGTTGCTGGGGTGGGGGCCAGGAATGAGGCAGTGGCCTCGGGGGGGGGTAATGGGGGGGGTCTGGGGGTGGCGGTGGGGCAGGGCTTGCAGAAACCTGGGGGCCCTGGTCAGCCCCCGCATGCCTGGGGGGAGTGGGGGGGCCTATGGAGTTTGGGGGCCCCCGCACCCCCCGCCGCAGCCCGCCCCAGGCCTGGCCCTACCTGCCCTCCCGCTCGGGGCTGCCTCATCCCGGCAGCCGCTGTGCTGCAGGAAGGAACTCGCTGGCTGGGATTTGTGAAGTGCTTTCTCTTCTTTTTTTTTCCTTTTTTTCCTCCTTTTTCCCCCACCAGCCTCTAGTCGGTCCCCAAAGCTGCTGCTGGCCTCGATTTCTTAATAGGGACAATGCAGGAGGGAAGCGACTGCTGCCCGTTTCGGTGGCATCGGTCCCCGAGCGCGGGGCCGGCAGCCGTGGGGCCTCCCTCCCCGGGTGCCGCCGCTAAGCCGCGCGGTTGTGTCCGTCGCTCCCCTGTGCTGGGGCTGTCGGGACCGTTGCAGTGGGGCTTCCCTCGCCCGGGGGGATTTGTGGTCTCCTGCTCGTGTTTTAGTGCTGTTAAAAAGGCCCTAGAGCAGGCGGGCGTCCCTGCGGAGAGGGACAGTGGTACATAACCCCTTTCTCCCGTAAGAAAATAGTGTTTTAATAGGGGCTGCCGGACCGAGGGCGTTGCCAAACTGGCCGTTCGCGCCCCACCGGCTCGTCTCGGCGAGATGAACCCCGCGAGAGGGCCGCCGAGCCGCGGCGGGGTGTCCCCACCTGGGCCCCTGCGTTGCTGCGTGCTCGGGGCTCTGGGTGCGAGTGGCCCAGGCTGCAAAGTGCTGGAATAGTAAATGTTCGTTTAGAGGGTCCTGATGCCCGCAAGGCTCTTGGCGCTGAGCTTAACACTACTATCTTTTCCGCTGCATGGACCGGCGGCGGTTCCATTTGCCAGTATTAGATGCCTGTGCAGAATCAGATACTCTATCGCTCGCAGTGTCAGTTAGGGTAAGAGAGGAAGTGAATCACAGAAGCTAAAGCCAAGAGGCCTGTTAGATTATTGGGGCCCGTCCGGGCCGAGTGAGGCGGCTTCAGCCTCCTGGGCGGCGCTGCCCCGGCTCCATCCCGGGGAGAGTGCCATCGCCCCCTCGGCGCGCGAGGGAGGCCGAGCCGTCTCCGGTCGGCGTCACGTAGGTGTGTCCCGGCTCCTTGCATTACCCAGGTGAGCTGTCTGCGGCGGGAGAGGCCTCTGCTTTCCATGCAGGGTTGCTCGTCTTGCGCCCCAGCCTCCTTAAGGGAAGCGGATCTACCGTGTTCTTGAGCGTCTCGCAGGCTTCTGTGCGAGGCCCGTTGCGGGGACGTTGTTCTCCCATAAGCAGCGCTTTCCTTGTGCTTTCACCTGGAGTTTGTCCCCCGGAACTTCTTGGAGAGGGAGAGAAGGTCTGTCTGAGACCAGCGATGCTGCTGGGCTGAGCGGGAAGGCAGAGGTCCCAGGGCCGGGCTTCCGGGGCTTTCTTCGGCTTGACCGCTGCCCTTAGGAAGGAAGGGTGAATATTATTGTCCCCGGGATGCAATTCTCGGCTGTGTCTGCCTGACCCAGCACTGTAACCGCTAGCACTTAGCCGGAGCTACCCCGTCAGTGTAAGATGGAGGGCCTGCTCTCCAAACACCCATCACTGAGTGAAATAGCAGATCAATAAGTGCTTTTCCTTTTGTTTCCTCTTCAAGAAACAGCCCGTAGGCCTCCTGTTTAAAGAGGGCATATCTGAGGGTATCTTGTGAGCCAGCCTCTCCCTCCCTGATACCTCTCTATCCAGCTTTCACAGTTTGCTGCAGATGTTGTGCTAGATTGACTTCTGCAGACAGCTTTGTGCCTGCCAAAAAAAAAAGTGCATGTGTCTCCTCCTAACCCCTGTGTGTGGACTGTAAATTAACTGTTTGGGTTATGCACCTGCAACAAATTGTGGCTAGCGGGTATGCTGCGAAGTCTGGTTCCTTCCCTGTGGGAAGGCGGAAAGCTTTGCTGGGATGGCCTTGAGCACTTGTCGGCTATATCTTGAATATAATGCTGATTAAGTGTGCTGTGCGCGCTGACGGGGGGGGATGGTTTACAGGCAAGCGGGGTTGGAGTCTGTCCCTTTCCCGGACGCTGTTAGCTGTGACTGTGAACTAGCTCTGCCTCCCTAAGGTTGTTATCAATCAACTACAGCCACTGATATTAGCTGGCTTTACCCGCTGCCTCCTTTTAGGAAGGCTTGGGGTAACTCGGCAATGTCGTATAGGTCCTGCCTGGCCTGGGGAGAGCTTTCCAAACTGAACAGCTTGGACTCCAGGAGCAGGAGGATCTCTGCTGTGCGAATTCTCTGTGGGCTTCGCGAACTTAGTGACATCTGCAAGTTACTAAGCGATCGGAGCTGTCTGAGCTGCCAGGTCTCAATATTTCATTAAGGATGAATACCTAATGATGAGAGCGCGCGCTGTGGGATGACTTTGTGTGATACTTGGTGGCGTACGCCAGCTCGGGTTTGTGCTCTGCGAGCTGGAGGTCCCTCAGCACCGGCGACGCGGGCCGCCCGCTGCGGAGGGGCCGCTCTTGCGTCCGAGCAGCATTGCATGGCAAAGGCCAGGCTCCGTCTCAGGACGTGGGGCCAGGAGCGTCCCCAGCTCGGCAGCGGAAGCGGGTGACGCTGGCTTGAGAGCTGTGTAGTTAAATGGGTGCTAGCTGAAGGACACGGGGATACGTGCACGTCCTCGAGAAGGGGCTGATGGGGGTCATGCTGGCAAGAAGATGATCTGCTGCAGGCTAGCAGGGAGCTGCGTGGAAGGGCAATTCCCTGATTAACCCCTCTCAGGGTACTCCTGCTTTTCGAGAATGCCTTGAAATAAAGCACCAAGGCCCAAGACGATGCGCTGTAACATTTCCGTGATCCCGTAGCCCTCGCTTGTGCGGAGGATGTGCTGAAGCGCACAGGGCTGTGCGCTGGAGAGCCTCGAATGAGGAAACCCAGGCGGAGGCGCCAGGCGAAGCGTTGGTCGGGCAGAGCAAGGTCCCCTCTGCGGAGCTGAGACATGCAAGCCTCACGTCCGAGCGTCTCGAGCTGCCCGCGATGAGAGTTCGTGGCAGGCTTAACCCATGCGTGTGTCTCGGTGGTTGCTTGAATGCGATTGGGACATAGGAAAAGTATCGCTGGCAACAGGAAAGCAGTTAACCCAGACAGGCTGTTGCAACCCTCCTGTTCAAAGGGTGCCCCCTCCTCTGAAACGCGGTTCTGCCGTCCGAGCTCCTGACGTGCTTAACAGCAGGTCTGAGTGGTCCTGGCGGTCGCTAAAGCGAGCGCAGTCGCGCCGGGGAGGCGAGCGAGTCTCTTCGTTCAAACGTCATGTCCCCACGGCTCGAGGAGGCTGCAGCAGCCCGGCGCTGGCAGCGAGCTCTCCGGGAAGGAATGCAATAGATAGAGTTACGGAGGAGACGGAGCGGCCTTCTGACTTCCTAAACTTGCTCCTGAAACACGGGTTGATTTGTCTGCTGCCAGCTGGACGGGCACAGCCCGCTACTGGGAAAACTTTTGTGCTAATTTGTGTCAAAGCCTACTTCGGTCACAGATGCAGGAGAAAAGTGGATGTATCCTGACAGGCCTTGTAGTCGTGCCTGTAATTGCTGGAGCTTGCTGTTCAGCACCATAAATCTCACTCGGCTGGTACCCAGCATCTTGTATTGCTGACGAAATTAAAGTGCACCGAAAATAGGTGTAGACTTCTGTAGATTGACCATATTAAACTTTTCACTTGTTGCAGTGATATTTTAGTAGAAATACCTGATAGTCTTGGGAGCTACAGATCTTCTGACTCCCTGGTATTTAGGCCAGCTCTGTTAGGCTGAAGGAATTCAGGTGGAAGTGTCTTTCTTAATCGATTTCATTAGAAAAGTCCCATTTAAAGGGAGTTCTTGGTGCTGGCAGGATTGTCATAGCCACGGCGCTGCGCAAACACAAGCGGCAGATGGACAAAGCGTATCTGACCATGCTGCCTGCTGGATTTCCAGCATGCATGTCCTAAAGTAGCTTCCAGGAACCCCCCCGGTAGGAGAAGTAGATCCCTTCTGGGACTGGCTGTGTCCACGGTAGTACCTCAGGGCCCTAGTGAGCAAGGCAGAGGGAAGATGGAGCAATCCTGCCCCCAAAAGTTAGTGACTTGTGTAAGAACAGCTAAAACTTCAGTTACACTTCAAACTTCACGGTGTTTCCAACAGTAGGTGACTTCATGGGACAGCGTATGTGTCCGGGGGCTCGTTCCACGCAGCATTTGTATGCGGAGCTTTTCACGGGCGTCGGAGGCTGACGGTAGACCGCAGTGAGTCTAACCTGCTTGCGTGTGGATTAAGTCCCCTTCCACTTCACAGACTCAAGCCTGTCGTGTCCGGCTGACTCTGCCAAGGGCTCTGGGAGCCACCTCGCCTCCTGGCCCCCAGCGAGCGCTGTCCAGATGTTCCACCCCAGAGCTGCTCTCCTTGCAGGTCCCGAAAAGCGGCACCGTTGGAAGTAAGGCTGGGGTAAGCGGTCTGGCCAGGGCTCTTTCCCTAGCCCCCAGCTGCCGTGCGCTGTGCTGATTTGTGTCTGCGTTGGCGGAAGCGTGGCCAACAGATGAGAGATGCCCGTCAGGTAACGGTTGTGCTGCTGAATGGTGAGGGAAAGAGGAGGCAGCTCGGAGGCCTTGCCCTCCCTCAAAAGCGAAGGGTGGCATCAGGGGGTGCTGGCCTAGGAGATGCCGGACCTCGAGCTGGTAGCAGGAGAGGACCCAGGGTTTGCCAACGGTCAGAATCTGCTGGCTGTCGGCTCTTGAGGTCCAGCAACAAAACCTGAGTTAAAAGTTTGTGCTGCTAGATCATACGTTGAACAGCTGCCAGCTGAAGAGATGCAGCTGGAAGCCAAAAGCCTGACAAAGTAGCTGCTGATCCTTGAGGTCAGGAATCCCGACTGCTGTTCATGGCTGTGTTAGCGCCTCGCTGCTTACCTGTGCCAGGATCTGCAGTGCAGCCTCTTGGGAAGAGAATATTTGTATTTGAGCTGGAATCCTTCACTGTGCGGCTCGAGTGATTGGCAGTTATTCCTTATAAGCCAGCACAAGATCTATTCTGGGAGCTCGCCGTGTGGTTCTAGCTCAATTTGCAGAGTGGCACAACAGGACCTGCCTGTAACGAAACCCCATGCGAGCAAGTGGTGAAAGTCCAACAACACGGTAGCGCCGAATGTTCATGGAGCGAGCTTTAACAGCCGCCGCCTGGCGTACCGGGGACTCGGGCTTCAGTCAGTGTCTCGCTGCCTGCGGTGAATGCCTTTGAGCTCGAGGTTCCCGAGGAGCTCCAACTACTGCTGAATTAGTACCAGGGTAGTACGGGAGTTCAGAAGAGCCACTTTCACTTCTGTGATTTGAAGGTCTGGGTATAAGCTGTAAATCTACCGGCTTGGTCGTACGATGATGTGGCAATCCCCGGTGGGAGTAGGATGCTCTGTTAGATGTATGCTCTACCTCCGGCTGGGTGCTGCTCCAGGAATATTACACCTGGACCCATCTCCACTCAGTCACTAAATCCACTAGTCTGCAGTGTAAGATAAACCTTTATTTTGGTATTTTGGGGCCTGCTTGCATGTTTGTGGTGAGGGTTGGGCATACGAATACTTCTGGGCAAAAATAACCAGGTTCACATCCAAAATCCTTCCCGAGGAAGGAGGGGAGCCCAGGCCTAAGTGCAGCCCGAAGGAGCAGTCCTCCAGGAAATAGCTCTGGGACTGACTTCAGTTGCCACCTTGGAACCGTCGTTGTCGTTCTTGGCCTGCGTTTCAGTCCTGCTGAAACGACTAGTCCCTGGCAGCTTTGACTTTAATTGGCAAAAGGAAGTAAAAACAAACTTAGGGAGAGCAAGACATTCCTGGTCTTGAAGCTGGATTCCAGTAGCCGTTGCTTCAGAGCTAAATGATATTTCCAGGGGAAGAAGTTGATCTCGTTGACGGAGAAAAGCCAAGTGACAAAGCTGCTAAGTTTCAGTTGCTGAAAACTGAGAGCGGTGATCCTGGGGTTAGTGAACAGCGTCTGCGGTCTCTCGGGTGTGTGGCTTGGCCGTTGGCAAGCTGGCTCGGGTGCTCTCCTCTCCCTGCCCTCAGCGGGAGGAGAGGGCTTTGGGACCGGGCGTTCGTGAGGCGCTCGGGCAGCTGAAGGCGCTGGTCCCGTCTTGGCTCAGCACTGCGTGTGGGCATGTTGGTGGCTGGGGCTGAAGCGAGCAACCTGCCTTGTGCCGTCCCCACTCGAGAGTGGGTCCAGCTCTTGCCCCGGCCTCTCTGAAGGGCCTGTGACTGGTGGTGGCGGGTTTGTATCTCAGTTCTAGGAAGTTTTCGCTGTTGAGACGGGGGTTTCTGATGAGAATGGTGAAAAATATTTGTAAAATCTTCGTCTCTGCCTCTAAGCTTGTGAGAATAACTCTAGGCTGAAGCAAACCTAGCACAGCAGACCAGAGACCAGACGTGGATCTCGAAAATCCAGGAGGTCCAGCCCCCTCACCAGGTCCACTGCGTGGCCTGTGAGCAGCTTTGACTCGTTCCTTTGGTGCCCTAACCTGTGCTGCAACAAATATCACCCCAGTGATCTTGGCTGAAGCCAAACGATCCCAGAAAGCGTTGGTTGCTGGCCAACGTATTGAAGGGGAGGAAAAAGAAGGATATGGGGTGTGGTGGAAGCACACTGGTCTCCCAGGTGCACCAGAGGTGTTTCCTTACATGCCAGAGGAGGTATTTTTCAGATCTCTTGCGACTTATTCACATTCTCATAACTTTTCGTGCCTGGCCTCATCCTGGATGAAGCCAACTCCCCAGGCCAGCAGTTCCCGAAGCGAGTTGGTAGGAGCGGGGCAGCTCGGGCCGCTTCCCCCCGAATCGCGCAGAGCTGGGCCCAGGAAGCTCAGGATGCTGCCGAGGTCGTTGCTTAATCATCGCTCTCCCTGCGCGGGCCTGGAAGAGGAAGGAAGCATTCCTCCGTGCCTTCGGCAGGCTCTGCCCCGGGAAACCTGATCATGCAGCGCCTGGGTCGCTGCTAGATATCTCCGAGCTGTTATGAGTTTGTGTTTCCAGCGTGTTGCTGTATCTTTGTGGGGAGTGTGTGAGAATATTCCTCCTTTTCCTGAGTAGGTTTGGGAATGGCTGGCTTTCAGGGCCTGTTCTGTAAAAATGCTGTGGTTAGTGAGCATTTCCTGCTGGGCTTTTCTGGCCTTAACTTTGCTTACGTTTTCAAGCAGATGGGGAAGGGGAACTGGCAACAAACAACTTTCCGTCTGTTGATTCTGGTCTCTATATGATCCTTGTCCGGTCGTCTGCGTGGCCCTGTTAGCGCAGATAAATCTCTGCTCTAGCACTGCTTTGCAGCAACCTTGGGACTGGAGTGTTAAAACAGAGAATGTGGGTGGTTTAAAACAACAACAGAAAAAGTGCTTCCTCTAGGCATGCGAACTGCGGGAGCCGAAGCTCAAACTGCTTAATGACCCCTGTTACGGGTGTCTTGACCTTTTTTCGTGTCTCTTATCTGTGGTGCTGGGAGAGCCCCCTCCCAGCGTGTGCATCGCGTCCTCCGGGCTCGAGGAGCCGCGCGGTCCTGGGTGCTGCGTCTGATCCTGCTGCCTTCTCCGGGGCCGCGTGGATTTGAGGGAGCGGCCTGAGCGGACGGCGGCGATCGCCAGCACTAGCTGGCTGAGCGTGGTGGGGGGGGGGAGAGGACAACCCGGCCACGCAACGCTGCCCCGGGGCATCGCTCTCGGGCTAGGGTTGTGCACAACTGGTTGCTTTTGGTGATGCCGCAGCCGGCTTCGTGCCACAGGGACAGGGCTTGGGAGGGAAACGCAGCCTGCTCCCCTCGCCCAGGCGGCTCTGTCGGACCTGTGCTAAACGTGTTGATGGGGGGGAAACATGGAGAAAAAGGACAAACGAACCGAACTGAGGAACTTTAAGGCAGAGCTGCGGAGCGTTTGGCTCCAACTCCTCCTCCTGGCAGCCGGCTGGCGGGAGGGGAACAGCCGTGGAATCTGCTCGGCTACTGCATAAACAAGAGCAGCCTCCAGGCCTTGAGCAACGTCTCATGCCTGCCTCGAGGCCAACGCTCTCGTGTTGCCCCTGCTAAGCGGAGGCAGCGCGGCCCCCCTGCCCGGGCTCCCGATCTCCGGTGGCGTAATGTGTCCCAGCCCGGGAGGGGTTTGCTGTGTCTCGGTGCGCAAGCGAGGCATCTGCTAGGACTGCTGACTCACTCCCAGCCTCGCTCGCCTACGAGGATCCAGTTTGCCTGGCTCCTAGATTAGTTCCTACCTACCAATTTGTTACCTCTTGAAGCACCGCCGGAATAAAGGCTCGGGAAGCAGAGGTGTCTGAATGTCTCGTAAGCCTCGGGAGGATGCTCGCCTCCAGCGTGCCAGGGGAGGTGGGGGATCTGTCCTCCGTGTCGCCTGCGGTGCGTGGGACACCTGCGCCTGTGAGTCACGGCTCGGGGTGGGGGGCGAAGGACCCATAACAAGGAGCGTGTTTTAGCTTAAGGCAAGACGAGCTCACCTGCTGACGCCCGGCACAACGTGTCTCAGTAGACCTGAAAGGGCCCTGGATGAACGTGGAAGCGTTGCGCTGTGCGAGTTTAGCGTGCTGACTGCTCTCTTCTCGTTCCAGGACAGCTGAGCACATCAAGCGCCTCTGCTCTGTCCCGAGCCCCTGCCCCTGCGAGAGCCGGTCAGTGCCCTCACGGTTCTCTGGTTAGCGGGGTGCCCAGTGCTAGCAGGACCCAGGCCATGACCAGCAGAGGAGCCGCCAGGCCGAATGGTCAGTCCCAAGCTAGTAAAATCTGTCAGTTCAAGCTCGTGCTGCTGGGCGAGTCGGCGGTGGGGAAATCCAGCCTGGTGCTGCGCTTCGTCAAGGGCCAGTTCCACGAGTACCAGGAGAGCACCATTGGGGGTGAGTAGGCAAGAGGCACCCGGCGTGAGCGCGTGTTTAGGCGACCCGAGCGCCCTTGACTGACGCTCTTGGGCATCAGAGCTCCGGCAGCCAACCTAGTCTAAACTTTTGCCCCACCCCAGCTCTGGTTTTCTTTAACTATAGGTCAGCATCACGCTTTGACCCCTTGCTCTGCAGCCGTCTTACGTGGACTAGACGCAGGCACGTGACTGTCAGTGCTCCTTGCAAGCCAAGCCTGGGCTCTAGCCACAGTCCCCACCCCTCGGCGCTGTGGTCTCGCAGCGGCGAGCGCTGACACCTTGGTGGATGTGGCAGTAACTCATCTGCAGTCAGCACGGGAGCCCTTGCTGATCCCCTGATAAACACGCTGCTCACACAGAGCAGCAAGACTTTTTTTTTTTTTGGCGGCTCTGAATGGTGGCCAGACTTGACATGACTAACAGACTCCTCCAGCTAGAGAGGCAGCGTGGTCCCGAGATCGGAGCGAGCCCGAGCTCGCATCCCTTCCGGGCTCGGGCTGAGCGGTGCAGGGAGGGCGTCCTGCCGCTCTGCGTGGTCCCTGCCTGCAGCAGGGGTGGCTGGCGCTGCGCTAACGCCTTGTTTCCTCCCGACAGCGGCGTTTCTTACACAGTCTGTCTGCCTGGATGACACAACAGTAAAGTTTGAGATCTGGGATACAGCTGGCCAGGAAAGGTATCACAGTCTGGCCCCGATGTATTACCGGGGGGCACAAGCTGCCATTGTGGTCTACGATATCACCAACCAGGTAAAGTCCCTGCCGAAGCTCCTCCGCTGCACGCTGTGGGGCGTGTTAGTAAAACTGCTCGGAAGCAAAGGCCCGTGCAGTTCAGTAGGGGCTCGTGGCTCCTGCCGCGCAGCCACCGGTCATCTCCCCCAACCCATCTCCCTGCGTGGTGCGGCCAGGGTGGCTCTTGCCTGGGGGGGATCCCGCGAGGCGCCTGCCTCGCAGCACAGCGGTCGAACCAGCCTTGACTTCATCCCTCTGCTCCTAGGAAACGTTTGCACGGGCGAAGACATGGGTGAAGGAGCTGCAGAGACAAGCCAGCCCCAGCATCGTGATTGCCCTAGCAGGCAACAAGGCTGATCTGGCCAGCAAACGGATGGTGGAATACGAAGTAAGTGGTGGAGTCTGAGGCACCTCTAGGTCTTTGTGAGCTGTTCTGCCCGTCCCCGACTTGAAAGCCCCTCAGTGCTGCCGCAGCAGGTGTGCTGGGGCTCTGGCTGCGGAAGGCTCATCCGGGTGCTCTCCTCTCTTGCAGGAGGCACAGGCCTATGCAGATGACAACAGCCTATTGTTCATGGAGACGTCGGCCAAGACGGCGATGAATGTGAACGACCTCTTCTTGGCCATCGGTAAGGCTCCGCGGAGCGGCTGGCGCGTGGGGGGCGCAGCGTGGCGGTGCGGGGCCGTCTGCGGGGGGCGCAGGTCTTCTGCAGCCGCCAGCCAAGAGCTCTTTGGGCAGCTGGTGAGCTGAGGGGAGCTCGTTTCCGTCCTGCCCTCCTGTGAAGAGGGCTCCTCGCAGCCAAACAGCCACCGTGCTTGGTGCGGAGCGGGCACTGGGATGCTGCTAACAGGGCTCAGCACCGAGGTGTGGAACTGATGCTCGGTTAATGCAAGAGCAGCTCAAAAAGAAGCTGCTCTTGGTTGCTGGGAGAGCACCTGGCAAGAGCGTGGGCCTTGCTGGTGTGGTCAGGGTGACATCGGGGACATCAGTGTGAGCCGGCCTGGTCTGCCCGCAGCTCTCGCACCCTGTCTTGGAAGCAGGGATCTTGGCAGGTCCCTCTGCCCGCCCTGAAGCCCCAGTGCGGCTCTGCAGCACGATTGGGCCCGGAGGCAGGGAAGCGTCCTGCAGCCGAACTAGCTCTTGGGCACCTTGGGGCCGCCGCGGTGGCCGGGCGTCAGGGGCTGCCAGCGTGGGAGGCTGGTGCTATTTGGTGCCACCTCCGGGGCTGGTGCGAGGCCCCGGGCTCGGCGCCCGCGTCGCGGCTAAGGGAGCGTGTTCCCGCTGTGCCGAGCGGCTCTTAACTTCACCGCTGCTCTGTCCACCTGGGTCTCGCCCGTCTTCCCCCTCCAGCTAAGAAGCTGCCAAAGAGCGAGCCCCAGAGCACGAGCGGAGCGGCAGGGAGGAACAGAGGCGTGGACCTTCACGAGCAAACCCAGCAGAACAAGAGCCAGTGTTGTAGCAACTAAAGGGTGGCGTTAGCCAGATGCCAGCGTGAGAGGAAGAGCTAAGATATAACCTCCATTCCCCCCGTCCACCACACCTCACCTCCATAACGGCACACTGAGAAACCCGTCTGAACCAAAACCCTCCCGAGAGCTCCGTCTAACTGCACTTTTTAATGCTTCAAAACCACCACCAGACACCTGTTACCACCATCCTGATGACAGTGGAACTAGATCAGCCGGGGACTTAACTTCCAAAAACAAACTCTTCTTCACTTTGTATTATAGGTGCAAATAGCTACCTAATTCTGATTTCTCCCTCGATCTTTCTCCCTGTCCCACCTCCCTTTTTGCTTTGGTAAATCTGTGTTCTCGGTCTTGTAACGTCTCTCCTTCTATCCTCCCCTTAGAGCTGGGGCGAGGAGAGACTCAAGGAGGTGGCAACATCATCCTTAGAGGTTCGCTTTGTGACAAACAAGTTGGAACCAGAGACTTCCAGAAAACATGGGGTTTTTCCGAGGGGGTCTGTCATGGATTTATTTTTATTTTTTTTTCTCCTGTTCCTTTTGTTTGGCTGTTCAGGGGGGAAAAGCTGCAGTGTCCTTAATTTCTTCCTAGGTGGCCTTTTTTTGCCGAAGGATCGGAAGTGCCTGGGAATTTTTTATGGGGGGAGGGGGGGAAGCGGGGAGACTACTGTAACCAGAAAGTCTGACCCTGAGCACTGATCGCTACGAAGCTAACACAGATAACTCGTCAGCACTGCTACACCTTTGTGAATAGAGTCGCTGCATGTTATTGCTACGAACGCGACATGAGCAATATCCCTCCAGTGATCCCGCTGCGGCCGTGCCCTGCCGGCCCCTCCGCCGCGCTGCCCGCAGCCACCCCGCTCGCAGTAACGAACCCGTCGGTCTCTTCTCTTGCTCTTTGGTTTGTCTCTTCCCTCCTCCAGACTAGCAGCAGCTGCATGAACTGTCTCTGGTTTGCACTTTAGTCATGGAAATGTCCAGTTAAGATGCACCTTGTTTTGTTTTTGGTTTTTTTTCTCTTGGTCCTGCTCAGTCTGAGCTCTCCGGAGGCTTGGGAGCAGTGGAGGGAGAAGGAGTCGTAGTGCTGATTTTTCTGCTTTCCCTAAGGAGCTTTCTTGGCTAGAGAAGTGGTCGTGGCGCCTCCGTACGTCGGGCTGGGTAGAGGAGAGCTGGATGTGACCAGGTGGCGTCCGTCAGTCCCATGGAGAGAAGGAAAGGGTCGCACCGGAGACTGCTGCTCTCCCCACGGAGCGGCTGGTCGCGGGCGCTGGGATAAGTGGCAAAAGGCCTCCCGTTTCCCGAGCTCCCGCCGTGGGGCGTCTCGGCGGGCCGCCGTGGTGCAGGCGCGCGAGCGTCCGCGGGTCTGCGTCAGAGCAGGGCTGCGCGGCCGCAAGACTAATTGCGACCGCAAGGCTAATTGCACGTAATTCTCTAATCTAACGCGCTGCGCGTGCCGGGGTGCCCCGGGCCGACCGCGCTTCCAGCAGCGGCGGGTCTGTAGAGGGCAGCACAGTCTGGCTCTTGGGTCCCTTCTCCGCGCCCCGCGCTCGGGGCCGGATTCTGCGGCTCTGCCTGATCCGGCCGCTCCCCAGCTGGGCCGCGGGGGTCGGGGTTAGACCTGGGCACCCCCAGGAGGGGGGACCTGCTGCAGGGCTGCAGCTGCCGGGCTCTGGGGTCCCCGGGGCCGCGGGGGCAGCGCGGATCCGAGCAGGTTGCCCCGGGGGAGCCGCTCGCTGCACAAACGCCCACGGGGCACCGTCGCCCGTGGCAGCGCTTGGGCCCTTCTCGCTGTTTTTGTGTGCACGAAGCTCCCCGGAGCGGGGAGGGGGCTCGTAGGCAGAGCCCACCCTGCCCCGGTCCGAGAGAGTCGGTGGGGCCGGGCAGCTTCCCCGGCCGAGGATTTAGACCCCCGCACGTCCCCCCGTGGCAGGGGGAGCCCGAAAGGGAAGGTCTCGCTTTGCTCTTGTGGCTCCGGGTCAAGGAGGCGCCTCCGGACCGCGCGGCTGGTGCCCAGAGGCTGGAGCCGCCGGGCTGAGCCGTCGCAAAGCCTCCCGGCAGCACGGGCTGGGCGTCGCGTGGGCCACGGCCGTGCGGTTGCTCCTATCGAAAGGGGACGAGCGGGCGGGAGAGCGGCCGTTGCCTTGCGCCGGCTCTCGCGGGCTCGGTCCCGCGGAGCTGCGGTGCCCCGGAGCCCCCAACCCGCGCGAGGCTCCAGCCCCCGTGTGACCTCCGCGTGCGGCCCCTCCTCTTACGTGGAGTTTTCTGGCTAAAACCCTGGACCAAATGGGGACACTGCAGCTTTTTAAAGTCTTCTCTTTTTTTTCTTTTATTTTCCTCTGCTTAATCTCTGATCTCTTTTTTTTTTTTTCTTTGAGGAAAGCTCCTACATTGCATTTAAATAACAATCATGGTAACAGAATTCAACTGCTGATTTACCAATGTATTTAATGTAAGTATATATAAAAACAAAAAAACAAAAAAAAACAAAAAAAAAAAGGAAGAAAAATCAGTGTATTCAGTGGAAGTGGCTGTGTTTATTTTTGATTCGGCGCTGGGAGGGGAAGCGCCTGCCCCGGCAGCCGCCTTGGCGCTGGGGGCCCTGGCTTAGCCGTGGCCGAGCAGCTCAGGGCGTCGCGGCGGTGGAGCCCCAGGCTCCTTCCCACGGGTGTCGAGGGCTGATCCTGGGGGGGGGGGGGGGGGGAGCTGCCTTGCACCCCGGCACCCGCCACCCTGGCCCCACATCTCCCTGGGGGCTGCGGGTGCAGCGGCTGCGCGTGCGGCGCCGCTCTTACCCTTGCACCCTGCCGCCTTATCGGCACACAAGCGCCTGGGGGCAGGTGCTGGGCGCCGGGCCAGGCCCTGCTACCTCTGCCCCTTTGCAAAACAACTCGTGGGCCTTTAACCCTCGGCTCCTGCCCGGCCTTCCCCACCGCAGCCCCCTGCCCCAGCGGCTCCCCGAGGGTCCCCGGCCCTGCACGGGGTCCCCAGGTGTTGTCGCAGGGTGCCTTGTCGCAGGGTGCCGTGGTGCGGGCGCGGGGCCCAGGAGAGGCTTGGCACCTTCCCCCGGCACAGAAATCGGTTCCTGGCTGAGCCCCGATAACGCTTATCGGTGGCACCCAGGTGGCAGGTGGCGTTTGGGTGGTTCCCCGGGGTGGCCGCGGGTCACGGAGGCTCCTGCTGCTCCATGGGGCTGTGGCGGGCAGGGTGTAAAGGGGGGGGGGGGTAAAACCCTGCAGAGCCACCCTGGAGGAGGGGGCTGGGGGTGGCTGTGTCCCCCCCACCGGGGGGGACTGTGCAAAGGGGCTGCTGCTGCTGCTGCTTGGTCCCTGGTGCAGTTTGGGGAGGGTGGCGGGGGGTCTGGGTGGCTGCACCCCCCTGGGGTGGGGCATGTTGCTTTGGGGCTGGTAGGACCAGTGAGATGGGGCGTATGGGGCTGGCAGTACTGGGTGCACTGGGTTGGTGTGGGGTTGGGGGTGCCGGGTGCATTGGGGTGACGTGGGGCTGGGGGTTGGTGGGCCCAGCAGTACCGGGTGCACGGTGTGTTGTAGGGCCGGGCTGTGGGTCCATCTCAGGTTGGTGGGACGGGCCATGTGGGGCAGCTGGAGGCCGGCTGGACCCTGGGTTGTGCCCCCCCCCCGCAGCCCTACAACCTCCTGCCTCATCGCCCCGCTGGCGGGCGGCACCTTGCCCCGGCCCCGCAGTCCCGGCCGTGGGGCGGTCGGCGGGGCCCACCGCTTCCCTGGCGGCCGCTGCCCCTTTAAATCCCGGCCCTCCGCGCGCCCCCCGCCGCGGCGAGGAGGGCGTGGCCGGCGGGCTCGCTCCCCTGACGTGCCCCGCGGAGGCCACGCCCCTCGCCCCCTCTCTTAAAGGGGCAGGGCCGCGCAGGAGGTCGCGCCTCAGCAGCCGCAACGCAGGTGCGCGACGGGGCGGACAGAGACCGCGGGCGGGACCGGGGGTGGGGTGGGGTGGGATGAGGGGGCCAGACCGGGACGGCGGGGCCGGGGCCGGTCCGCACCCCCAGGCAGGGCCCCGGTGCCCGTCGCCCCCCGGCGCCGTCGGGGCTCGCCGGTGCCGGTGCCTGTCTGAGCCGCCCTCTGCCGCGCAGGTGCCGCCGCGATGCTGCTGCTCCGAGCCGTCGCCGGGCGCAGGTAGGAGCCGCCCCGTCAGGGCGCCCCGCGGCCCCGGCCCCCCCCCCCCCCGGGCCGCCTCTCAGCGCCGCTCTCTCCGCAGGCTCCCGGTGCCGCTGCCGCCGCTGCCCCGCTGCCGCCGCTGCCCCCGCGCCGGCGCCGCCTCGCTCGCCCCCGGCAGCTCCCCGGGCGCGGGGGGCCGCGGGCGGGCGGCGCCGGTGCTGGCGGCGCTGCTGGGCCTCGGTGCCGTCCTGGCCTACGGAGAGCGGCGGCGGCGGGTGAGCGGGGCCGCGGGGGGGGTGGGGACGGACGGACGGACGGACGGACGGACAGCGGGACGCCCGGGCCCTTGGGGACGTGGCACGGGGAGGGGGGGGCGGGCACCGGGACGCCTGGGTCCTCGACGGGGTGGGGGGGAGGAGGGCAACCCCCTGGGGGGGGTCTTGGGGACGGAGGGATGATGGGGGCTCTGGGACACCTGGGTCCCCTGTGGGCATGGGAACAGGGCACCGGACACCTGGGTCCTTGGGGGGGGGGGGAATTCCCTTGGGGGGGGGGGTGGGAAGAGAGGGGTGATGGGGGCACCGGGATGTCTGGGTGCTCCGGGTGGGGGGGCCCCTCTGGGCATGGGGACGCCTGGTTTGGGGGCAGGATGGTGCCAGGACGCCTGGGTCCTCCCCGGGGGGGCGGGCGGGAGGTGGGGGCAGCCCCGCTGATGGGGCCGGACCCCCCACCTCCCAGGCCGCCCAGGCGCCCCCCGCCCCCCGCTACCCCCTGTACACGCGGGAGGAGGTGGGGCGGCACCGCTCGCCTGCGGACCGCATCTGGGTGACCCACGGCACCGAGGTCTTCGACGTCACCGACTTCGTGGAGCTGCACCCGGGGGGCCCCGACAAGATCCTGCTGGCGGCCGGCGGGGCGCTGGAGCCCTTCTGGGCCCTCTACGCCGTCCACCACGAGCCCCACGTCCTGGAGCTGCTGCGCGAGTACAAGGTGGGCGAGCTGAGCCCCGAGGAGGTGGCGGCGCCGGCGCCCGCCACCGCCGACCCCTTCTCCGGGGACCCCCCCCGGCACCCGGGGCTGCGCGTCAACAGCCAGAAGCCGTTCAACGCGGAGCCGCCGCCGGAGCTGCTGGCCGAGCGCTTCCTGACGCCCAACGAGCTCTTCTTCACCCGCAACCACCTGCCGGTGCCGGCAGTGGACCCCGAGTCCTACCAGCTGCGGGTGGAGGGCCCGGGGGGCCGGGAGCTCTGCCTGTCGCTGGAGGAGCTGCGCACCCGCTTCCCCAAGCACGAGGTGACGGCCACGCTGCAGTGCGCTGGCAACCGGCGGGCCGAGATGAGCCGCGTCCGCCCCGTCAAGGGGCTGGAGTGGGACATCGGGGCCATCAGCACGGCGCGCTGGGGCGGCGCGCGGCTCCGCGACGTGCTGCTGCACGCCGGCTTCAGCGAGGAGCGGGAGGGCGAGTGGCACGTGTGCTTCGAGGGGCTGGACACAGACGTCGGCGGGGCCCCCTACGGCGCCTCCATCCCCTACGGCAAAGCCGTCAGCGCCGCCGGCGACGTGCTGCTGGCCTACGAGATGAACGGGGCCGAGCTGCCCCGCGACCACGGCTTCCCGCTGCGCGCCGTGGTGCCCGGCGTGGTGGGCGCCCGCAACGTCAAGTGGCTGCGGCGGGTGGCCGTGAGCCCGGCCGAGAGCCCCAGCCACTGGCAGCGCAACGACTACAAGGGCTTCGCTCCCTGCGTCGACTGGGACACGGTGGACTACTCGGCGGCGCCCGCCATCCAGGAGCTGCCGGTGCAGTCGGCCATCACTCACCCGCGCCCCGGGGCCGTGGTGCCGCCGGGGGAGCTGACGGTGAAGGGCTACGCCTGGAGCGGGGGCGGCCACGGCGTGGTGCGGGTGGACGTCTCGCTGGACGGCGGGCGGACCTGGCAGGTGGCCCGGCTGGCGGGCGAGCGGCAGGCGCTGGGCCGGGCCTGGGCTTGGACGCTGTGGGAGCTGCAGGCGCCGGTGGCGGCAGCGGCGGCGGGCGGCGAGGAGCTGGAGATCGTCTGCAAGGCGGTAGACAGCAGCTACAACGTGCAGCCCGACACCGTGGCGCCCATCTGGAACCTGCGCGGGGTGCTGAGCAACGCCTGGCACCGCGTCCGCGTCTCCGTGCGCCCCTGAGGCCGGCGGCCCTGCCTCCTCCCGCCTCCCTGCCTCCTCCCTGCCCGCCCGGCGCGAGCCCGGCGGCCGCGGCGGCTCGAAGTTCGCCCTTTTACAGCCCGCGAACGTGTGAAAGTGGCTCCATAAAGATTGCGCAGGTTTATGGACTCGGCCGTTTCCTGGGGCTGCGCCACCGTAGTGGGACGGGGACGGGGTCGGGGCGGGACACGGCGGCGGCTCCCCGGCCCTGTGGGGACCCCCCCCCCCCCACGCGCCCCCCAAGTCCCTACAGACTGGCTGCCCCTCGGGGACCACCCCTGCTGCTATGGGACCCTATGGGATCCCCTGTGCCCCTGCTGACCATGGGAACCCCTCCCCACACACCCCACCTGCACAGCCCCTCCTCACCCTATGGACTCCCTAACCCTATAGCCCCCTTCCCCCTGCCCTTTGGGGACCCCCCTGCCCTTTTGGGACCCCTCTGCCTATATGGATCAATGGCCCTGTGCACCTTCCCGACCCGACAGCCCCTCTGCCCCTATGGGAACCCCCGCCTGTATGGACCCACGGACATATGGACCTTCTGACCCTATAGACTCTGCCCCTACGGCCCCTCTGGGACCCCTTGCCTACATAGATCCCCTTTCCCTACGGGGTCTCCTGCCCCTATGGGCACTTCTTCCCCTGACCGCATGGGACCCCTGGCCCTATGGGACCCTCCTGTCCACCCTCTGGCCTGACCCTATGGACCCCTCCACCCTTACAGACCCCCTATGGGCCCCCCCGCCCATAGGGGTTCCCCCACTCTCCAGACCCTACGGGGCCACCTTGCTCCTAGGGGTCTCCCTGACCCTACAGCCCCCATGGGACACCCCTGCCCCGAGGGCCCTATGGGACCCCCCCCCAACCCACACACACCCTCCACCCTGGCCCCACTGACCCCCCCCCCGGCCCTATAGACCGCGTATGGCCTCCTGCCCCTATGGGCCCCCTCTGCCCTATGGGGCCTCCTGCCCCTATGCCCCCTCCCTTCCCCACAGACCCCCCCCCCTTACCGGCCCGGTCCCGTTGACGGGCGCCCCCTGGTGGCCGCCTCGGTGGGGCCCGGCCCGGCCCCGGGGCGGCGAAGCCCGAGCCGCAGCTCCCGGCCCGGCCTCCGTCGCCATCGGTTACCGATTATCGATTATTGACTATCGGTTATCGATTACCGAGGCCCCCCTTGCAGCCCTAAGGGGGGCCCATCGATGCCCTCGACGCTCTCGCCTCCCCCTCCCCGCCCCCGCGGCTCGACGCTCTCGGTGCTCTCCTGCCCTTCCCTCGCCTCTCCGCCGCCCGCTCGATGCGCCCGGCGCTCGGCTGGGAGCCCCCCCTTTCCCCCCCGGACCATGGTGTCCGCGGCGCCCCCCTCTCGGCGGCTCGACGGCGTCGGCGCTCGGCTGGGCTCGCCTGTCTCCTGGCAGTGGGGCCGGAAGTGGCTCGGGGCGGGGAGGGGGGGCCCGGTCCCTCCGCAGGTGAAGCCGCCGCCGATGGAGCCGCCGCCGCCGAGCCGCTGAGCCCCCCCGCCGCACCCCCACGCCCCCGCGGCCGGGCCGGGCCGGGGGGGCCCTCCCCGAGCCCCCGCCGGTGAGAGGGGGGCTGCCGGGGGCGCTGTCTGAGGGGGGGGCAGTTAGGGTGGGGGGGGGCCCGGGATGGGGGTAATTGGGGTGGGGGGGATCTGCCTGGGGAGGGCTGCTTGGGGGGCGTTTGGGGGGGGCTGTTCGGGGTGGGGGTAATTGGGGTGGGGGGGATCTGCCTGGGGTGGGCTGCTTGGGGGGCGTTTGGGGGGGGCTGTTCGGGGTGGGGGTAATTGGGGTGGGGGGGCTGTTTGGGGTGGGGGCAGTTGGGGTGAAGGGTTCTGCCTGGGGTGGGGTCGGTTGGGGGGCGGTTGGGGAGTCCGTTTGGGGTGTGGGGGGGTTCTGCCTGGGGTGGGGGTAGGTGGGGGGGCCGTTTGGAGTGTGGGGGGGTCTGTGTGGGGTGGGGGCGGCTGTCTTGGGAGTGGGGGGATGCCTGGAGAGGAGGTGATGGGGGGCAACTGTCCAGGGGTGGGGGTGAGGAGGGGTAACTGGGTAAGGAGCCTGTGTGGGAGGGGGGCATGGGGGGTGATTGGGCTGGGGGGGTCCTGCATGGGCTGGGGGTAATCGGGGGCGGTGGGTCCGTGTGGGGTGGAGGCAGGTGAGCCGGGGGGGGGCCTGTCTGGGCGAGCGCGATGGGGGCGGTCGGGCCGGGGCCACGTCTCTGGGCTGGGGGAGTCGGGGATGGAGGCGCCGGGGGGGGGGGGGGTCTGCCATGGGGGCGGCTGAGGTGGGGGCCTGAGGGGTCCTGTCCGCTGGGGGGGATCCCCATCTTGTGGGGGTCTGTGTTTTGGATGGGGGTGAGCGTGTGTCAGGTGGGGGGGAAGGTCTCGGATGAAGGGGGCTGTTTTGGATGGGAGGGGTCACAGTTTTGGATGGGGTCTGTGTCGCAGGCGTGGGAGCAGACGGCGTTTTGGGGAGCAGTGGGACCCCCTGGGGGCAGCGCGGGGTGGGGGCTGCTGTGGCAGCGGGTGTCAGGGTCCGTGCTGGAGGGGGGGGGGGGTCTCCCTGCGGAGCCGCCCTCCCACCCCCGGCATCGCTCTGCAGCCCTTTCCCCGGGCCGGCTGTGGGGCTGGAGCCGCTCCTGGCCCTAGATGGGGACGTGCCCGGAGCCGGGGAGGGGGCTGCAGCCTTGGACCAGGCAGCTCCGGAGGATCTGGGAGCGGGAGGCGCCTTGCCGCCTCCTCTGGAAAGCGGAGCTATCCAAAATAGAGCCCACCCCGGAGGTTTGGCGGTTACCCTGGGAGAGGGGGCTCGGGAGATGCCACCTCCAGTTCTCGAGCAGTGCAGTTGTTTGAAATGACATTTCTTGGAAACAATAGGTTTCACCTGAATGACAGTGTTTGCAGGCTGATGTGGCCTCGGGTACAGGGAGGAGCGTTGGCAGCCGGCTTATTTTGGAGCTTTAGAAACATCACTGAAGTTCCTTTTTTTTTTTTAAATATATATTTATTCTGTTATATCTGGTTCTTTGGAGGGATGTAGCTAGCTGTCGTGTTTTGGAGTTCTTTCTACTTGCTTTCTTCCTCTTTCTGCATCTGTTTTCTGGACTGTCGGATTGTACGAGAGAGATGTTTTAGAACATATTTCATTTGGGTTTGTGGAGTAAGCCTTTTCTGAGAACTGCATAGGCAAACGTGTGGCACATTGTCTTACTTTAGGGTGACGTGATCGTGAAATGCAATACCCCGTTGTAATGCACCTGCGTGAGCTGGTGGCTTTGAGGTTAAGGCTGCTGTAGGCACCTCTTTGCAGAGGGTAGTTTAGCTGTTGGCTTCCGAATGGAGTTTTCCTGACTGGTCCGTAAATATTGAGCCTGGTCTCTTCAGATGGCTGGTTTACAGGGATACTTGAACGTAAGGTTCGTCCTCATCCTTCATTTGACCCAAATGGTATTTGCTGAGTACTTACCTCTGTCCCCCATTACCAATTCTGCAGGAATATGTTTGTCCTGGAAACCTTCTCCCAGCCTCTGCGGAGGAAGTACCATTATCCTCCCTGTGCAGCAGGGAGCCGAGGCACAGGGAATACGTTATCCCACTAGCTCGTGCAGAGCCTTTGGGGTGGAGCAGGAGATCAGGCACAAGTTTCCCAAAGTTTGGAGATAGTGTCCTAGATGCTGTACGACTTCGTTTTTGTTTAATGCCTCCTAAGAAGAGGTGTGGTACAGATTTTCAACTCGTTTTGCCTGTAGAAACTAAGAACTCGCCTGTCATCTGTTGAGTGGCACCTCAGTGCTAACATGTGGGGGTTTTTGTCTGGTACTGGTGGAGTTTCGGATCCAGACAGGTTTTTAAGCACTTCAGGCAGGGAGTGCTGACTTGTGAAGACACCAGAAAACTCTGCAACTGCGTCACCCTCTGGGACAAGGAGCTGATTAGGCAGCGTGTGTTCGTTTCCACTGCAGTTGGATCTGGGGCCTCCTGCAGTCCCAAGAAAGGGCTTTATGCAGATGCTCTGCGAATGCACCTGCTGCCCCAGCGGTGCTTGAGAAGAGGGATCCAGCGATCCGAGCGTGGCAGGAGAGATCATATGAAGGGGCAGCAGTAGCCCTGTGGAGAGAAGCTCTTGGACCAAAAGCTGCTGTTGGCAGCTCCGCTGTAAACTTGTTCTCTGCCTACTTCGTGGTTGCTCCTTGCTGAGTCTCGGCCCTTGGGAAGGGATGCGTTCTTGCTTGGCTTAAAAATCATCGTGTGCCGGTCCTGCGCTGTAAAAACAGCGAGACTTGCTTGTGTGCCGCAGGCCTGGCTCTGCCACAGAGCGTGTTCTTGGGCCTCTGAGCGTGCCTTGGTTTCCCCAGCCGTACGGCAAGGCTGCGCTTGCCGCTTGAGAGAGCCGAGGGGTGGAGGAGGAGTGAGCGGCCAAGGAAACCTACGGCTTTAACCGTGAGGTGTGTAAAACGCTTCAGGCAAGCACCATCCCTGCGTTCTGCTCGGCGTCCACTAGTGGCAAAGGCAGGTTTGTCCAGGACTAGCTTGGAGATACGTTTTTGCTGCATGTTAAGGTCCTGGTAGAGATAAAATAGCTCGTGACACCGTGTGTTAACGGGCCGAGGAAGGCTGATGTCCCCTGCGACCTGCTAACCCGCACCACCAGCGTCACGGCCGCTCCGGTCATACGCTCTGCCTGTTTGCCGGCACCGGGGATCACTCGCCCATGCTCCTTCTCCCGGCAGACAACGCCGCAGTTGTTCCCGCTCGGCGGGGATGCGGCCAGGCTGGGGGCTGTCAGCAGGAAAGGGTGAGGATTGTCCCCCCGGCGCTCAGCACCGCTGGTGCCCGTGGCCACAGACCCGGCAGAGATGGGATAACGATTTTTGGCCTCATCTTGGCTTTCGCTTCCAAGGACTCAGGGAAACCTGAGAGGCCTCAATCAGCCAGCGTGAAAGGCCGAGCTCTGGAGACCTTGCAAAGGTGTCGCTGTTCGGAGGAGATGGGAAAAGGGGAATTATGCAGACTGCTAGGCCCAAAAGCACGAATTCCTCCGAGGGGCACTGGTCTGGCCGGCGCAGGCTGTTTACACAGCAGCAGCCTGTGTTCTGGGAAGAGAATTACGGGAACCACAGACACAGACGTGGTCTCGGAGCCCGAGGGACGGAGCTGGGGTTGTCCAAGGTCACCGGAGGGGAAGGAGGCAGAAAACGCAGGACGAGCAAAAGGAGGGAGCGTGCATCCAGGGGAGGATTAATTTTTTTTCTGTTCTCAGTGGATCAGTTCCACTTAGCGCGTGTGTGTGTCATTAGTGAAGTTGGGCCACGGAACCGTAGTGTTCACAAGTGCAGCCTGGCTTCTATTTTTAAAGGTCAGTGTCTCTTTCATATTGTTGGGAGGAATGTATCTGTCTGTGAGTCTGTCTAGGTAAATGCTGAAGAAGTGACTTCTTTTTCCTCCTTTCATTGCCAGGGGAGTCTCATGAAATGCAGCACGTCTTTTCATCTATTGTAGGTTCAGCTTAGTTGCTCGTGGTAATTATTTATTCGTATTGTGGTGATGCCTAGAGGGCACAACATGGATTTAGATGCTGAACAAAGACGTGGTAGAAGATGGCCCTCGGTGTGCTTTGAATAAAAACTTTGTTGAAGTCGCTGAATCTCAGGCGCCTGTTTAAGATTAGCAATTTTACATTACGCTATTTTATAGGGCTTTTTCCATCAATAGGCTTTGAAATAAAATGGTATCAATGAATGGGCGAGCGTCATGTTCATGTTAGCTTTAGGAGAAGCTCCGTTTGGGGAGGAACTTTTCCTGTGCTGTGAACATTAACAAAAACTAGCATCTCTGCTTCGGTGAGAGACAGAGCTGTGTGTTCTACGTGCAAATTGCTGGACTCATTTTGATCACCGATTCAAGGCTTGCATTTGGATCTCCAAAGGGGTTCGTCTCTCTCTTCCCCTGTTTTATCACACACTGGTTTTATTTATAAAAAGGACAGAGATTGCATCTGCCTTTGGTCAGTTCTCGGGTTAAGGCACCTCAAACGTGGGAGTTGGCTAAGAGATGGACTGGCAGCGTCTCGGCAGATGAAGTGTGGGGTTGCTTGCGGGGGGGGACCGAACTTGTCTTTATGGTTTATGATGCTGCTGAGAGGCAGAAGATTAGCTTTGCTGTTGTGATAAACCTCCAGCATGAGTGCTTTACAAGTGGAACATAGGAAGTTTTTCTTCCCACCCCTAAAGCAATAAATATTTTTGTTTACTCTGTCCCACCAATGTTACATGGCATTGCTTCATTCAAATGTAACCTTTATTATAAATGTCCAAGAAAATTAAGGGTCTCTTCCCAATTCAGCAGTGAGTAGCTGTCAGCTGCTGTCCTTCCAGATGGAGGATTGTATTAAATTATTTTTTTTTAGCAATGACACTTCATCTTATTTAATAATGTATTTCAAAATATGGAAACAATGGGAACTATTTTATAATGGATAAAACATGTCACGATGCCTTAATTTTCACTTTTGAAAGGCGAGTCCCTTTACTTCTGACTCTGAATTGCTTCGAATGCGGTCTTCCCCGGCGTAGCGAGGCTCTGCCCTACCAGCTAGCGGTGCCAGGGCCACAGAACATCAGCACGCGCGTGGTGCTCTGCAAGCCACTTCCTTGGCACTGAAATCGGTGACGCTTGCAAGGTGCGGGGTTTTCAACAAAAGAAAGCCATTGCCCTGAGCTTGGTTTTGAAGCGTTTCCAATGACACAAACCCTTTTTTTTTTTGAGCAGCTGGTTCGTTTAGCTGACTTCTATTTGCAGCAAAGGTGGAAAAAAAGTCCTCATGTTGGAAAATAAAGTGCAGCTAATGGAAACAATGGTTTGGGAAAGAGAAACTGCAGGGACCTTTACAGCGCTTACTAATTCTTGCCCTGACAGGAGGCTCTAAGATGTTTGCTGCGACCGTGTCTCCACCGCACATCTTTCTTGCGGGCGGTTTGCTTCTGGGGACGTCCGTGTAGTGGCGCCCGGTTCCCGTGGAGCCTGGAGCCGAGGTGTCCTTCAGCAGGGAACCGGGAGCCCGACCTGGCTCTCGGAAAGGCCGGCCGCAGCCCGATCCGACGGGAGCGGGAGCACGGCTCGCGTGGGAGCGTGCCGCCCGGCGCGGGAGCGGTGCGACCTCGGCGCTGGGTACCCTCGCGGCAGTAAGTCCAAGGCCGTCGGCCTCGGCCTCGGCGCGGCGCTCTTCTCTTAAGTCGGGGCGTCTCGCTAGTGTTGCAGCTTCTGTCTCCCTGCCGCAAGCAGGGGTGGCCGAGCCGGTGGCTTTAAGCCGACAGGCACCTGCGCTCTGTTGGGGCTCCTGCCGCGAATGTTAAGGAGGAAATAAGAACGGCGGGAATCGAAAGGAAAAGCCGCTTGCGCGGTAGGCACGGCTCAGAAGCGTGCGCTGCCTTCGGTCCCGCAGCGTCAGCTTGTTTCCACAAGGCACAGCACAAGCGCTGAAATCTCCCCGCGAGCTTCTCAATCCGGATAAGACTCTGTCTCCTTGGAAGAAAGGTTCCAGTGAGTCTGTGCTATCACACCTGGTGCTGCGAGTGCCTGGCTGTCCTTGCGTCCCTCGCTGGGGGATCCGCGTGGACCTCGCAAGCTGGCACCACGCATTTACTGCCGAGGCAGAGCAGACGCTGCCGCCTTTGCAGCTAGTTACTGTGCCTGGCGGAGTTGCGGAGCAGGACACGTTCCTCTCCTCTCGCTGTTTGTTGCGCTGGTGTTGTCTGTTAACTGTTTTTGTGGTGCGAAGGCTGAAGAATGCTCATTTTTACAGTTCCCCAAGGATCCTCCCGTGCGCCACGGCTCGGAGGGTCTAATCCGATCAGGGAATTGTGGTGTCCGCAAACAGGGTGTTTCTGGAGAAACGGTCCATGCTGTGCAAGTCTGCTCCGGCTCCAGGTGCTGGGCAAGCCGGGGAATGGGGACACGCTACAGGGTTTTGATATTTGTGGCTGATCGCTATGCAAGCCTGGTGCGAGCTGCGTATTTACCCTCTTCAGGGGTTAATATTGTAATCTTAAAAATAATCTGGCAGCCATCTCGGTGTAATTGGGTTGGAATGTCATGTTCTTTTCCTGCTCTCATGGTATCTGGAGTTGGAGAAGCGTCTTGCTGCTGATGCTGAGTGTGCAAAATCGTTGCACAAGACTTGAGGTATAACTAGAAGCCACGGGGAGAAATTAAGAGGGGAAGAGACTAGGCTGGTTTCCTTAATGACCACAGGACCAATAAGACTTCAAAACGGGCTCCCAAGGCAGCTGATGGAAGCCCTGTTTTGGAAGACACTTAAAAGTAGCCTGCAGGCTGGGGCAGGACAGGCTAGGTGTGATCTAATGAGACTTCTTCCGCCTCTAGAATTCCTCTGTCATCCGAGTAATAAGCACACAAAGCTGCAGCCCTTCTCTCCGTTCGGTGAGGCGTTCCAGGCCTTGCTTTCTGCAGAAGCCTCTCTTGTTATTAGTGCAAAGGACATTCACAAATTGCATCATGCTGAGATGGAGGGTTTTTTTTTTTTTTTTTAATTGGGCTAGTTCTGAGGAATTTTTTTCCTTGAGTGTTGTCACTTGGGGAAAAGTCCTTATTTCAGAAGGGAGGAGAGCGTCGAGCGGTTCTGAAGGCACACCACTCTAATTTTAGCGCGCTTCTGTTTCTAATTCCCAAGTTGATGATCGCACCTGAAAGCTGGGAAGAAAGTCCACGGATTCAGACCTGGTCTCCGTCACCTTTGCAGGTGTACGGATTTGTCACGGGTTGGAATCCCCAGCGAGCTGTGTGATCTGCATCCCCTTCCGAAGGGAGGACGAACTCCGTGCGTTTGGCTTGGGCCCTGCCATCCGAGGAGGGTCCAGGCTCCGGAGGATGAGCGACCCCGGTCGCGGTTTGCTTTACGGTTGGGGGTCTCGGTGCTCCCGGCTCCTGTGGCGCCTCCGTCCCGAAGCGCTACCGGTTTGCAGAGGGAGTCAGGGAGGAGGTCGCTCCTCCAGGCGCGGATGCGGAGAGGGTGTGAAGCGGTGCCGAGGGCGAGCTCGGAGGTGGGAGTGTCACGTTCCCAGCGCACGGGCACAGGCAGGAGCTGCATCCTTTGGAGCCGCCTGTCTCTCCCGGGGCCGTTTCGCCCCGGCTGCGTTGCAGAGTTTGAGGTGGAGGGTTCTGGCAGTCCAACCGTCCGGCCTTTTTGTGGTGCTTTTGAAAATTAAAAGGATTCTTGGAACATGCAACCGTTTGCTAGCCAAAGGCTGATTATGGGCCACCGTTACTATATAGCTATAGGTTCACGTGAGCTAGGTGCTCTATTTACCAAATGCAGATACTTTTTCTAGATTGCGGTTCCTGGTTGTGGAGGCCTTACGCTCTGCTAGAATTAAAGGTGATAACTGCTGACACATGGCTCAGGGCTCCTGAAACGCTCCCAATATTCTTCTCTGGGTCCCGTTAAAATACGAAGGAGCGGGGAATCAATCCCTGTTATTGCACATCATCCCATTAACGTTAATGAGACTGCTTGCGTGAGTAGGAAGGAGGAGTTGCAGAACGGGCTCCTTAATTCAGTTGCGTTTGGCTGATCATTAGCTGCTTACTTTGAGGGAAATCAACTTCTCAGGCTAAATCTTTGCTGCCTGTTACCTGTGGTTTAAAGAAGACACCGGGGTCCTTGTCGTTCTTAGCATCACCCAAGAGCCCGAGGGTTGAACGGGTCCCTTGGACCACGCGGGAGCCTTCAAAGCACGCTGCTTGCTGCCCCCAGGAGGGATTTGGGGAGGGGGGATGCCGGGAAGCTCTGCCCACCACGTGCGCGAATGCTGCGTCTGTCGGAGGAGCGCTGGGTCTCAGGCAGTAACGGCTGCGCTGGCGGGTGCGAGGAGGTGTCGGTTCAGAGCGGTGCCAAAAGCGCCTGGTACCGAACTGAGCAACTGCTTGGCTTAAAATGACCTGAGACTAAATATTTACCTTGTTCCTGCAAAAATATCCTCTTCAGAGCACAGAGAGAGTCATCTTTAGGACAGTCTCTTGGCACTTTGTCATTTTTTTTAAAATCTAGTATTTTCAAGGGCTTCTGCAGAGTAGAGGAGAGAGGGCTTTCTAAATAAAATTGATTTTCATTAATGCGTTGCATGCCCTTTGTGCAAAGCAGGCGGATCTCCAAGCGCGTGTGCATAGCTCGGAAAAGCAAAATTACAGGTTCAACAAAAATAAAACTGCAGGATGCATTTTAAACCACAGTTACTGTGTAACCCAGCGCTTGAAAGAGAGATTTCAACCTAAATTATTTTCGTTTCGTAAAGTTAATGGCCACTGTGGGATAGGAAGGAGAATTCTGAAGTGCTCAGCTTTTCCTCTGCTGTGCAGGCTGAAGAACCGGATAACGGCAAATCCGCGACAGCGCCTTCCCAGCAGCAGTGTCCCGGGAAGTCATCCTTAGTCTTCGCGATATAGGTAGCAGGGAGGGGGATCGTGTGGGTGTGCGCGGGACTAGCCTGCGCGCTTCGTTATTTTGTGCCGCTCTTATAACTAATTTAAATTTCACGCAGTCTCCGCGAAGGCTTTAGGCGCCTGTTTCTTGGGAGCGAAGCACCTCTTTGCTCGTGAACGTGGAGCGAGTTGGTGAGTCCGCGTCCCGCCACCGACGGGGAGGTTAGAGGAGGCGTCGCTGCGCCGGCTCCGGTGGCTCTGCCGCGGCCGCTGCAGCACCGTGCGATGGAGAGGGGTCCTTGCCCTGCCGGGCAGCGAACCCTGAGGGCTGGCAAAACGCCCCGGCGGGGCTGGACCGGGTTTAAACTGATGCCCAGCGAGGAAAAGACGCTGCCTTCTCAAAACCAGCAAGTCCCCCATGTCAGGTTTTTAGTTAAGTGGAGCATAGTGAGAGCGTTTTTTCTTAATTAACATAAAGCAAGTAGTCAGATCTGATGGGTTAATAAGCCCAGACTAATATGCCTTGTCCGCATCTGTATTTATCTCGAGCAGTACATTGCCAGGAGCAATACTTGTACAACTTATTTCAGTTCATTCAAGAAGCAGTTATTGCTAAAAATCCGCTTTTAAAAGGGGTGCCATCAGAAGAGAATGACTGATTTCTTTCAGCTCGAAAAAGGTACCAAAGTCCCCTTAAAAAGTCCCATTTCTTTTTCAATCCGCTTCAGTGTATTGGCCGTTTAAGAAAAGGAGAGAAAATTTAATATCATTACTTCTTTTTGTGTGTGCTCACACTTTGCAAATCACATTTATTTTCCTTTCAAGGAGACGATTCATCTCCACAAATTATCGCTTTTTTAATTGTTCTCTGCAGCAAACGCTCCGTTTCCGAACGTATCAACTGCCAATTATAGTGTGAATTCTAAACAGCAAAACGCGTGTTTTTAGAACTGTACTCATTTTGTTTTTTAAACAGCAAATGTAATTGACAAATAAAAAGCCATTTGAATGTATAAAATGTTCATTATCTCTGCAGGGTGCCAAGCAGCAAAACATAAGGCAGATTTCCCTTTTATTTTGGTGTGGTCTTTGGAATGGCTGTTGTGAGATTGCTCAGCAGAGCGTTATGTGTTAGCATTCAGTCTCGTTGCCCAAAAACCCGATTCTTTTCATTGATAAAATGAAGCTAAACATTTTAGCTGAACGGTTTCCGTGTGTGAGAATTCGTCCCCGCGCTGCCGTGCCGGGGCTGCGAGCGCCGGTTCCCGGCAGCGGCTCGGCGCTGAGACGGGGCGCGAGGGCAGAGGCAGCCGGGGGAAACGCACCGCCGCCACTCGCGCACCTCGCTCTCAGGGGTCTCGTGGCCCTTGGTCTTTCCGGAGCAGTGAAGTTTCGGTTGGGTTTTGCCGTGTCGGATATGCAGGAGAATTGACAGCTGCTTTTCTCCCGTTTGGCTTTTAAGTACCGAAGCCATTTGACAAGCGGGTTCCCGTGTAAACGCGGCAGAGCTGCGATGGTGGCGGGCTGCGCCGGGGCAGGGTGAAACGCTCCGCGTTTGCTGTGGCACTAGTCTGCAGCACTGAACTACCGTAGCCTCGCTGCGGTGACCGCTGCACCACGGTCGCTGCTAGGGTTGGCTTCTGCTCCCCAAGAGGAGCGCCTAGAAAGCATCCCTCTAATGGGAAAGTACAAATTTATCCCACTGGGGTTGACGACGAAGTCAGTGTTGATGGTTAAACCCAATGCTGCAAAGCAGCTTTCAAGAAACTTGGGGTGAGTAACCTGTCCGCTGCGAGAAGCTGCTCAGCGGTGTTCCTGGAGGAGGAGTGTCCGGGAAGCTTCTCGAGGCTAACTCTGAGCTCTGCTTTCTCTTTCAGCAAAGTACCTTAACGATGGATATAGAAGACTGTAATGGACGATCTTACATATCTGGTATGTCTGATCTTGATTTTTGTCAGATGTTTTGGGGTGCTGACACTTCAGGGCGCTCAGTATCTTCGTCTGGGTCTAAGCTGCCCTGAGTTAGGCTGCTTAGCCCCAAGGCTGTGCTGCTCTTGCCACTGCAGATTGAGCACTGAAGAACTATATTCAGATCACCTACATGTTTCATTAAGTATCTGAGGAGTGTTAATGCCTGGCATAATAAACGGGTAATTACGAAAAAAAAAATCCTATCTAGGCTGATCCTTGAAAGTTTGCACTGAAGTTTTTGTGCTTGGCTCTTCATACGCTGATCTGTTCAGTGGCTCTCGGTACGCCAGCTCACCGGCTGTAGGTGAGATTTCAAGCCTGCTGCAAGCCGAAAGGGAAACGTATTTCCCGTGCTGCCTGCGGTCCCAGCGCTGCGGTGTCTTGGGGGAGGCTGATCGTTCTTTCGGGGCTCCCTGGCTATGCTGATGAAACGGGTACCTTATTCCCCCCTTGGTCCTGTTTGTCTCCACGATGAACGCGCTACGCCGAACTTGCAACTCCAAAAAAGTGTGATATTTAAGACCCCCATAGGTGATCTCAGCTATGCACCCTGCCAAGCCCAGCTCTATTGTTTATTAGTGTATGTTAAGATTAAACCCAGGCTGAGTTCCAAATGTAAAACCATGAAACGTCCGCTGGGAGGGGAGGAGGCTGTGTGGGACTGACCTAAATGTCAATGATGGAAGTTGTTGGTTTACCAGACCGCTCGGTAACCAGCAGGGTCATGTAGACGTGAACTGCAGTGTCGTGGGTCGAAACCATTGAACGCCTGTCACTGTCGCTTCCCGTGTGACCACCTCCAGAAGGTCCTCCAGGGCACCGGTGGGATTAATAGACTAGCTGGTTGCCTATAGAAACCTGGCTCGTAGCCTGTATAGGTCATAAGTGAAAGCTCGTTTGGCGGGATTTGTTCTTATCTCTGGGGGACTGGTGTTTGCAGCGTAAAAACACCTCAGTGTGTCAATCTTTGCTCAGGAAAGGAGCTGGACTAGAGTAAGATGTGATGTAGATGCAGAAGTTATAAAGCCAGACGGGACTCTTGCGATTAGCTAATCTGGCCTCCGGTACGAGAGACGAGGACATCTCTGCGTTCGGACCGTGAACTGGAAGAGCTGCGGGGTGCTGGAGACGAGCTGTTCAGCAGGGATGAAGGTCAGAAGTTGAAGCGCATTAAAAGGGAGAGAGGACCCCGGCTGTCACAACTAGCAGTTGCAGTGGTGAGAACTTGGTGCATTGACAGAGCTGCGCAGGGGACCTTGCGCAATGCCCCTTGGCGTAAATCATGTTGTATCTTGCCTGTTTTGACAACGTTCGTCCTCGGAGTTATTGTGTCCCCCTTCTTTCTATGAAGATTTCCTTTGATCCCCAGAGGATCTGTGCTTGGGTTAGATTTTTGGCTCTTCTCAAAGCGCCGTTCCCACTGTAGTTTGCTGCTTGGGTCTGGGTTGCCAGGATGCCTCCATTAAGAAACAAAATGCTTCCCTGAAGTTGGCTGCTCACATTGCGCCAGGGTGGCCGCTGCCTGCTGAAAGCCGCTGCTTTGTTAGCTTAGTTCGGTTTTCTGCTTAGCAGAACTGCATCCTCCCGGCTCCTGCAGCCATCCTCAGACGGAGCTCGAACGCGCGCGAGTGCGCTCGGTTCGGAGGTCTGTGTTGCCTTACGAGCTGCAGCTTTGTTTTTCCTTTGGGAATTCTGGGGGCGAGCTTTCCCTTTTCCCCACAATCTCCGCAGCAGGTCTGTGCTTCCCTGCGAGCATGGAAGTGCTGCAGCTCGGAAAGAAGGTCCGAAAAGAGGCGCTAGAAAAAGCCTGTCTCCCTCGGCGTAACCCGAATCCCTCTCCGTGAGCATGTGAGCTTTAAGTGCTGGAAATCCTGGGGTCTGAGTCCTAAGCAGCTCCCGGAGTTTGGAGGAAGTGGGAATGGTTAAAGGATGGGTGAAAGGTGGGGGAGAAGGGAAGAAAAGCGTTAGGAAGAGCTGTGCGGGCCCTTCTCTGTCAGGGTGGATTTTTGGCATCCAGACAGCACCATTCACCTGCTACAATTTCATCAAAAACCCTCTTGCTTTCCATCGGTCGAAGTCAAACTCTAAGCTTTATTTTAAACTTTTTTTTTTTTTAATGAAGTGTGATGGAAGTTTGCCCTCAAAGCGCGGGATAAATCCTGTAATAGCTGCGGGAGAGACTGAGCTGTGTGGGAGCGCGTCAGCACTGCTGATTGCCTGATACTTGGGGAATTAAGCCTCTAGGGCTCCCTCGGCTCGTGGCCTTGCTGCACAGCCTGTCTTTGTGGGTGTGGGGGGGTCAGGGCAGTCATAATTAAGATAATCTACTCGTTAGGGTCAGGGTCAAGACCTGCCAGTTAGCTGCTTTGGGTTGCTGAGCTGCTGTGGACCTGAAATGACTAGAGGAAACAAACAGCAGAACTCTTGAAACTCGCTTCTGTGAAATATTTTTAATTAAACGAATTCTTAAAAAAAAAAAAAAATCCACGTTTGTCACATAACAAGGTAACCGAAAGCCCGGAAATTCGTAAAGAACGTGAAATGCTTTGTCTCCTTTGAATTCTTCACTGGAAAATAAGTTAGTTTTGAAACAGCTCTGGTAAAGACACGGTTGTTACCACAAAGGGGGAGGAACAAGGTGGAGGCGGGCAAGACGCAGCTCCACGCTGCGTATCGATTCCTCAGGTGGCATGTCCTCAGATTATTAGTCTTTCTATAGGTACTTAACCCGAAAATGAGCGTTCTGATCATGCAGATAATGACTTCACGGTTCTTTCTTGCTCGGCAAACGCTCTTTCTGGGGCCGCACGAGGAAGATGACGGGTTGCTGCCGTCGCGGCCGGGCTTTTCCCCGAGCTGGCACAGGCGACGCGGATGCAGGGTTAAATGCTTTCAGTTCCTTGGATAACTGGGCTACAGGCATACGAACCGTCTCTAGCGTGATGTTCGGATTTCCATTTGTTTTTAGAACAAATGAAACGTGACCCAATATTTCCTGAAATCTGAAGTCTGAAAAGTTATCGGAGAGGGAAATTGCTTAGAGACTGTCGAAACCCAGGCGCTGGTGGCTCCCCAAGGTGGGATAGGGCTTCAGCTCTCACTTTCTTTGGCAGGAAACCTGCCCAGCCCTGCGGAGCTCTGAGCTTCGCGGAGAAGCGTCGGGAGCAATTATCCGGGGGTGCTGGTGTCTTCTCCCCTTCTGCGCAGCGGGAAGGATCCCTGTCCCCTTGCATGGCCAGGACTTCTCCGAACGGAGCCGATCGCAGCGTGTCCCCGCCGGCCCTCGGGCGGCAGGACCCCGTGCCGCTCCGCGGGGACTCAACACCCATCCTTCCCGCGAGAGCGGAGGCTCTTGGCCGCGTGAGGAGCAGTCCTCACTAGCTTGCTTGTGCTTGCTTGGCCCGGTTTGGCGGAGGGCTGGGCGCCAGGAGCCGCGCGGCTGGGTACGTCCCTTGGCGTCTTCCTGGGGTCCTTTGGCGTAGAAGGCTCCGGGGGGTGAGGTTGGCTGACGGGGGAGTTGAGCTGTGCGCTGAAAACGGGATGCTGTGCCATCGCCTGTCTGCTTGAAGGGACCAAGGAAAAACTAATTTTTTTCTCCTTAATGTCCGATTTAGCTTCTCGTTTGGAGGTTTTAACCTTTCTCCGATACATCAGAGATCGGCAGCAGCTAGAAACAGGTTGTAAAACGCTGCACCAGAGTGGTTCGTGTTGTTAAAATCACTTTGATGCTTTGTTAGTGCATCATGATCTTAGGGTCAAGGTTAAACCAGACCTGGGATCAGGAGGATCCTCTGTGTAGGAGAGGAGTTGCTCTCCAAGGTAAGCTTGCCTGGAAATGCTGTACAAGAAATTCCTTGCAATTCCAGCATGAGGCCGTGGTCTCTTGTGACTGCTTCCTGGGGCACGTGGTAGCTGTGGGGTTTGACTGTCTGATATGGCTGAACTTTGGGGTATAAAGTGCTGGGAAGCAGTTTGGGATGTGTGAAGTGGCTCTCTTCTGGATCCTGGATCTGCTCCAGAGCTGCCTGGAAGCATGGAGGACTGGCTGTGGTGGCCTTCCGTCCTCCTCGATGTGCTCTGTGTCTGAACACAGCAGTTAGCTGGGGGAGCCAGCAGTTTTTGCCCCGTTTCTGAAGCTGGTGACCAAGACTTCAGCGTCCCCTTCCCTTATCAGTGCAGGAGGATCGGAGCCCAAACGATCCATCATTGACTGCTTGCAGGAGAGACTGTCACATGGGAGCGTGGGCTGGAATTAGGGGCGATGCTGTTCTTCCTTTGATTATCAGGGTCTCTCTTTCCCGCTGGTATTTTGGCTCCGGCGCCTGGTTCCTGCCGAGCTCTGCCTCGACCCCCTGCCGTCGCGCGGCTCCCGTCCCACAGCCGCCCCCTCCTCTCCCCTGTTAGAGCTGGGCTCGGGCGGGTGCTCGAAGCGGCTCGGCGCTGCCGGCGAGGCGGGAGCCTTGCAGCCTGGCTTCCAGCTCGCCGTGCTGCTTGACTGTAAAATGACGGTCGTTTCTCTCACTTCCAGGAATCTGCTCTTCCTGGAAGGTGAGTGGCTGAGTTCACCCTACCAGTGAAACGCAGACATGCACACACAGCCTGTATTCCTGTGCTGTTTCCAAGGAGTTGGCTGTGATAACACTCCAGGGTATCTTCAGCAAGGTAGAATAATGTAAGTTAAATGGGAGGGGAGGGGGGAAGGATGCTGAAATAACTCCGTGCCATTTCTGCTTGCTCTTTACACGGGGCGTCGTTGGAAACACGGAGGAGAAGGGGTGTGGGGGGCTGTTTAATGTGTCGGATAGAGAGACCGGCTCTGCATGGTGATTTATAGGTGTGTAAAATCGCTTGTGCTGGGCAGGGAGGAGAGGGAAGGGAAGGACCCGGCCCCGCCAGACGCCCCTGCGAGCACCTGAGGCGAATGCTGGCGAGGCAGGACGCAGCTTGTGCTGTGCGGTACCGAGTCCCTTTGAGAGCTGGCCGTGTCTCTGCCTCCCCCTGAAAAGCGGCTGTTCAGTTTTCAGGCTGCAGGACGCGCATCCACGGGGTTCGCTCCCTCCGGGACCCGTGGTGGTGCGGGCGCTTGGCTCCGCGGGGCTTGTTGAACGTTTTCTTTAACCTCTCCCAGCCGAGAGCTCGTCCCCCTTCGCTGCGGTGCGTGGCTGGTAACGCACGTAGGCTTCGCGTGACTCAAACTTGCTGGCAGCAGCTTGTCAACCTCATCTCGGTATGGGGAGAGGAGAGGGAGAAAGGGAAGGATCCTCGAAGTCCCTTCCGCTGTGACCCCCGGAGGAAGGAAAATCTCTTAAAAACATCATGGGGACTTGGAAAGGGCGAGGTTGCTGCTGGGATGTCCCGGCTTCGTCTCAGCTGAGCGGTGATTTAGAAATGCTGCCTCACTTAGGGCATCTACCGTCAATGATTCCCGTGCTCAGCAAGGCTGATTAGCTCCATGTCCCAGTAGTCGTCAGGCTATGGGATGAACTGGGCTCACAGAGCATCGAGAGAAGAGTTTCTCCAGACGCAATATTTAGAGATAACGTTACCAGCTGTGCTAGAGGAGTTCATGGAGCTTCTGCACTTTTCATCATGAAACTCTCTGCAGTCCCCGTTCGCGCAGCATCGCAGAGAAGTGGCTGCCGCAAGCTGCTGCCCGGCAGCTCTGCGCGCCGGGGGCCGGTGCGGCTCACCCAGGGCTTCTCTGCGCTCGGGCAGTCGGCGGGTCTCGCCAGAACAGAAACCTGGCGGCCGCTGTTGGTCCTGGGAGGGCGAGGAAACGAGCCTAGCCTGCTGCGCAGACGATGCGATGATCTGGTCTTACCCTTGGGTAGGCATCTGTACCGCCAAAATTGGCTTCTGCTGCGAGTGGGGAAGGCCCTGTGTCCGGGGACTGCAAATGCCTGTCCTCGGGTTCAGTTTCCCAGGGAAACAAGTATCCGCTTGGGAATTGCCGCACGCCCCGGGAGCACCAGTCTGCAGTGCTCAATGTGGACCGTCAGGAACGGGAGCCCAGAGACGAGCCCGTTCGCTGGGCAGAGCGCGAGGCGTGGGGTGGTTCAGCAGGGGATGCGGGTGCACGGGGAGCGTGGTCCAGCTCCTCGCCCGCTGGCACGGCTCCGGGCCGGGCGAGCTCCCACGGAGCCCTCGGCACGGCTCGCAGTCCTCCCTCCCCTACTGCAGATGCCTCTTCAAGGCAGTCGGGAAAGCAAAGCCTGGTGCTACCGTCGGCATGTTGTTGGCTCACGGCTGTTGCTTTTGAGGCAGTAGCAGTTGGAAAACTGTTCCAGAATGAGTCTGGCGCCGGTCTGACCCCCACGTAGGGAATGGCCCTGTCGGGGTTCGTCAGCAGCCCCTTTCCAAAGAAGAGGAGGGGGATCTGCTGGGCAGAGGACCTGGCTGAGGGAAGCCAATGCCAGCCAGCGGCAGCCGTGCCTCAGGCCTAACTCGCTGGTGTTTCCCTCCTGGTTTCCGCAGGTAGTGGGGATTCCTCTCTGGAGAAGGAGTTCAGCTCAGCGATCGTGGGACCCACGGTGAGCACACCCAACAGCCAGCACTCCTCCCCGAGCCGCTCGCTCAGCGGTGAGTACGCTGCCTTACCTGAAAGCAGTGCCTGGATCTGCCTCTTTTGTCCCCAAACCCTGCGCGCTCTCAGGCGTGACATAAATTTTGACTTCCCACTGTGACAGATTTCTTTCTAAATCTGCCTCTTTGTTCCCAACCGAAGAAGATAAAATCCCTGCTTTGGTCTCCGAGCAGAGCAGCTGCCAGGTTACTTATCCTGGGCCCTGGACGCCTGGCTGCCGCGGAGGCAGGAGTTCTGGGGTCGGCTGTGGCAGTGCCGGGGGCTCGTGGCCTTTCTTCCCTGTGCAGTTGTGAATTTCAAGCAGCTGCGTGTTGCAGACTGTTAATGATCGCAGCTCCGAAGGGGCAGCAAAGCTGTTGGTTGCTTTGGAATAAGTTATTTATTGTACCGGTCTAGATGGCTCCATGGGAAACTGAAAAGCCTCTGCACATCCTCTCTCCCTAGCAGCTGGGACAGGCTGGAGTCTGCGGCACGCGCAGCACTTCACGGGGCAGCAGCCCTTCGCCTCTCCATGAATGAGTCTCTCGGGAGTTTATTTCTGGAGCGGTGGTAGATTCTGGGAGTTCTTGCGCGTGTTGAAATGCACCGAGAGTATTTCTGCCTCCCACCTGGGGATGTGTCTAGCCATCCCACCGCAAAGCAAGCGCTTGAAAGAGCTACCGGTGTCCACCTGAAACAAGATCTCTGCGAGAGAACATGACTCTGGACACGAGTAGCTCTGCCCTCGGGACAGTATTACAGCTGGTGGATGCCTGGAGCCTACGAGCTGTCTTTCGCATCCCAGCTTGCAGAGCAGATCGCACAGAGCCTGGGAGTCCAGGGTGTCGAGCGCTGTCCAAGCAGAAGAGCAGCGTGCAGAGCGGGGAGGACGCAGGAGCTGTTGCATGCCAGCGGTGCGGGGAGAGCCAGGGCCAGACTGGTGACCCTTCACGGGACAGAAGGAAGAAGCTGCATTGCTTCTGCATCTCTGTCCCCTCTTTTCAGCCTTGGAAGTGATGTAAGATGAAGATGGCCCCAGACAGCCGTCCCAGAGCACCTCGGTCGTGCGTGACACTGCTCGTGGAGATGCTGAGCTCCATTTTCACTTTCGCTACTGCCACAGGGTGACTGGAAAACACCAGCTCCCAGCCTTAACTTGTCCACAGCCACATTATGCCATTTTGTTCTCCTGTCCACGAGTTTGTGCATAACATGAAACTTCCTAGCTCCTTCCCTGCCTCTTGACTGAATTCTCTCTTTCTGTTTTTTGGGGTTTTTTTTAAGTGAATGAAACTGCTTTTTAGGTTATACTTAAGAACCCACAGCAGTAAAATGGGCAAGTCTGATTTCAGAGTTGTCACAGTTTGTTACTAGTCGTGACGTGCAGTCCAGTCCCATTATTCCCTGCGGTGACTGACGAGAAATGCAGCGTTTCACTTGTGCACTGAAAAGTGCCGTGACCCTGGATGAGTTTAGCAAGGCTGATGTAGACGTAAGCTGTAGAGATGCTATTTACATTGCAGTCGTCTTGGGGCAGCAGTCAAGATTTCCTGGGTCCTATATATTGCTAAACGGCATCGACACATGAAAAGAAGTAGTGCTGAGGTAAGATAGTTGGCAAGTCCTGCTTTGAATTGCACTCTCTGTAAAGAGCTGACACTTGGGCCATCTCTACCAGACTGACTCAGTGAATATCTAAAAGATTGGTATTGCTCTGATCCTCCCTCTCTCCCACCTTTTAGCATATAATTGCTATTGCTTTTCCATAGCAAAGAAACTCCCCGATAATTTATCCATGTGTGCTTTCAGCAGTTAGCTCATTGGGACACCTCTGGTTAGGTCCTGGCATTTGAAGGTTGCTTTTTGTGAACCAGGATAAAATAAACCCCCAAAATTACGTTTTCAGAAGGGGTAATATTATGTATTAGCTTTGTTCCCATTTTTCCTTTTATTGCTTGCTGTTTATTTTATATTTGCCCTATAAAAGTGCTTAGAAGCTCTGCAAAGAAATGAAATCTTAGATTTTTGCAAAGAACAGTTCTGAGACATAACACGGCTTTTTCACTTGATCATAAGCAAAAGGAATTGAGCACGTGGACTGACTGAAGGGACAATAAAAATCTCTTCCCCTTTAACAGCAGGATGCTAGTGATGGTATTGCCTCTGATCTGGCTTGACTTCACAGCTGGTTCAGCCAGCAAGCATCGTGCCCCAGAGGAGCAAGAATATTATATAACCTGTTCTGCCAGCAGAGACTTCTCTCCAGTGAGACCGGACTCTGCATTGGTTCTGAAAGGAGAATTACAGAACAATAGTTGGCCTCCCTTCTATGCCCAGGAAAAAAAACAAGTCCCCAGGGGAATGGAAAAAAAGAAAATCAAAGTGCAGCAAACGTCAACTCGTCCAGGCAGCTCCTGCCACCGAGAGAGGAGCTTTTCACTTCGTGTTTGTGCACAGAAGCATCCGTTTGCGCTGGGTCTCCTAGATGTTCCCAGTGGAGTGCGGTGGCACCAACAGATAAATAAAGTTCTGCTTTTCCCCCAGGAATGTTTCAACTGCAGAGTCTCCTCCGGTCTGCAGCCAGCAGTGGCTTTGGCCGGTGGCTCAGCAGACGGTCTGAAAGTGCCTCCGATTGCCAAAGCCTGGGTGTATGCATAGTTCACGTTGCTGAGAGTCTCTTTGGGAATGCAACGTTGTCTGCTATAGGAATCCAGGAAGGGAAGGAGGGGAGCGAGAGCCAGTATTCCTGGGTTCTTCACCCTGCAATAAACTTGACCCAAGCTCGGATGAATCACTCTCGTGCTTTTTAATCTCCGCTTGCGAAGCAAAGCTGTACCTAGCCTTTGAGGAAGAGCCAGAGCCCTCCTGCCTGTCACGTTAAAGGCAGCGTAAAAGAGATCTTTTCCTCTCGGAGTGTGTGGCTTGGCTTTCTTCTCCGGGGTTGCATGTCCGCCTTTCCTGGTGGAAGCAGGAGGTGCAACTGCCCCAGGACTGAAGCGTCTCCTCCTGCCACCATCTCCGCTCTCTGGTGTTCGTGCACCCTCCTTGGCCAGTAATCAGCCCGCAGCCTTCCTGCTCGCCCACCGGAAAGGATCATCCCAGCTTCAGCTGTACGTTAAACTTGTGTTATGGTTTGTTCAGAAAGCCCTTAGGCTTTAAAGGTCAAATCCCCTTGATCGTATGGTATCCAGGATGTTACCAAGGTTTTCTTCGGTCTCTGCGGCTGATGCGCTTCTATCTTCAGAGTGTCACAAACATGAAGCGAACCTCCCATGTCCCCTGAAGAGCGGGTAAGAATTCGCTCCCTTTCACAAAGAGACGAGCTGAACAAGCCCCAGGGGTCGAGTCAACATCAGATCTGGAAGCTTCTGGGATTTCTGTGTGGTTGTGTTCAGTCTGCTTAGTTCTCACGCCTGTCTCCACAAGGCAGCTTGGACTCTGTAATCTCCTACCCTCCAGGCAGCAGCAAGTCTCCTTTGTGTATATAAAGTTCAGTTTCCTCCAGCCCCCACAGTTCTCCTCTTAAGGGATTGGGAAGAGCCTCCTGCTTTAAATGGAAGAAATAAGAATCTGATATTTAAAGGGATTCTGTAAATATTTTGTTTAAGTCTGTGGGCGCAGCGAACTGCCATGTGGGTGACCCGGATTCGATTTTCCTCCTCCGCCAGCCTCCTGCAGCCTGCCAGGGCCAGCGCCGTAGGAACAGGTAGCGGATGTGATCCGCTGCGAAGCGGCTCTCCCTGGCCGAAGTGCGCTGGGGAGTCTCCCGAGGGGATTCCCTCTGGTTCTTGGCTGCTGACGATTGGTTAAAGCAGGAGGAAACTTTCCAATGTGATCATTTAAAGACTCGCTCTCCAAACAAGCAGCTTTCCGCCGAGGCTGAGGATGTCCCAGTGGCAGTTCTCTCTCGAGCAGAGGGTACAGCTGGCATTACGAGGTGGGATAACCGCTCCGCAGCTTGGCCAAGCCATCCTAGGGAGGAAGTGCGAAGCATCTGGATAGACGAGTTCCTCCGGAGCTAGGTGGAGGGAGGAGGAGAGGAGAGGCAGAGGTTGTGCTCTCCTTCCTTCTCCCAGTCCCCGTAAAGCCGCGACTTGCTCTCGACGGCACAAGCAGAGCGATCGCTGTCCGGTTGCCGTGTCGTCTTAGGGCCTGTTTGATTTGTGGCATTCCACAGATCATTAGAATAGCGAGGAATGTAGGTCACGGCTGGCGCATCCGTCCGCCTCTCCAGCTTCCACTCGTGATGCTGCGAAAGGAGAGAAAGGTAGCAAGCGGGGAGGGGGCTGGAAAGCCGGGGGGTCTCGTCGCGCGCGCAGCGCCCGCCGCCCCAGCCCCTCGCGCGCATTCCGCGTCAGAGACGCCTGCGGAGAAAAAGGCGTTGAGCGTGGCGTCTCGTGGCGGTTTTCACGTGCCTTTTTAGCACGGTTTCTCTGGGTCTCCTGCTTTCTCTTGGCATCAGCGTCCTGCTGGTGCCTGGCTCAGAAGCGCTGCATGGCTGCGGCTCCGGAGAGCCCATTGCTCGAGGACCTTCCCCGCTGGCTGGCGTCGCTCACCTCTGTTCCCTTAGTTTATCGCGCAAGCTTTCTTGGCGTCCGGGGTTCCCAAACGCTGCCCCGCAGGTGTCTGCACGCTCGTTTCCTTCCTGCGCGCGTGCGTTTCCAGGCAGTTGCCGCGAGTCTTGCAGTCTCACTCGGCTGCCACGTAACTATTGCAACCTTTTATGTGTGCGAGGGAACTGGATGAGGCAAAGAGCTCCCTGCAGGGAGCCTGGGTCCTGCCGGGCCGGCCGCAGGCTGCCCAGCGAGGCAGTAATCAGCGTGCCTGGAGCAGGAGTGGTTATTTTCAGGCAGCACCATCCTTTTTTTTTCTTGTCTATGTGTTTAAATAGTTGATGGATCCCAGGTCTTCTAGCATAGATGAAAACTTGCAGCGAAGCAGTATTTTCTCTAGTGAGCTGAGATTTACTGACTCTATCTAAAAAGACTCATATTAGGCGCTTTGTGCCAATTGATTTTGAGTCTCCACTGATTCGGAGAGTCAAAATTTGGTGTCTTCTGCTTCCTCTAAAGTCCTTTCAACGCATGAGTGGGTTTTTTTTTCCCTCTGTCTTTGAATCCAGGGAACAAAATGTTCTTTCTTCAGCTGGTCGCCTTACAAGGCAGAATCCAAAGCAGTAATCTTTGGGGTGCACAAACAAGCCATCCAGCCTGTAATCTCTTGTGATCTGTGTTCGATGTCTGTTCTTAAGTAGTCAAGAAATTAAGAAGATGCACATTTATCGCAAACAGATCACTTAATGCATCAGCAGTATTTCTTTGGGGAGTAAGTCTTTCCCAAACTGTGCTCCAAACTTCTTTAACTTAAGATTTTTTTTTTTTCTCCATTCACTATTTTTATCCTTTCTGCTTCCTTGCAGCAAACTCTATCAAAGTGGAGATGTACAGCGATGAGGAAGCCAGCCGGCTGCTGTCACAGGATGACCGGATGCTCGAGAAGGAAGACAGCGTGATCGTGGAGGACTCGCTCTCGGAGCCCCTGGGCTACTGTGATGGGACGGGGCAGGAGCCGCACTCCCCCGGGGGCATTCGGCTACCTAACGGCAAGCTGAAATGCGACATCTGCGGGATGGTGTGCATCGGCCCCAACGTGCTCATGGTGCACAAACGCAGCCACACTGGTGAGTAGGCAGCCGGAGGCGGCCGTCACTGTTGGCCGTCTTGCAGGGACGGGATGGGCTCGAGTGGACTGAGGGAAGTGATTTTCCGAAGCGAGGTTGCAAGCGTGTTTTGGCTGGGTGTGCACGGGCGCTGCGCTCAGGACGGCGGAGTGCTGGCGGCGGGTCCGAGATCTGCTGATGGCTGCTGGAAGTTTGTGAGGAAAAGTACCAGAAAGTGGGTGGCTGACCTGTCCTTACTGTCCCATCTTCCAGTAGGCAGCAGGTTTATAACTCCCCAAGATGGAGGTCACGTTCGGAGCACCGTGTTTGGTGGTTACCTAGAGCTCTCCGAGCCTCTGAACCCGTGAATGCTGCTGCTCTCCCGGGCTGCTGATCTGAGAGCAGACTTGGAGAACGCATTTAAGCTGGCGTTTGACACGCTGCTTCTGTTGCAGGAGAAAGGCCTTTCCATTGCAACCAGTGCGGCGCCTCCTTCACCCAGAAGGGAAACCTCCTGCGCCACATCAAATTGCACTCCGGCGAGAAGCCGTTCAAATGTCCCTTCTGCAACTACGCCTGCCGCAGGAGGGACGCGCTCACTGGCCACCTGCGAACGCACTCAGGTGGGTAGCTCTGGCCTGCCGGCGAGAACAGCCCTGCCGTCTGCAGACCAGGAGACTTGGAGGGAGGAGGAGGAGGAGGCAGGGGGGAACATGCGGAGATGGGACGAAACCAGGGAGTTGAGCCCAGCTTCCCAAAGCACCAGCCTTGATCACGCAGCTGACAGCTGCTGGGCTTGTTCTCCCGTCGGCTCCGGGTTTGCTGTGCTCGCTGCACCTCTGTCGCGGTGCTGAGCGGATCTACCAAGGGCAGAACGTGCGCGTGCGGGAGGTCGTATCGGTGTCTTGCCGATGGTCTGGGAACTGCACTGGCTGGAGCGGTGTCTGCTGGGCTTTGTGCCACTGTGTTTCTGTAGTTTCTCAAGGTTATTGCATCTCTTCATTAAAGATAAATGTTTAATAGATTTTATTGAGGCAAGATAGGTCCCACCCTTGGGTGTGCCCCGCTCCAATGAAAATGAACGCGGAGGGGTTTTGTTTGTGTGTTGTTTTGACATTGTCCTTTTCAAATATGACATTTGAGATGTGGTTTTCACCCTCCGGTTCCGTGATGTAACAGCTGGCTGAGGCCATGGGTGGGAGGGAAAGACGCCAGCCGGCCCCCTGCTCTGTGATCATTTTCCCTTGATTTGCCTACCAGGGTGTTTCTGCGGTGCTGCTGGGGCTTTTAAAGTTCACGCAGATGGTTTTGAACACCTGTGACTCTCTCCTCTCTAACCTTTCGAGTGCCTCGTGGAAATGAGTCTGGTGCGCTTCCTTTAAGGAAGAAAACCTGTCCTCTGAAGAGACTGTTCAGATCACAGCCTTGCCCGGGAGCCCTCGCTCGGCCGCTCGGAAACCCAGCTTCCCCCTCGCAGCCCAGGCTGAGAGTCCTGACCATCTCCGAGTTTCTGCCCTGTGCCCTTCCCAGCCAGAGGGCCGGGCATGAAGCTCCCGTCCGGCTGTGGCCGAATCTTCCCACTTCCCTGTTTCGTCTGGGAGTTTGTCATTAACCCCCCGAGGCTTCCTGGGAGCCGCAGCAGGGAAACCTGCGCAGTTTAATCTGGCTCCTAGAGCCGGGTATCGAGCCTGCAAACTGGCCTGCGTCTTTTCCTCTGGGTTTTGCGGGTCCCGCTGTGGTGCGAGGAGGTTCGGGGGGCTTGCGGGAGCTTTCGCTTTGGTTGCGTTTCGTCTCTGGACGTCCCCGCTGCAAAGGCAGCAAGGTGCTGCTCGGTGCAAAACTTCCCTGGCCTCTTGGCTGTCTGGCTCTCTAGCCCGGCCGGATTTGGCAGCCGGTGGCATTTTTGATACTAAGGTGATCAGAAAACAGTCCGTTTCTCCCCGGGGAAGGAAGTGAGGTTAGTGGCTGAGGACTTTGCCAGTTAATGGCGAGAGCTGCCAAAGAAAGCCGTTCCCCAGATTTTTCCCTTATCTCTGAGAGAGGAAAAAAAAAAAAAAAAGAAGAAGAAAGAAGCCAGCGGTCGGAGGCAAGAACCCTCGTGTCATTAACTCTAGCGAGAGCAGCGTGTGCGTGCGCCTCCTCCTGCCCCGCGCGGAGGCCGAGGAGCGGCAGGCTCCAGCGACGGCTCCGCGCGAAGCGAAGCGCCGCGCCGCGGCTGCTGCGACCGGATCGGCCGGGCCGCGAGGCCGTCAGCTCCGCCGAGGAGTCCCGCGGTCTGGAGCCGTCAGCATCATCCGTCTTCCTCCCCCTCCGCCCCCCGCTTCTCCCGATTGTTCAGGGTGACGGCGAGCCGGCTCCGAGCCGCGCTCCATCTTGGGGCAGCGCTGCATCGGCTCGGGGAGGAGTTTCCGAGGCCGCTGCTCCGAGGGCCGCGGCACCCGTCCGCTGGGAGCTCGCGAGCGCGGGATTTTTGGCAGCGGATGGGAGCCCAGCGTCGCCCCTTTCATCGACCCAGCGCCGCTGTCTGACCCGGCCTGAGAGCGGCCCCCCGTTGTCAGCCTGGCCCGCTCTGCAGGGTGGCTCTCCGGAGGGGTCCTCGTCCTTCCAAAAAACCTGCTGTGTCCGGAGCGGAGAGTCCCGCTAGGAAGATCTCCGTTCTCGGCTCTGCTCCGTTTAACTCCCCGCAGTCTCCTCCAGGGCTGGGACAGGGCATCCTGAGGCCAGCGTGACCCCGGCCGTGGGGCTTGCCTCGTGCTCGGGGGCTCCCTCCTAATTAATGTGCCCAGAGGGCTTCTCGTGAGGACCTGGCCCTGTCCGGAGCCCGCAGATTCCAGCTCGTCTCCAGGCTCCTTAGTCACATCTCCTCCTGAGCAAAGGCCCTTAATTACACGCGGCGCTAATGTTCCTTCTGGCTTGGCTGTAGCCCCTGCTCCGCGCATGGACGATCGCCCCTTGGAGGGTGCCTTCCCCTGCCAGCCCCCAGCACATTTTTAAAGGAAAAGCGAACGAAATCCTCAGCGAGCCTGTGGCTTCCAATCCCAGGGTCGTGCCCCGGCTCCGGCTGCAGCCACCCGGCCCGTCCGCACTCCGAGCCTCCGCGTCGGCTCTCCGGCAGGGAGCTGCGCCGCCCGGCACAGCAAGGGTCTCCTTGAGTGCTTAAGTCAAGAGGCGCAGAAATGGGACAAGTCCTTGCAACATATCAAACAAAAATTAATCTTTATGGGAGCTAATTACTAAGAAAACCGTCGTTTAATGTGGATTTCAGAGGCGAAAGTCTCACGGTTGCCCTGCCTGGTGGAAGGCAGCTGGGCTCAGCTTTCCCTCCCTCTCCCTTAACTAGAGGCATGTGTGTTTCATGCCGTCCCCATGAGGGACACGGAGGCTTTCATCTTGGAAGATGTGCTGTCCAAAAAAAGTGAGGTATTAAAATCCAGATCAAACAGGCTGCGTTGCTCTGAAATAGATGAGAAGCTGCAGCCCCCGCGCGGGACGTGGAGATGAGGTGCCCGGCCCCGGGGACCGCTGTCCCTTCTGGGCCTCGCCGCTTCCCAGCCCGGGAAATAAATGAACCTGGAGCCTGTGCGCGGAGGGAGCGTTTCTGTTTGTTGTAGCCTGTCAAAGGAAACTGCTTTCCGCGGGGACTGGGCCAGGAGGAAGCAGCCGCGCCGGGACATCGCTGCGATGGGCAGAGCGGTGCTGCAGCCTTGGCTCTGCAAATCGGACCTTCGCTGCCCGGGCGCGCGGGCCGTGGGGGCGGCTCGGGCCACGCGTCCCCGGAGAGCGGCTCCAGCGCAGTCGGACGGTCGCCGAGCCCAGAGCCGGGATCCTGGGGGCAAATTCCCTCCAAGGAGGCAGGAACTTCAGGACGTTGACCACGGAGCTTCCTAGCTCTGGCGTGGAGAGAAAAGCCAGGTCCCAGCGTGGCCGTCCGGAGAGTTTCATGAAGCACAAATGAATGCAGAGTTTTGGGTCACTTTTCGTGTTTAGGAGTAACAAAACTGAGCCATTTAAGGAACTGTTAGCTTAAAAGCTGAGCAAACGATAGAGATTAATGAGATATAGTGGAATTGGGAGCCAAGGCATCTAAATTCCTACGTTTGAGGAATAAATCCCTAACGCACGTTTTTGTGTTCCTACTTGGAGGCTAGTGGTATCCTCGCCTCCCTCGAGGCTGGAATACACCAAAGTCAGCTGCTTTGTGACAATAACTCGCGCTTCTCATCCGCTCCTCGGATGAGCATCTGCTCCTCAGAACTGATTTCTACCCCGAGCTACCTTGTTGCCCATTGCCGGTTTTGGCTCCTGCGGTGGTGGCCAGTGAAGGCTCCTGCAGTCGTGTTCGGGTCGGATTTGGTCCTTTCCACCTTGGATCTGCCATGCGGCTGTCTTTTGCCTGGAGATGAGGGAGACTTGGTCCAGGAGAAAATTACTGGTCACAGCAGCTGGAAGGAGTTGGAAGAACAATTTGGGGCGAACTAGGCGTTTTGCTCACCCCAGTGCTGACCTGTGATGTGGAGACAAGCGCTGGGATTAGACAGGCTCGGGATTTTGGCACGTGGCACTGTGCCTGGTCCTGTCTTAGCTCCGTCTTTCAGCGTGTCCCGTCCAGGCAAGGATGGGTGGCAGCACAGTGCGTTTCGGCCTGCTTTCGCTCGGTGAACGCCGGGGTCCCTGCTGCGTGCCCGGCGGAGAGCGTCGTGCCGGGGCTGCGGCAGGGCTCTGGCGGTTGCGAATTGCAAGTTCTCTTCTGTCCTCGTCCTACCCCAGACTTCAATTCTGAACGTGTTGCTTTGCACTTAGACTGTTTTCTTCCCCGGCCCCCCCAGCACTGCCCTTTCGGCAGGGTTGGAGGCTCGCGGAGGCTCTCGGGCTCCTGCGAGTCCTGCCGGCGAGGCCTCACGTCGGGAGACGCTGGCCCAGCTTTCCAGGGCCAGAGCAAAACATTTCGCGTGAATCCAAGCCTCTGAGTCGGGGGCGAAATGATAATTCACCTACAACCTGAAAACATATTTTTGAAAAGCAGTTAAAGGTTAAACCACAAGCGACAAAAACAACCCTTTAAATCTGACAGGAACAGAAAAAGTCTGGTCCAGGCAAGTCTTGAGCGCGGCGGTCTCGGCAAAGAGCACGCTCCTCCCCGAGACGGGCGAATGCGGCGCGAGCAGCTTTCGCGCTGACTAACGTGTTCCAGCATCTGCACTTCCGACGCAGAGGGCGAAGCGCTCCGGCTTCGAGCAAAATCGGCCGTTATCGGGCCGTTGCTCCGCTACAAGCGAAAACCGGCCTCCCTGCCCCATGGCGCGGCGTCGGAGGGGACAGACGTGGCTCCCCATGGCCGCGTGGTTTGGTGCCCCACGTGTTTCGGGATGTCCCTCCCTAGTGAGCTCCAGGCTGCAGGGCCGCTCTCCTCTCCATCCTGCCCAAGTGCCCAAAAAGCACCGAAACGGCCCAGAGAATCCACTCGACCCCCCACGCTTGCATCTCTTCCCCATTAGCATCTTCCCTCCTCCCTGGCCTCATCCAGGAGGGATCCAGTGCGATGGGACCGGCCCTTGCTGCTCGTGTCCCTTGTACCCCCTCGGTTATTTAGAGGGCTGGGGACTGTCGTGCCCTTTTCCCGTACCGGATGTCGGCTTGTCCGGTGCTGCAGTGTGCTCGATGAGCAACAGCAGGGCGATTGGAGCAAAACCCCCATGTCAGCGTTTGCGTTTCCCCCTCTCCTGCGCAGACAGCCACCTCGTCAGGATGGAAACCGCGCGGGGTTTTCGAGATACCATCTCCCCTCGGGAGGTGTCATGATTTTTCGCTTTAAGTAGTCTGTCGGTTAAAACGCGCAGATAATGAAATTGAGTGTGCAGCCCGCCCTGGGGAGCAGCGCCGGGCTCCGCGGCGCGCGGTGGCTGCGCGTCTGGCAGCCGCCATCCAGCGGGGCTGCGCGCCGACCTTGGGCGACTTCTGTGATTTTCAGCCAGAAGTGAGAAAACTGGGAGAGATGAGAGCAAAACCATGTCTGGCGACGGTCTTATCGCGAGTCTTGGGGAGGGGGTGAGCTCCGCGCAGCAGCCAAGTGCCGGCCAAACCACCGAAGGCTTTGCGGCGAATGGAGGGCTGAGAAATGCTTAGCAATGTTTAAAAAGTTGGGGGAATTTCCAGCATGCTCCAACCTCCCTCCTTAAATATCTCCCCTGCCACCGGGGCTGCCTGGGGCTGCGGACCTGCCGCCTTGGCAGGGGAGCGCGGGACGTGCAGATGGGCAGCTGCTAGGAACTGATGCCCTGAGAGCGGCAGAGCACGGGTAAAAGCCGGGTCAGAGGTGTTTGGTAATAGACGTTCAGCCAGATTATGATTTATTTTCAAAGCCTTCCATCTTTTAAAATCTGGGGGCATCCAGCCCTTTTCTGGCTGCTCTCTGGCAGGGAACAGCAGTTGGGGAGGCAGACGGGAGCTGGCAGGCGCGAGCTGCCGGGGTGTTCAGTACCCCTGTTTGGGCATACGGCGATCAGAGAACGGCTGAGTTAAAAGCTGAAAATCGCAAGTTTGGGGTCTTGTTCTCCGCTCTGGAGACAGTTGCAGCCGGTTCACCGTGCTCCGGATAGCCTTTACAGAGCACTTTCTGCTGAGGTACCAAAACACACAGGATTCGGTGCTTGCGAGAAGGTCCTTTCTCTGCGGCACCTCTAGGTGCTGAGACGCGCCGGCGGGCCGGCAGCAAGGGTCGCTGCCCTGCTGCAGCGCTCCCTGTTTCAGCGCCTGCTGCCTTGCCGGCACCAGCTGGGCCCTGCTGCTTTTCTCTCTCATTGACTCCTCGTTTCCAGCCCTTTCCCAGGCTCTTTCGCGAGGGCTGCAGGTGGCTGCAGCGGCTTCATTGCAATATGTCTGTTCTTATGGCCAGGATCTTGTTTTCATGTTTTGCAGTCTCCTCCCCCACAGTCGGCAAGCCCTACAAGTGCAACTACTGCGGCCGGAGCTACAAGCAGCAGAGCACGCTGGAGGAGCACAAGGAGCGGTGCCACAACTACCTGCAGAGTCTGAACACTGAACCGCAATCGCTGGCCAGCCAGCAAGGTCAGTGCCGCGGGCGACCGGCGGGTGAGTCGCGGGGCGCGGGGGGTCCCCACGTCCTCCTGCCTCTGGGACGACATGAGGGGTAACGACGGGGTAGGAAACCGAGACGTGGTTTCGCTTTCCAGCCCTGCCGCCGACTGACAGGGTTGAGCTTTGGGCACATCCTTGCCGTCAGAAAAGAGGGGTGATGCCCCAGGCAGCGAGCGTGAGCCCCGAAGCTCTCCCGTGCCCCGGTGATCCTGGGATGAAAGGTGCTATGCGTGTGTGTTTGGTTAATGCCGCAAACCTGTGGAAGTGCAAAGTGTTACCTCGTTCGCTCTTCTCCGTGCCGCTTTTCAAAGCGCCTTGCGTTGAAACACATCCTTGTCCTATAATCCTAGTACAAGACCTACTGGGTGTGTTTTCCGTAAATAGCGCAACACAATTATGCCACTGTGATTTAGGGGATTTAACCTTGCAGGCAGGTGCCTGCAAACAGACAAGGGGTGACTTGGAAGTACATTCTCTTCCCTCCTCGGAGCCTGGAGATAGACCTCCTGTGTTCGCTACGTTGGCAAAGAACCAAACCCTAGGTGTTTCTGGCTCCTCACCCTTTTGGAGCAAGACCTGATCCTCCTACAGTCACTGGTATTTACGGTGAGGTCAGTCAGTTAAAGGCTGTACGGACACTTTAACCAGATGATCTGTAACCTCCTGGGCAGAGGGGCGGCAGAGTTGCCCTCACCAGCAGCAACATGGGGCAGGTCTCTCCGGGCTGGGGTTGAGAGCCAGCAATAAAAGTGAGGGTGCTTCAAACCATCGAAGCCGGTTCCTCTTCCCCAAAGTGGCAGGAATGGGCCCAGCTTGACAGAGAAGGGAGGTGAGCGGCCGCTGGCGCTTCCCTACGATCGATTCACCTCTAGACCTGGACCAGGGAGCCTGGGAGCCTTTCTGCAGGTCTGTCCCGGCTGCCCCAGCTAGAAGAGGGCAGGAGCAACGTGCCTTGAGCGCTGGCCTGGAGTCTCCGGCCTGGGTCGCAGAGCGCCTGTGCCTCGGTTGCTGGCTGAACGGGTTTCCCTTGTCTTGCCAGGTGACGAGATGCGAGACCTGGAGATAGTGCCGGACTCTCTGCTTCACCCCTCATCCGATCGGCCGACGTTTATTGACCGGCTGGCGAACAGCCTCACCAAACGGAAGCGATCGACACCTCAGAAATTCGTGGGTAAGGGGCTGCCCCCTTGCTTCCCGGGCAGACAGGAGAGAGGAGGGTGAGGAGGAGCCCCTGGTCACTGGAGCGGGGCTTGAGCGCCTGCCCAGGACCCCCCAGGAGTGAGACTCTGCACTTAGGAATGCCACCGGTGTTTGCATAGCGCCTTTCACCCCACGATCCCCGCGCGGGAGGGCTTCCCCGGGCCGGCGTGGGGCAGGTCTCGCACGCAGCGCCGGGAGGGAAAAGGACCCGGCGGGTCGCTAAAACCGGGCCTCTGAGCAGCGCGCGCCGGTGCTGCTTGTCCTGATGCCGGTCTCCCTCCCTTGCAGGGGAGAAGCAGATGCGATTCACCCTCTCGGACCTCCCCTTCGACGTGAACTCCGGCTTCGAGAAGGACGTGGAGATGGTCTCGGCCCACCACCCCCTTGACCCCTCTTACGGCAGCTCCTTGTCACTGATGGGAGGGGAGCACCTCCGCCCCCTCCGGCTCCCCCCCACAAACTGCATCTCCGAAGTCACCCCCGTGATCAGCTCCGTCTACACCCAAATCCAGCCGCTGCCGGGCCGGCTGGAGATCCCGGGGAGCCGCGAAGCCGCCGAAGGGCACGAGGACGTTCCGGATGGGGTGCAGGTGGTGTACCGGGGCCGGGAGCAGGGCGTATCGCCCAGCAACGGCTGCCAGGACTCCACGGACACGGAGAGCAACCACGAAGAGCGGACCTCGCAGCTGCCGGCGGCGAACTGCGCCAGCAGCCGCCAGAGCCCAGCCTACGCCAAAGAGGACCCCAAGCTGCAGGAGGGCCCCCCGGCCGCCCGCTCCACGCCCAGCTCAGCCAAAGAAGCCCTGCGCGTGGTCAACGAGGACGGCGAGCAGATCAGGGCCTTCAAGTGCGAGCACTGCCGCATCCTTTTCCTGGACCACGTCATGTTCACCATCCACATGGGCTGCCACGGCTTCAGAGACCCTTTTGAATGCAACATCTGTGGCTACCACAGCCAGGATCGGTACGAGTTCTCCTCCCACATAGTGCGGGGCGAGCATAAAGTCGGCTAAACCCCCCCTTCCTCCCCCTGTCCCCCCCCCCCAACCTGCCCTCGTCTCTTCCTCTGTCTCTAGCTCAGCCCCTCCACCCTTAGGGCATGGAACTGTTGGTTTTTCTTTTATACTCCTTTGCACTGACTTTGGCTACAAAAATATTTAAAAAAAAAATATCAATAACTAAAAAAAAAACCAACCCCGACGAGGGGGAGCTCTTAACAATTTGCCTTTTTATAAATGGAGTTATTTAAATATTAACAGACTTTTTTGTGCTTTCTCCCCCTCTCTCACCTCCCTCCGTTATTTATTAAGCTTTTTAGTTTCTCTTTTTATAACTGTTTTTTTTCCCAAAGTCTCGCTTGAATTTTTGAGACCGGTTCTCCTCTCTGTCCTGCCCCGGCGCCGAGAGGGCTCTTCGCCGCGGCACGCAGCGAGGCCATGCGCCGGCGCGAAGCAGGCCTGGAGGTTTGAGCTCTTTCCTCGGCGCAAGTCCGGCGTTGCCCGTCCCTGCTCGCGGGCGAAGCGAACCTCAGATTAGGTGCTAAAACCCACAGAACTCCCCTGTTCCGCGGGCCGCGAGCCGACTTCTGCCCGGTGGGTACCTGGGGGGCCGTCGTGCCCCGAGCTTTAACGAGTTTCTCTGCGGCGTTAACCGCGCGGGAGGCGGAGCGGGGCCCCGCGGCACGGCTGCCGAGCGGCAGGCGTGCGGGACGGCCGCAGGGCAACCCGCGGAGCCGCCGTGTTGGCCAACTCGAATTTTGCCCCGGCCTCGTGTTATTTAAGGCTCCCTCTGAGCCGGGGCCTGCTTGGAAAGGTGAGGCGGAGGCTACGGAGGTTGCGTGTGTCCGGCTGGCTCCGATCGGGTGAAGGGAACTTAGGAAGACGGTGAGCGTCTTTCGGGCTCGATTCTGCCCTCCGGGATTTCCTCCTCCTCCTCGGCGCAGGCCGATCGGCGCAGCCCGCTGTGAGCGGAGGCTGCCGCCTTGGTTCGCGTCTCTTCGCGCTGCCTCTGCTCGGTGGAAGTGTCTCGGCCCCGGGCCGGGCGCCCGTTGCTCCCTCTGCCGCCGAGCGCTTCGCTCCTCTTAGCCCGATTGAACCCGGCGTCCTTCTCTGCCCCCCCGGGCCAGGCTCCAGCCGCAGTGCCGGGGAGCTGCCGGAGGGGAGAGCGTCGGAGAAGCAGCTAAGCGCAAAACGGGCTGTTGCCAGCCACGAGTCCCGAGGAGGCCAAAGCCCGTCGCCTCCTTTCATGCTGCGCCGTGCGCACGTTGCTTCCTCCGGCTTTCTCCGGGGATAGGCGGCGGGATCCTTGGACAATTTGCAGCCTGATTTCTTTTTTTTTTTTTTTGCCGTTTTGTAGCTTGCGCCCTGCTCTTTTTGCACGGAGGAGTCCGGGCAATGGTGAAAGCCCTGCCTGGCTGCACTGCTTTCCGATCGGTCCCACGGGGGCAGGAGGTGGCGTCACTTGCTGCATCCGACAACTGTCTCCTCTTAGGTCCGTTCGGCCCCCGCGGGCTGCGAGCCCGGGGACGCGGCCGCCGCCGTGCCGGGGGCAGATTGCCGGGAGCCGGCGCGGTTACCGGAGCGAGACATCTAGGGAAGGGGCTCGCGGGCGCATGGGGCTTTTGGAGCCGGTTGCGGCACGGGACGCGTCCCGGCCCGGCCGGGATGGGGTCCCTGGGGCAGGCAGGAGCCTTCGGGAAAGGGCTTTTGCGGCGCAGCGTCTGCAGACAGAGCTGGGGAGGCCGTTGATAACCAAAAACTAAATAAATAAACCCAAGTGCGAGCGGGGCTTTGAGCCCCGGCGGGATGCGCGGAGCAGCCGGCCGTGTCCTCCTCGGTGCTCGTCTCTCCCGCGGCAGCCGCCGGCCCCGGGGCTCGGAGGCGGAGGGGGGCCGCGCGCGGCGCCCGGCTCGGCCCGGGAACGCTGCCGGGGCGCACGGGGCGCCGGATCTCCGCTTTGTACCAAGGCCCAAGATGCATAAAAAGTCACTCAGTAGCAGCTCAACAAACTGCTCTCTTGAGGTTGAAACCAAAGGCTGTTCTTTTTTCTATGAAAACAAACAAAACCACCTCACGAGTCGGCAACTCTCGTTGCTCTTAATTCTTTTTTTTTTTTTTCCTTCTTGCTTTTCTGTTGACGGTGTTTGTGTATCGAGATGTGAAAAGGAATTGCTGAGCCGTTTCGCCGCCGGCTTGGGCGGAAGCGCCCGTCCGGTCCGACGCGGCGCTTTGGGGCTGTTGGGGCGGTCGGGGCCGTTCCCCAAATGTTCCCCCATCCCCTTCCGCCCCGGCGCCCGCTCGCTCGCGCCTCCTTTCTCTCCGCCGGGGCTGCGGGAGCGTGGCCGGCTCCGAGACCCCTCGTCCCGCTTCCCCAGGTCCCGCGCCAGTGCCGGTCCTTCTGGTCACCCCCGGCATGGAGCAAAGCTCCGCTTCCTAAAAAAAAGACTGGGGGGAGTTGCTAATATTAAGGTGAAAACATTCAGGGGCATCATTTTCCCAAGCACGTGGAAGTCCCAGTCCTTGGGCTTCTGAAGCCAAGTCTGGGCTGGATTTGGGGAATCTGGGCTGGTTTGGGGAGCGTTTGCAGCTCCCGCAGGCAGCGCGGAGCCCGGGGAGGAGCGGCCAGGAGCCGGTGTGGACCAGGCTCTCCAGCCGCGGAGCCAAAACAACGCCGGCGTCGGGCCGGGGCCGAGCAGCTCGGGGCGTCCGACCTTCCCCGCTTCTTGGCCCCGAGCCGCGCGGTCCGGCTGCAGCCATCCCGCTGGGATCCACTGCTCCTTCCCGGGCGCTACGGGCGATGCCGGGCGGCGAAATCCTGCTTGTTTTCCATAACGAAGCAATAAAAGACCGTGGATGTGCAATGTCTCAAGGTGCGCCGGCGTGGCGCTGAGCCGTCGGGTCCGCGGAGCCACCGTGCCTCCCCGTGGCCGGGGGATGTCCCGGGAATGCCGCCGGTCCCTGGCTCGCTCCCGCCTAGCAAGCGCCGTTTGGGAGCAGCTGTGCCCAGAAAAGTCACTTTTTTTTTGTGGGAGGGGCATTTTTCACGCACGGTTTTGGTCTAAAAAACTGCAGTTTGCGCAGGTGAGCCCGGGTTTTGCTGTGCTGGACGCTCTCCAGCCGGGATGGGGCCGGGAAACCCTCCCCGCTCCCTCAGCCCGCTTTTCCCACCCGAATCGCGCTCCCGGTCCCTTCCTGACCACAACCACTGTGCTGCGGCGGCGGCGGCTCGGTGCGACACTCGGCTCGTCCCTTCCTGACTGTTATTCCCCAAAACGTGCGAAGCCGGAGCAAATATCCGCAATTTACGGAGAAGCCCCACGGTGCCCCACGCCTCCCCTCTGCCAGCCCCCCCCCCCCGGGTTAAAGCCGGATAAACACAGGAACCAAAAGGGTTTTTAAAAAAGAAAAGAAAAGAAAAAAAGAAATGGAAGTTCTGAAATTTATAAACATTTTTTTTCCTGTATCTCTCTTTTCTTTTACCTGTAAAAGAGTCTAAAACAAATGTAGGAATTTTGTAAAACTCCAGGTTGCTTTACTTGTGTAAATATATATATTTTTTAATCAGATGTATGAAGAACAAAACAATGATGTGCAATACCCCAACCCTGTTCCAGTTACAACCTCTCCTTCCTTTCTAACAAGTTTTCATTTGTATATCGTTAATGGATTTGCTGTTGTCTTTGTTTTTCCTTTTTTTGTGAGGTTAGACTCGCTTTTGAGAGAGAAAAACAGAAAAAGAAAAAAAAAAAACCAACTCTTACGCAAAAGCTTTTTGTATCTGTAATATATTGTAAGTAAATATTTGTGTAATGGAGATATACTACTGTAAGTTTTGTACTGTACTGGCTGAAGGTCTGTTATAAATAAACATGAGTAATTTAACGCCTCTGTTTTCTTCCCAATCAGGCCTGGGGTCCCCCCCGCAAAATGAGGATGGGGGGGCAGGGCGCCTGGGTCCCTCCCCAAGGGTTTGGGGGGGGAGGGGGAAGGGCACAGGGGGCCCCCAGGATTTTGGGGGTGGGAGGGAGGGCACCGGGATCCCCCCCCCCCAGGATTTGGGGGGGGGGCACGGTACTGCTCCCCCCCCCCAGATTTGGGGTGTGGGGTGGTGCTGGGGTCCCTCCCCAGGAGTTTGGGGGGGGCAGGACACTGGGGGTCCCTCCCCCTGGATTTTGGGGGGGTGCTGGGGGTCTTACACAGGATTTGGGGGGGGGCTGGTGCCCCCCAGGGTTGAGGGGGGCGGGAGGCCCGCGGCCCGCTCCCCCCCCCCCCGCGCACAGGACTACATTTCCCAGCGTGCCCCGCGGCGCTGGGGCGGGGGGGGGGGAGCGGCCGCACGTGGCGCCGGCGCCGGCGGCGCGCTCCGGATCTCCTCGCACCGCACGTTGCGTAGGATCCTTCCGCCGCGCGGGCGCGCCGCGAAGGGGAAGTAGTCCCCCTCCTCCCCCCCCAACCCCGCCGCGGCGGAGCCGCCGGACGCTCCGTCCCCGCCGCCGCCGCCGCCAGTAGCCGCCCGCAGGGGCCCTACGGGGGTGTTCGGGGCCGGCGGCGAGCGGCGGCACCGGGGAGGGCTGCGGCGGAGGCGCTTCCGGGGCGGAGGAGGGATATATAAGGGCGGCGGCGCGGCGGCCGGATCCTCTTTCGGCTCCAAGATGGTGAGCGGCGGCGCGGCCGGGGGGGTTTGGGGGGCCCGGGGGGCCCTTAGCGCGGTCCCAGGGGTTCGAAGCGGCGTTTCCTGGGGCCGGGGGGGTGTCGGAAGTCCTCGGGTATCGGGGGAGGCTGTTCTGGGGGGCCGGGGAGGCTGTGGGGGGGGGCGATGTGGCGCGGGGGGGGGCAGAGGGAGGCTATAGGGAACTGCGAGGGCTGGTGTGGGGCAGGAAGGGCCATGTGGGGCAGAGGGAGGCTCTGAGGGGACTGTGAGGGCCGATGTGGGGCAGGAGGGGCCGTGGGGGGCAGAGGGAGGCTATAGGGGACTGCGAGGGCTGGTGTGGGGCAGGAAGGGCCATGTGGGGCAGAGGGAGGCTCTGAGGGGACTGTGAGGGCCGATGTGGGGCAGGAGGGGCCGTGGGGGGCAGAGGGAGGCTATAGGGGACTGTGAGGGCCGGTGTGGGGCAGGAGGGGCCATAGGGAGCAGAGGGAGGCTATGGGGGACTGCGAGGGGCCATGGGGGGCAGAGGGAGGCTATGGGGGGACTTTGAGGGCCGCTGTGGGGCCGTGGGGGCCCATCTCGGGCAGGGGGGTGCAGTCACAAGGCCATCTGGCCCCATGGGGGGCAGGGGAGATCGTGGGGCCCCACAGGGGTGCAGAGGGGCCTTGTAGGAGCTGCTGGGGTCCACGGTGAGCCCATAGGAATAGGGGGCCTGGAGGTGTCTTGGGTGCTCTATGGGGCAGAGGAGTTGCTGTAGGATGTGGGGGGCTGTAGGGGGTGGGGATCCCTATGGGGAGCGTAGGGTGTTTAGGGACTGGGGGCGCCGTATGTGGCGTTTGGGTGGTGTCTGGGTTGAGAGGGGCCCATGGGGGGTTTTAGGGTGTTCAGGGGAGACCAGAGGCAGTGTAGGTCGGGGTGTGGGGTGAGGGGGATGTCTGGGGCAGCTGGCGGCGTTGGGGAGGGGACGGGGAGCCCCGAAGGGGACTGCGGTGGGGCTGGATGCAGGGCGAGGCCTCCCCAGCGGAGGGGTTGAGGCGATGGGGGTCCTGCAGGCCCTGCGGCCCCAGCAGCGCCTCCACGGCAGCGGCTGGGGTTGGGGGTCTGCGGCCTGGAGGTGGGGGCGACGCTTTCGGGAGCGGGGCCTTGGTTTCATTCATTGGTCTCTACCTCCCTGTCGCCAGACGAAGAAGAGAAGGAACAACGGGCGGGCCAAGAAGGGCCGTGGGCACGTCCAGCCCATCCGATGCACCAACTGCGCCCGCTGCGTCCCCAAGGATAAAGCAATCAAGAAGTTTGTCATCAGGAACATTGTCGAGGCCGCAGCGGTCAGAGACATCTCCGAGGCCAGCGTCTTCGACTGTAAGGGCCGGGGTGCAGGGGGGGGTTCCTTGCCTGCCCGTCCCCATGGAGCTGTGAGGGTGCCTTGGGTTCCCCTTGATTCGGGAGCGGCCTGGGGTGACCTCCCTCCATCACTGCAGTGGTGGGAGGCGGCTGGGTGCTGTGAACAACTTCATCCCCTTCCGCGCACAAGCTGCAGCGGCACCGCCGGGCCGTTCGCATGGGAACAGGCTCCCAGCGCTCCCGGCTCCTGGGGTAGCGCTGAATCAGAAAGAAGCGGGAGGTTAATGGAGCGCTGAGGAGCCGTCACCTGCTGCGCTGCCATTAACATGCTCCGTTGCCTGCCGACTCCCCCCGCACGGGGATGCGGAGGGGACGTGTTTTGCCTGGGGCTTTCTGGGGATAAACAGCAGAGCAGGGGCCGGAAGCTGTGCCACACGCTGCAGCAGGTGGGGGGGGGGGGCCAAACCCGTGGGGGGGCCCCGTGCTGCTCCCCCTGACGCCGCTCTCGCCCCCAGCCTACGTGCTGCCCAAGCTGTACGTGAAGCTCCATTACTGCGTCAGCTGCGCCATCCACAGCAAGGTGGTGAGGAACCGCTCCCGGGAGGCCCGCAAGGACCGGACCCCCCCGCCCAGGTTCAGACCTGCCGTACGTATCGGCTGTGGGGCAGCCCCCCGAGCCCGCCCTGGAGCCGGGGAGGGGGGCTCCTGCCCCGTCTGGGGGGGGGGGGGGATTTCGTGCCCCCGAATCTCGCTAACGCTCTCCCTTTCTCTTTGGCAGGGTGCTGCCCCACGACCTCCCCCCAAGCCGATGTAAAGAGGCTCCGGCTGAGAATGTGTCTAAAACCAGCCTAAATAAAGGATTCCACAGTGACCCTGCCTGAGCGCGTGTGGGGCTGGGGGGGGCAGCGGCGCAGTGCCTGGGGGCTGCCGAGGGGGTCCCCGAATGGGGGGACGTCCCAGCCCCTTCCTCGCGAGGGGGTCCCGGAGCGAGGGGGGGGAGGCACCTCCGCAGGGCTCCCCGTCCCCGGTGGGGGGCTGCGGGGGCCGGTGCGTGGCGGGGGCGGCTCCCCTTCCCCGGGGGGGCTGCGCGGGGTGTCCCGGGAGCGGCCGGGCCCTCGGTTTTCTGGTCCGGCCGGCAGGTGCTGCTGCGGGTGCTGCTGCCGTCGCTCTTTGCCCCGCTGGCGCTCGCCAAGGCCAACGGTCCTGTTTACGGCAGGGGAGGGAAGGGGTGTGTGCGCCTGCGCCGGTGCAGGGGGGGAAAGCTCCTGCCCCCCCCCCCCCCCCCCGGGGCAGCCCCCTGCCTGTGGGGCAGCCCCCAAGGCACTGGGGGGCTGGGACAGAGCCTGTTCCTGCAGGGCTGGGGGGGCTGGGGCTGCCCCCCAATCCTATGGGGGGGACCTGGAGCTGCCCTAGGCGGGTGGGGGGCTGGGTTTGTCCTGGGGCCGGGGGGGGGGGGCTATGGTGAGGCCAAGCTTCACCCTGGGGGGCTGGATGGGGTCGAGGGGCCCCAGCGGGGCCAGATCTTTGCCCCGGGGGGCAGGAGAGGTCTGGGGGGGGAGGGTGGATGGATGTGAGGGGCCCCGGTGGGGCCAGGCTTTTGCTCCGGAGAGCGGGGGGGGGGGCTGCAGTGGGGCCAGGCTCTGTCCTGGGGGGCTGCAGTGGGGCTGGGTTCCCCCCCCCCAGGACACCCGAGGGGGACGGGAGGCTGCGGTGGGGGCAGGTTTCTCCCGGAGGGCTGGATGCAGTTGAGGGGCCCCAGTGGGGGCAGGTTTTTGCTCCGGGGGGGTCCAGAGGGGTCGAGCTTTGTCCAGGGTGGGGGGGCTGCAGCGGGGCCAGGTTTCCCCCCCCCCCCCCCCCCGGGGGACCCGGGGCGGGACCAGGTGTTGCCCCGTCGGGGCCGGTGCCGGGACGCCCGGGTGCCCCGAGGGGGCGGCGGGTGCCCGGCCCGGGGCGGGGAGCAGGGGGCAGGTCCGGGCCCAGGGGGCGGCGGCGGCGGCGGGGGGCGGGCGCGGCCGGGGCGCACCGGGGGCCGCCGCTCCGCTCCGCCCCGGCACCGTCCCTCCCCGCCCCGGGCCCGGCCCGCCCCGGCGGCCCCGCGCCAGGTGCATTCCCCCCGCCGCGCCCGGGCACGCCGCAGCCCGCCGGGCCCTGCTCCGCCGGCTCCGCGCCGAGGCGCCGACCATGGCCCCGGCCCGGCACCGGCACCGGCCCCGGCACCGGTCCGGCGCGCTGCCCTGGGCGCTGCTGCTGCTCTGCGCCCCGGCCGCCGGCTCCGCGCAGGCAGGTGAGCACCGAGCATCGGGCACCGGGGATCGCGGGGCTGCACGAGGATCCCGGGACGGTCGCGGGCACCGGGAGCACCCGGCGGGACCGGGGCTGCACGGCGGGACCGGGGCGCCCGACCGTGCTGGGGCAGCGCGGAGGGACCAGGAAGCCCTGGGAAGGAGCCGGGAGCGCTCGGGAATCGCGGGGTTGCAGGGGGATCCCGCGGCGGCCGCGTGCCCCGGTCCCCCCGACGGCTCCGGGGCTGCACGGGGGGGGGGACCGGGGGTCCCGGAGCGCGTGGGGGGACCGGTGCCCCCGACCATCCCGGGGCTGCGCGGGGGTCCCGGGGACGTGGGGGTCCCGCCGGGCTGGTGCCAGTGTTTGCGGCAGTTCCCCGTTCCCGGGGCTGTGCCCCGACGCCGTGACCGAGGGGCTCCTGGGGACTGTGCGGCCCCGGCCGGGGGAACCGGCCCCACAGAGCCCCGGCGGCCGGGGGAACCGGCCGTGTCCCCCCGGAGCCGCCGGCCGGGCCGGGGGCTCGACGCCCTCCCTCCCGCCAGCCACCCCACGCCACGCCGGCACCTGTGCGCCCCGCAGCTGCCGGCTAATTTTAGGCTCTGGGACCGGCCGCGCGCCTCCAGCAATGCCGCTGGAATCCGGATCCGGGACCGGCCTCCCCCGGATACCCGGAGCGGGAGACCCTCCGGCCCCCGCGGGGCCAGCGCTGCCCCCCGGGTCCCCCGTGCCCAGGCCCTGCCCGCCCCGTCCGGGCTGCGGCGTGGCCGGAGGGTGCGACGGAGGCACCTCGCCTCGGCCCCGCCGTTTCGGGGAGGCGGAAGGCGGGAGAAAGCGGTGGCGGGGGGACGTTCCCGGAAGGAAAGGGCCGCCCGGGAGTTGTTTTTCAGCCCCAAAACGAAAACATCGAGGGCTGGACGCAAAGGTGGAGCCGGGCGCACGTCAGCGGTGCGAACGTGCCGTGTGTGTGCGCGCGGGTGCAAAATCTCTGTGTCATCTGCGTTGCTGGGTGGGGCGGTTTCGGGAAAGGGGGAAAGGGAGGAATAAACGGGGCCCCGTCGCCAGCACCTCGGTGCCGCTGGGCCTGGCCACGTGCTGCCGGCGATGCCCGGGGCCGGCTCGCGCGGGAACTGGCTCGTGCAGGGGCTGCTTTGCACGAGGGCCGGTTCGCACGGGGGCCTGGGACCGAATTGCAGGGGGGCCGCGGGGAGCCCGCAGGTGCCCGTCCCGCGGAGCCAGCCCTGCTCCGCCGCCTCCCAGCCCGCCCCGTCCCCATCCCCGTCCCTCCGCGGGGCCGGCTGGGGCCGGTGCCCGGCGCCGGCTCTGTGCCCCTTTGTTCGGGGCCGGGGCTGGGATCCGGCCCCGCGGCGGCGGCTGCCCCGCACACACAGACCCCCTTTGTGCCGCCGAGGGCCGGGAGGTCGGGGCCCCGCTCCCCCCGCCTGCCCGGGCCGGGAGAGGGGGGCCCGGACGCCTGGGTCCCTTCCCCCCCTCGCCCCTCCCGGACGCCTGGGCCCTCTTTGCGGCGCTGGCGTGGGGCCTCGCGGGCGGCGCGATGGCATGCGGCAGATAGCAGCGACGTGCCGGAGCTGCCAGCGGGGCCCCGTGCTGATAACGCCCGGCCGGGCGACGCCGCGCGCTGGCCCCCGGGGGGCCCTGGCAGCCGGCCGGAGGCAGGTGCACTCCGGGGATGACGACGCCCTCGGCCCCGGACGCCTGGGCCCCCCCCGGGCCTCGGTCCCCCTGGAGCGGGGCGGCCCGGGGCCCCCGGATCCGTCCCACCCGGCCCTTTGTGCCGCGGTTAATGATTCACCGGCCTCGTCTCAAAGTGCCACTTGTTCCCGGCCCCGCTGCTGCCCACGGGATTCCCGGGGTCCCGCTCCACTCCGCAGCCCCCCCCGGGGGCGCCTCGGGGCCCAGGCGTCCGGGCCTGGCACGCCCCCGCTCTCCCTTTGCCACCCCCCCCCCCCCCGGTGCTTCTGGGGGGTCCCAGCGCCCCGGCTCGGTGCTCTCCCGGCTATGCCCATCCCCGGGGCGTCGGGGCTGGGCCGAGCCCCTCCGCCCTCCCCCAGACCCGCAGGCAGCTGGGACCTTTTTATAGCCCCTTCCCTGATGAAAATAGCTCCTGCCCCAGCGTCCCTGGGTGGGGGGGGGGGGCCGAGCCGCGCAGCCCGGCCTCCGCGTGCACCGAGCTGCCCGTTCTCTGCAGGCGGCCCCGGCTTCCGGCAGCCGCGCCGGGGAGGGGGCGCAGGGCCGCCTCTGCCCCCGCGCACGACCCGCCGGCACAAAGCTGCCATTTACCCGCCGCGGCCCCCCCTCGCCCCCCCCCCCCCGGGGGCAGCAGGGGCCTGACTCAGGCCGGGGCTTGGGGGGGGGGGGCGGCACAGCGCGGCCCCCCGGCTCTGCCCCCGGGGCACGGGGGTGGGGGGACATTTCGGGGGGCCCCCGGGCGCCACAATCGCCCCTTTGTGCGGCGGCGGCGGCGGGGAGGGGGCCGCGTCCTGCCCCCCGCGCACAAAGGGGCCCTGTGCAGCCGCGGCCCCGGGCAGCGCCGGGGGGGGCCAAAGGGGGGGGGCTCGGCGCCTCCGCCACCCCCCCCCCCCTCCACGGCTGGGCAGGGGCCCAGGCGTCCGGGCTGGGGGAGGCCAAAGTCCGGGAGCGCGGGGGGGGGCCCTGCCCGCGGCGCCGTCCTTGCGCAACCGCGCGGGGTGCAGCTCGCCCGGCCGGTTCGGGCGCCCGCGGGGGAGCGGGGGGACGCCGGGGGACGGGGACGCCGCGGGGGGATGTGGCAGCGGCCATCGAGGGGAGGACAAGGCCACCGGGGGCAGCAGGGACCTGGCCACCGTGGGGGGACATGGACGCTGCAGGGGGACCGGGATGCCATGGGGAGATGTGGCCGTGGCCATCCGGGGGGGGACAGCGGCACCATGGGGGGGGGTGGGGACGAGATGGGGCCATCGAGGTGGGGACAAGGCCACCATGGGCAACATGGTCGTGGCCACCATGGGGGGACATGGCTGTGGTCATCAAGGAGGGGACCCGGCCATCGTGGGGGCCGCGGTGGCCCTGGGGGGGGGGGGCCGCGCCATCGGCACGTCGCCCACGCTGCCCTGCCCGCAGTGTGCGCGGGGACCCTCAACGGGCTCAGCGTCACGGGGGACGCCCAGCACCAGTACCAGACCCTGCACAAGATGTACAACAACTGCGAGATCGTCATGGGCAACCTGGAGATCGTCCTCATCGACCACACGCAGGACCTCTCCTTCCTGCAGGTGCGCGAGGGGGGGTCCTCGTGCGAGGGGGGGTCCTCGTGCGAGGGGGGGACCTCGTGCAAGCAGGGACCTCATGCAAGGGGGATCCTCGTGCAAGGGGATCCTCGTGCGAGCGGGGTCCTCGTGCAAGGGAGATCCTTGTGCGAGCAGGGTCCTTGTGCGAGGGGGATCTTCGTGCAAGCAGGGACCTCATGCAAGGGGGATCCTTGTGCAAGGGGATCCTCGTGCGAGCAGGGTCCTTGTGCAAGGGAGATCCTTGTGCGAGCAGGGTCCTTGTGCGAGGGGGATCCTTGTGCAAGGGGGATCCTTGTGCAAGGGGATCCTCGTGCAAGCAGGGTCCTCGTGCGAGCGGGGTCCTCGTGCGAGCGGGGTCCTCGTGCGAGCGGGTCCTCGTGCGAGGGGCGCTGACCATCCGCCACCCGCAGACCATCCGCGAGGTGACGGGCTACATCCTCATCGCCATGAACGTCTTCGCGGCGCTGCCGCTGCAGAACCTGCGCGTCATCCGCGGCACCCAGTTCTACGAGGAGAAGTACGCGCTCTTCGTGCTGCTCAACTACAACCCCAACACCACGCACGCCCTGCGCCACCTCGGCCTCAACCAGCTCACCGGTGAGCCCCCGCCGCAGCTCAGCCCCCGGGGCCCTGCTGCCACGGTGCTGTCCCCCCCCCGCACGCCCCGGAGCGGGGCCGCCCCCCCGCGCACCCCATAGCGGGGCCGTCCCCCCATGCACGCCGGAGCAGTGCAATCCCCCATGCACCCTGGAATGGGACCGTCCCCCCGTGCACCCCAGAGCAGTGCAATTCTGCATGCACCCTGCAGTGGGGTCGTCCCCCCATGCACCCCGTGCACCCCATAGCGCTGCCATCCCCTTGTGCACCCTGCAGTGGGGCTGTCCCCCATGCACCCCATAGCAGTGCCGTCCCCCCATGCACCCCAGAGCAGTGCAGTCCCCCATGCACCCTGGAGTGGGGGTTGTCCCCTCGTGCACCCCATAGCAGTGCCGTCCCCCTGTGCAGCCCGGAGCAGTGCAATCCCCCATGCACCCCATGCACCCCATATGAGCGCTGCCCCCCCATGCACCCCATAGCGCTGCCGTCCCCCCGTGCACCCCGGAGCAGTGCAATCCTGCATGCACCCTGCAGTGGGGTCATCCCCCCCATGCACCCCGTGCACCCCATAGCAGCACCCTCCCCCCATGCACCCTGGGGCCACAGGAAGGGCTGGGGGGGGCTCCGAGGGAGGAAGAGGAGGGGAGGGCTGAAGGCGGTGGGGGGGGGGGGGTCCCCGGCCCCCCCCCCGCAGCGCCGCCGCTCCATCCCCGCAGAGATCCTGGCCGGCGGCGTCTACATCGAGAAGAACGAGCAGCTCTGCCACGTGGACACGGTGGAGTGGCGGGACATCATGCGGGACGCCCGCCTGGAGCCCGTGGTGGGCGACAACGGCCGCAGCTGTGAGCGCCGGGGTTGGGGGGGCGGCGGGGCCCAGGCGTCCGGGGCTGCGCGGCGGCCTCGGGTGCCGACCCCGCTGCGCTCCTCCCGCAGGCGCCCCGTGCCACGAGAGCTGCGGCGGCCACTGCTGGGGCCCCGGCCCCGAGGACTGCCAGAAACGTGGGTACGGGGGGGGCGGGCGGGCGGGGGGAGGGGCTGGGCCGGTTCGGGCCCCCCCCCCCCCCCGCTGACCCCCCGCCCCCCCCCCCCGGCAGTGACGAAGACCATCTGCGCCCCCCAGTGCAACGGGCGCTGCTTCGGGCGGGCGCCCAACGAGTGCTGCCACGAGGAGTGCGCGGGGGGCTGCACCGGCCCCCGCCACAGCCACTGCTTCGTAGGTGCCCCCCGTCCGTCTGTCTGTCCATCCGTCCGTCCCTCCGTCCGTCCCTCTGTGGTTGGGGGGGGGGGGGTGTCCGCCCGGTGGCCCCTCCGTGGGGAAGGGTCTCAGCTGGGGCGGGCGTGGGGCGATGCTGGCCGTGCTGGGCAAGGGAGGTGTCCGTGGGTCCGTGCATCTGTCCGTCCGTGCATCTGTCCGTGCATCCATCCGTGCAACCGTCCGGCTGTCTGTCTGCAGGGAGGGGTCTCACCCGTGCACCCCGGGGGGGGGGGGGTGGGCATGGGGTGATGCTGGCCACACAAGGGAGGTGTCCGTGTGTCCATGCATCTGCCTGTCCATGCATCCATCCCTGCATCTGTCCATGCACCTGCATGTCTGTCAGTCTGTGGGGAGGGGTCTCACCTGTGCACCCCGGGGTGGGCGTGGGGTGATGCTGGCCATGCGAGGGAGGTGTCCGTGTGTCCGTGCACCCCTGTGTCTGTCCGTCCGTGTGCCCATGCATCCAGCGCTGTGTCCATGCATCACTGCACCTGTGTGTCCATGCACCCCTGTGTCCGTGCATGCGTGCACCCGTGCTGCGTCCGGCATGGCGCTGTCTGTGTGTCCGTACGGGTCTGCGTCCGCGCGTCCGGCGGGGCTCTGTGCGTGTGTCTGTGCTGCATCCGTGTGTCTGGCGTGGCTCTGCGCGTGCGTCCGCGCGGGGCTGCGTCCGTGCGTCCGCGCTCAGCGCTCTGACCGTCCCCGCCGCAGGCGTGCCGGCACTTCAACGACAGCGGGGCCTGCGTGCCGCTCTGCCCCCGGCCCCTCATCTACAACAGACTCACCTTCCAGCTGGAGCCCAACCCCGACACCAAGTACCAGTACGGGGGCATCTGCGTCCGGAGCTGCCCGCGTGAGCCGGGGCGCCGCGGCGGGGAGGGCCGGCGGGCGAGGGCCCAGGCGTCCGGGCGAGGGCCCAGGCGTCCGGGCCCCGCGCGGCCCTCACCCCCCCCCCCCGTCTCCCCCCGCAGATAACTTCGTGGTGGACCAGAGCTCCTGCGTCCGCGCCTGCCCCAACGACAAGATGGAGGTGGAGAAGAACGGGATGAAGATGTGCGAGCCCTGCTCGGGGCTGTGCCCCAAGGGTAGGGATGGGGATGGGGACGGGGATGAGGACGGGATGGGGACGGGGACGGGGACGGGGCGGCGAGGGCGGCTCTCACCCGCCCGGCCCCCCCAGCCTGCGAGGGCACCGGCGCCGGCAGCAAGTACCAGACCGTGGACTCCAGCAACATCGACACCTTCGTGAACTGCACCAAGATCCTGGGCAACCTCGACTTCCTCATCACCGGCCTGGAGGGGTGAGCGGGGCCCCGGGGGCCGCGGGGACGCTGCCGTGTCCCCGGCCCCGCTGACGGCCTCCGGCTCCCGCAGGGATCCCTGGCGCAACATCTCGGCGCTCGACCCCGAGAAGCTCAACGTCTTCCGGACGGTGCGGGAGATCACGGGTGAGCCGGGTGCTGGGGCGGCTGGGATCCGCCGGGACCCGCCGGAGCCACCCTGACCCCGGCCCCGCGTCCCCCCAGGCTACCTCAACATCCAGTCCTGGCCCAAGCACATGCACAACTTCAGCGTCTTCTCCAACCTCGTCACCATCGGGGGACGGAGCCTCTACAAGTGAGTCCCCATCACCGTGGTCCCCATCACCTCCTGTCCCTGCATCCCTGTCCCTGCATCCCCATCACCTCCCGTCCCTGTATCCCTGTCCCTGCATCCCCATCACCTCCCGTCCCTGTATCCCTGTCCCTGCATCCCCATCACCTCCCGTCCCTGTATCCCTGTCCCTGCATCCCCATCACCTCCCGTCCCTGCATCCCTGTCCCTGCATCCCCATCACCTCCCGTCCCTGCATCCCTGTCCCTGCATCCCCATCACCTCCCGTCCCTGCATCCCTGTCCCTGCATCCCCATCACCTCCCGTCCCTGTATCCCTGTCCCTGCATCCCCATCACCTCCCGTCCCTGCATCCCTGTCCCTGCATCCCCATCACCTCCCGTCCCTGCATCCCTGTCCCTGCATCCCCATCACCTCCCGTCCCTGCATCCCTGTCCCTGCATCCCCATCACCTCCCGTCCCTGTATCCCTGTCCCTGCATCCCCATCACCTCCCGTCCCTGTATCCCTGTCCCTGCATCCCCATCACCTCCCGTCCCTGCATCCCTGTCCCTGCATCCCCATCACCTCCCGTCCCTGCATCCCCATCACCTCCCGTCCCTGCATCCCCACCACCTCCCGTCCCTGCATCCCCACCACCTCCCGTCCCTGCATCCCCATCACCTCCCGTCCCTGCATCCCCACCACCTCCCATCCCTGCATCCCTGTCCCTGCATCCCCACCACCTCCCATCCCTGCATCCCTGTCCCTGCATCCCCACCACCTCCCGTCCCTGCATCCCTGTCCCTGCATCCCCACCACCTCCCGTCCCTGCGTCCCCGCTCCCCGGAGCCGGAGGGGACCCCGGCGCCCTGACCGGCCGCCCCGCAGCCGCGGCTTCTCGCTGCTCATCATGAAGAACGAGAACGTGACGTCGCTGGGGCTGCGCTCGCTGCGGGAGGTGAGCGCCGGCAAGGTGTACATCACCGAGAACCGCCGCCTCTGCTACTACCACACCGTGCAGTGGGCCGCCCTGTCGCGCCGCCGCGCCGACCTCGACATCAAGAACAACAAGCCGCGCAGCAAGTGCCGTGAGTGGGCCGGGGGCCCCGCGCCGGGGCGGGTGCAGGCTCCCGGGGCCGCGCGGCCCCCGCTGAGCCCCCCCTTCCCCGCAGAGCAAGAGGGGAAGGTGTGCGACCCGCTGTGCTCCCCCGACGGCTGCTGGGGCCCCGGCCCCGAGCAGTGCCTCTCCTGCCGTCACTACAGCCGCCGGGGCGTCTGCGTCGCCTCCTGCCACTTCTTCCAGGGGTACGGAGGGGGCCGGGGCGGGAGGGACCCCGGGGCGGCAGGAAACCTGGGGCGGGAGGGACCCCGGGGCAGATTCCAGGGCGGGATGGACCCCAGGGCGGGTACCAGGGTGGGATGGACCCCTGTGAAGGTGCTGGAGCAGGATGGACCCTGGGGCATGTACTGGGGCGGGATGGACCCTGGGGTGGGTACCAGGATGGGATGGACCCCAGGGTGGGATGAATCCCAGGGCAGGAGGGACCCCGGGGCAGATTCCAGGGTGGGATGGACCCCGGGGCAGGTACCAGGGTCAGATGGTTCCCAGAGCAGGTACCAGGGTGGGATGGACCCCTGTGAAGGTGCTGGAGCAGGATGGACCCTGGGGCATGTACTGGGGCGGGATGGACCCTGGGGTGGGTACCAGGATGGGATGGATGCTGGGATGGACCCCAGGGTGAGATGGATCCCAGGGTGGGAGGGACCCCGGGGCAGATACCAAGGTGGGATGGACCCTGGGGCAGGTACCAGGATGGGATGATCCCCGGGGCAGGTACCAGGATGGGATGATCCCCAGGGCAGGTGCTGGATCAGGATGGTCCCTGGGGCATATACTGGGGCGGGATGGATGCTGGGGCAGGTACCAGGGCAGGATGGACCCGGGATAAGTACTGGCCTGGAATGATCCCCAGGGAGGGATGGACCCTGGGGAGGGATGAACCCCAGGGCAGGTACCAGGGTGGGATGGATCCTTGGACCAGTACCAGTGTGGGATGGTTGCCGGGGTAGGTACGGGGGTGGGATGGACCCTGGGGTGGGCACTGGGATGGGATGGTCCCCGGGAAGGGATGGACCCCGGGGCAAACAGCAGGGAGGGATCCAGGGATGGAGCCCAGGCTGGGCACCGGGGCAGGACAGAGCGATGGAGCCGAGGCCGCCCGGCCGCTGACCCTCGCCTCGTCCCCGCAGCGAGACGCGGGAGTTCGCGCAGGGGAACGAGTGCTTCGAGTGCCACCCCGAGTGCGAGCGCATGGAGGGCAGCGTCACCTGCAACGGCTCGGTACGGCCCCGGCCGGGCACCCGCGGCAGCAACGGCCCCGCGGGTCCTCACGCACCCCCCATCCCATCCCGTTCCGTCCCATCCCGCAGGGCGCTGACACCTGCACCCGCTGCGCTCACTACCGGGACGGGCCGCACTGCGTGGAGAGCTGCCCCGAGGGCATCCTGGGCGAGCGCGGCCCCATCTACAAGTACCCCGACGCCAGCCGCGAGTGCCGGCCCTGCCACGAGAACTGCACCCGCGGGTGCGCCGGGGCGCCGGGCGGGAGCGGGGGGCATGGGACCCCCCCCCCCCCAGGCGTCTGGTTTGGGGAGGGGGGGAACCAGCCGCACCGCGTCTCACCCCCGGCTCCGGCTCCGCAGGTGCCTGGGGCCGCTGCTGCAGGACTGCCTGGGGGAGCCCCTGCCCATCTCCAGGTACCGCGGGGCGGCGGCTGCCTGGCCGGGCCCCAATCGGTCCCGGGGCGCGCAGCTTGCGCTGGGGACCCTCTGCCCTGGCCGTGCCGGGCTGCACCATGCTGTGCTGCACTGTACCATGCCGTGCAATGCTGCACCGCACCGTGCTGTGCCGTGCAATGTTGCGCTGTGCTGTGCAATGCTGTGCCAGGCAATGTTGCAGTGTCATCCCGTGCCATGCCATGCTGCACCATGCCGTGCTGTGCAATGCTGCACTGTGCCATGCTGTGCTGTGCCGTGCAATGCTGCACTGCCATCCTGTGCTGCACCATGCCGTGCTGCATCATGCCATGCCGTGTTATATTGCTCTGTGCCTTGCTGTGCCATGCTGCTCCATGCCATGCCATGCTGCGCTGTGCCATGCTGTGCTGCACTGTGCTGTGCTGTGCTGCGCCGTGCCGTGCTGTGCTATATTGCGCTGCTCCGTGCTGTGTCATGCTGCTCCGTGCCATGCTGTGCTATGTTGTCCTGCTCCATCCTGTGCTATGCTGCTCCATGCTGCTCCGTGCTATGCCATGCCGTGCCATGCTGCACCGTGCTGTGCTGTGCTATATTGCGCTGCTCCGTGCTGTGCCGTGCTGCTCCGTGCCGCGCTGTGCTGTATTGCACCGTTCTGTGCTGCGCCGTGCCGTGCCGCCCCGCTCCGGGGCTGTTCCCTGCCCGCGCAGGCCCCGGGGCAGCGGCCCAGCCCTGCCCGCGCCGCGCCCCAGCGCCGTCACCGCGGCCGGATCCGGCGGCCGCCCCCGCGGCAGGGAGGGCCGTGGGAAGCGCGTGGGGTGCGGCGGTGGGGCGGGTGCGCTGCCGGGGCCTGCCCGCGCCCCGCAGCCCGGCTCAGCCCGCGCCCTCCGCGCCCAGGAAAACCCCCACGGTCATCGCCGTGATGGTGGTCGGCGGGCTCTTCCTCTCCTGCTCCTGCTTCCTCCTCACCCTGCTCTACTGGCGGGGCAAGAAGATCCAGAAGAAGCGGGCGATGCGGCGCTACCTGGAGAGGGGCGAGGTGAGGGCGCCGGGGCAGCGCCTCTCCGCCACCCCCCATCCGTCCCCATCCCCGTCCACATCTGCATCCGTCTCCGTCCCTGTCCTCCTCGCCCCCCTCCATCCCAATCCCTCTCCATCCCTGGCTTCATCCTTGTCCATTCCCATCCCTGTCCCCATCTCCATCCCCACCCCCATCAGTCTTCATCTCTCTCCTTCCCTTTCCCCCTCTCTATTCCCATCCATCTCCATCCCTGGCTCCATTCTTGTTCATCCCCATCCCTGTCCCCATCCCCATCCCCATCCATCTCCATCCCCATCTCCATCCCTGGCTCCATTCTTGTTCATCCCCATCTCCATCCCCGTCCATCTCCATCCCTGGCTCCATCCCTGTCCTTCTCCATCCGCCTCCGTCTCCCGCTGGGCAGAGCCTGGAGCCGCTGGACCCCAGTGAAAAAGCCAACAAGGTTTTGGCCCGCATCTTCAAGGAGACGGAGCTGAAGCGGCTGAAGGTGCTGGGCTCCGGCGTCTTCGGGACCGTGCACAAGGTGAGCCGGGGGCCGGGGGGGCCGCGGGGCCGGGCGCCCCCAGCCCCAGCGCTCACCCAGGGCCTCCCCGTCCCGCCAGGGCATCTGGATCCCCAACGGCGACTCCATCAAGATCCCCGTGAGCATCAAGGTGATCCAGGACTGGAGCGGGCAGCAGTCCTTCCACGCCGTCACCGACGTAAGCGCGGGGGGGGGCCGGGGCGGGCGCCCGCGGGGCTCCCCGGGGCCGGCGGGCGCTGACGGTGCCCCCGCAGCACATGCTGGCCATCGGCAGCCTGGACCATGCCTACATCGTGCGGCTGCTGGGCATCTGCCCCGGCGCCCAGCTGCAGCTGGTGACGCAGCTGCTGCCGCTGGGCTCCCTGCTCGACTACGTCCGCAAGAACCGCGACGGCATCAGCCCCCAGCTGCTGCTCAACTGGTGCGTGCAGGTGGCCAAGGTGAGTGCTGGGGGGGGGGGGGGGCGGCGGCGGGGCGGGCGCCGCTGCCGAACCCCGCCGATGCTGACGCCCGCCCGCAGGGCATGTACTACCTGGAGGAGCACCGCATGGTGCACCGCAACCTGGCCGCCCGCAACGTGCTCCTCAAGTCGCCCAGCCAGGCCCAGGTGGCCGACTTCGGCATCGCCGACCTGCTCTACCCCGACGACAAGAAGTACTTCTACAACGAGGTCAAGGTGGGCGCCCGGCGGCTGCCGCGGGGTGCCCTGTCCCCAAAAACCCCTGTGTCGTGGAGTGTCATGTCCTTCCATTTCCCAATATCTCCTGCACCGTGGGGTTCTGTGTCCCCTCCGTGTCCCCGATATCCCCGGCGCCGTGGGGTGTCCCCTGCCTGCTCTGTGTCCCCTCCGTGTCCCCAATATCCCCTGCACCGTGGGGAGTTCCCTGCCTGCTCCATGTCCCCAATATCCCCTGTGCCGTGGGGTGTCCCCTGCCCGTCCCGTGTCCCTGAGCCCCCCTGCACCGTGGGATGTCCCCTGCCTGCTCCATGTCCCTGAGCCCCCCTGCACCATGGGGTGTCCCCTGCCTGCCCCGTGTCCCCGATATCCCCTGCACCGTGGGGCGTCCCCTGCCCACTCCGTGTCCCCGATATCCCCTGCGCCGTGGGGCGTCCCCTGCCCACTCCGTGTCCCTGATATTCCCTGTGCCGTGGGGCGTCCCCTGCCCACTCCGTGTCCCTGATATTCCCTGCGCCGTGGGGTGTCCCCTGCCTGCCCCGTGTCCCCGATATCCCCTGCACCATGGGGTGTCCCCTGCCCGCTCCGTGTCCCCGATATTCCCTGTGCCGTGGGGTGTCCCCTGCCTGCCCTGTGTCCCTGAGCCCCCTGCCCACCCCGCCGGCTCCCGCCTTGCAGACGCCCATCAAGTGGATGGCGCTGGAGAGCATCCACTTCGGCAAGTACACGCACCAGAGCGACGTCTGGAGCTACGGTGAGCGCGGCCGCCGGCCCCCAGCCCAGCCCAGCCCAGCCCAGCCCAGCCCGGGGGCGCGCGGGGGGCTCACGGGGCCGCTCCCCGCAGGCGTGACGCTCTGGGAGATGATGACCTTCGGGGCAGAGCCCTACGCCGGCATCCGCCTCGCCGAGGTGCCCGACCTGCTGGAGAAGGGCGAGCGGCTCTCGCAGCCCCAGATCTGCACCATCGACGTCTACATGGTCATGGTGAAGTGTGAGTGCGGGGGTGCCGCGCGGCTCCGTCCCGGGGGCACGGCTCCATCCTGGGAGCGTGGCATGGCTCGGTCCCCAAGGCACGGTGTGGCTCCATCCCCGGGACGTGGCATGGCTCCATCCCTGGGATCCCGCTCGGTCCCCGAGGCATGGCGCGGCTCCATCCCAGGGGCACAGCACAGCTCAGTCCCTGGGGTCCCAGCTCACTCCTCAGGATCCTAGTTTGGTCCCTGGGGTCCCAGCTCAGTCCTCAGGATCCCAGTTCAGTCCCTAGGGTCCCAGCTCAGTCCTGGGTCCTGGCTCAGTCCCTGGGACATGGCTTGGCTCAGCCCTGGGATCCCGCTTGGTCCCTGGGACACGGCACAGCTCTGTTCCCCCAGATCCCAGCTCAGTTCCCAAGGCACGGCACGGCTCCATTCCTGGGATCCCGGCTTGGTCCCAGGAGCCCAGCTCGGGCCCTGGGACACAGCTTGGCTGCGGGAATCCCGGCTTGGTCCCTGGGATCCCAGCTCAGCCCCTGGGGTGCATCCCAGTCCAGTCCCTGGGGGTCCCGGCTCGATCCCTGGGGGTCCCATCTCGGCCCCTGGGATCCCGGCTCGGTCCCCGGGGTGCCGGCGGCGGGTCTGATCCGCGGCGGTGCCCGCAGGCTGGATGATCGACGAGAACATCCGCCCCACCTTCAAGGAGCTGGCGAACGAGTTCACCCGCATGGCCCGCGACCCGCCGCGCTACCTGGTGATCAAGGTGAGCGCGGCCCCCCCCCTCCCCGGGACCCCCCCTCGGGACCCCCCCCGGCCGCGGCCCCTATAACGTGCCCCCCCGCAGCAGGAGAGCGGGGCCGCGCCGCCCGCCGAGCCCCCCACCCTCAGCGACAAGGAGCTGGACGACGTGGAGACCCTGGAGCTGGAGGAGGAGGAGGAGCTGGACGCCTCCTTCGGCCTCGCCGCCACCGCCGGGCTCTACCCCTCGCGGCCGCGGGGCAGCTCTGCCCGGGTGAGACCCCCCAGAGCGGGTCCCCGGCACGGTGTGGGGCGCGGGGTCCTGGTCAGAGTGTGGGGTGCAGAGTCCCAGGTGGGGATTTGGGGCGTGGGATCCCGGGCACGGCACGGGGCAGGGTGTAGGTCCGGGGGTCCCGGGCAGGATTTGGGGTACGGGGTCCCGGGCACGGTGTGGGGCAGGATTTGGGGCACGGGGTCCTGGGCACGGCATGGGGCTGAGTGCAGGGCACGGGATCCCGAGCAGGGTGTGGGGCAGGCTGTGGGTCCTGGGCATGGCGTGGGGCAGGGTATGGGGCACGGGGTCCCAGGCAGGGGTTTGGGGTATGGGGTCCCAGGTATGGCGTGGGGCTGGGTGCAGGGCACGGGGTCCCGGGCAAGGCGTGGGGCAGGATTTGGGACACAGGCATGGTGTGGGGCAGGATTTGGGGCATGGGGTCCCATGCATGGCATGGAGCAGGATTTGGGGCATGGGGTCCTGGGCATGGAATGGAGCAGGATTTGGGGCCCGGGGTCCCAGGCAAGGCGTGGGGCAGGATTTGGGGCATGGGGCAGGATTTGGGGCACGGGGCAGGATTTGGGGCACGGGGTCCCGGGCACGGCATGGGGCAGGCTGTGGGTCCCGGGCACAGCACCGGACAGACCCCGGCCCCTTCCCCTTCCCCTTCCCCTTCCCCTCCTGGAGCCCGACGTGGGTGGCCTCAGGGCTCCCCCACGGGTCCAGCCCCCCCGAGCCCCTTCCCGCAGCCCCACTGTCCCCCCCCGGCGTCACCCGCTGCCTCCCCCCCCCCGCAGAGCCCCAGCCTGCTGAGCCCCCCGGCCGGCTACATCCCCATGAACCAGCCCGGCCTCGGCAGCGGCCGCCAGGTACCGCGGGGCGCCGGGGGGCAGCCGGGGGGGTGGGGGGGGGGCGGGGGGTCGCGGGGCGCCCAGACCCCCCCCCCCGTCACCCCCGCTGTCCCCCAGGGCGGCGGGTGCCGGCCGCCGCGGCGCAGCCGTCAGGAGTCGCTGGGGCGGACGGTGTCGGAGTCGTCGGAGGGCCGGGGCACGGCGTCGGAGCTGGACCTGGCCGAGGGGCTGTCGCTGGCGGGGAGCCTCTGCCGCAGCCTGCGCTCGCGGGGCGACAGCGCCTACCTGTCGCAGCGCGAGAGCTTCCCCCCGCCGCCCCCCAGCTCCGAGGGCAGCGAGGAGGACGCCAACGGCTACGTCACCCCCAGCTGCGCCGCCCGCGGTGAGGGGCCGCGGCGGCGGGGGCCGGGGGGGGGGTCCCCTGCGTGCAGATTGGGGGTGCTGTGTGTGCAAGGTGGGGGTCTGTGCGTGCAGGGTGGGGGGGGTCCATCATTGCAGGATAGGGGTCCTATGCATGCAGGGTGGGGGTCCGTGCAGGGTCGGGGGTCCGTCATTGCGTGGTGGGGGTCCATGCGTGCAGGGTGGGGGTCCATCATTGCAGGATAGGGGTCCTGTGCATGCAGGGTGGGGGTCCGTGCAGGGTCGGGGGGGTCCGTCATTGCAGGATGGAGGTCCCGTGCATGCAGGGTGGGGGTCTTTCATTGCAGGGTGGGGGGTCCATGCATGCAAGGTGGGGGTCCATCATTGCAGGATAGGGGTCCCGTGCATGCAGGGTCGGGGTCCGTGCAGGGTCGGGGGGTCCGTCATTGCAGGATAGGGGTCCCGTGCATGCAGGGTGGGGGTCTTTCATTGCAAGGTGGGGGGTCCATGCATGCAGGGTGGGGGTCTGTGCAGGGTGGGGGGGTCTTTCATTGCAGGATAGGGGTCCCGTGCATGCAGGGTGGGGGTCTTTCATTGCAAGGTGGGGGGGGGGTCCATCACTGCAGGGTGGGATCCCCCCTGTGTGGGGTGGGGGTCCGTTCTTGCAGAACTGGGGGGCTTCTGCCTCTATGGAGCGGGGGGGGGGGGGGGGTCGATCCCAACAGGGCAGGGGGACGTCTCGGGGGGGGGGGGTGACAGTTGTGGGGCAGGCAGAGCGGGGGGACGCCGCAGTGGCGGGGTTGGGGGGGGGCACAGCCGGCGTCTCACCCCCCCCCCCCCCCCCCCACCCGCAGAGCCGGAGCCCGCCGGGGTCTCGGCGCCGGAGGAGGAGGAGGAGGAGGAGGAGTACGAGTACATGAACCGGCGGCCTGGGCCCCCCCCCGGCGCCCGGCCGGGCTCCCTGGAGGAGCTGGGCTACGAGTACATGGAGGTGGGCTTGGAGCCGGCAGCGGGGGTCCCCCCGCCGGGCCGCCAGCAGGAAGAGGAGGAGGAGGAGGAGGAAGAGGAGGAGGAGGAAGACTACGAGTACATGAACAAGCAGCCGCGGCTGAGCCGCTCGCTGGGCAGCGTGACCGGCCCCCGGCACGACGGCTACGCCGACATGCGGCCCGGGGGGGCTGCCGAGGAGCAGGGCTACGAGGAGATGGAGGCGGTGCTGGCGCCCCGGGGGGGCCGCTGCCCCGGCTGCCGCGGCCCCCCCGGCCCCCCGGCCGCCTTCATGAAGCCCCTGCGGAGCCTGGAGGCCTCGGACTGCGCCTTCGACAACCCCGACTACTGGCACAGCCGCCTCTTCGCCAAGGCGGACGCCCAGCGGACGTAGGGGACCCCCCCCCCCCCCCGCTGGCCCCCCCGCCCTGCTCCCCACCTCGTCCCAGGGGGCATTTGCGCCCCGGATATGAAGGAGCCCCTGTGCCCGGCACGGGGCACGAGCCGAATTGCAAGGGGGGGGGGGGAGCGATGCATGGATCTGCCCCCCCCCCCCCGCCCCTGGGGCATCCCCGCTCCGTGCCTCAGTTTCCCCAGGCGGCTCCCGTCAGGGCCTTTCCCTGGGGCACAGATCTGGCAGCCCCCCCCCCCCCCAGGGCAATTCCTGCTGCCGCTCAGGTGCAGGAAAGCCCCGTTTCCGCATGGTTCGACTGCAAAGCGGATCCTGGTCCAGAAGGAGCGAAGTCGGGCCCTGGGTGGGGAGGGGGGGGCGGGGGGGGGGGGCTGTGGGGCTCGTGCTGCTTTCGGGCAGGGAGGGAGGATTTCTGGGCAAGGAGGAAGCCAAGCTCGTTTGCAGGGATCCCCGTGCCCTGCTGGAGCCGGGATGAAGGTTTTTTTTTTTTTTTTTTTTTTTTTGGGGGGGGTGGGGGGGTCGGCATCCCCCGGCAGCGCTGGGCTGCGCGCGTTTGGGATGCTCGTTATTAATTAGGGGTCGCCCCAAAAGCAGGGCAAAACCCCGGGGGGGGGGTCTCTCCAGGTTGTTTTTTTTAAGCGGAGCCTTTCAAGGATTTCCCGGAGCCCATCGGAGCCTGTGGCCCCCCCCCCGGGCACGGAGGACGGCGCAGGGGCACCGGCAGCGGGCGGCCGCGGGACCCGGGGCCAGGGGGCTCCGTGGGTCCCGGCAGCGGGGTCCCGCCTGCCCCCCCAGCCCGGCATCGCCGCCCGCCCCTGCCTGCGCAGGGTGGGGGGGGGGGGGGTCAGGTCTGGTTTTAAAAGCGAAATAAAGACAAAAGGATGTTGATGAGCAGCTGGCGGCTGTGTGGGGCCGGGGCCGTGGGGCTGGGACCATGGGATGTGGGGCACGGGGATGCAGTGGGGGCAGCGCCGTGGGGCAGTGACGGGGGCTGGGGGAAGTGGCAGGGTTGGGGCCATGGGGCAGGGGGGGTGCGATGGGGCTGGGGGCAGTGACTGGGACTGGTGCTATGGGGCAGGGGGGGCAGGGCCAGGGGCCGGGGCAATGGGACAGGGGGACACAATGGGGCCGGGGTCAATGAGTGGGGGCAATGACGAGGGGTTGGTGCTATGGGGCCGGGGGTGCAGGCGCAGGACCCCAGGGCAGTTAGTGGGGCTGGGGCCATGGGGCTGGGGGCTGCGATGGGGCTGGGGGCACTGACAGGGGCCGGTGCTATGGGGCAGGGGGGGGCAGGGCCAGGGGCTGGGGGCAGTGACCGTGCCTGGGGTGCTCGCCCTGCCCACAACCCCGGTGTCCCCGTGCCCTGACCAGGCCCATTTGGGGTGTTCCCCCCCTCCCCTCCATAGACCCCCCCCACCAGGCCCCGGAGCTCCCCAGACCCTCTTTAGGGGGGGCGCCACGCCCACCAGACTACACTTCCCAGCATGCCCTCGCGACACTTCCGGCCGCGCCTCTCCCGCCCCACCACCTCCCGCTCACTCTCGCGAGAGCCGCGGGGCCCGCCGGGAGCTGTAGTCGGCGCGGGAGCGGCGGCGCGCGGCGGCCGCGGTGCCCGCCGGGAGCTGTAGTTTCGCGGCGCGGTGGCGGCGGCGGCGCGGGAGGGGGGCGGGGACTCGGCTTCCCAGCGTGCCCCGCGCGGAGCCCGCGCTCCTGCCCTGCTCGCGCTCTCTCGCTCGCGCTCCCCGGGGTCTCCTCAGCGCGGCGGCGGCGGCAGCAGCGGCGGCGGCAGCGGCGCGGGGGGCGGCGGCGGCGGCGGCCGGGCCTAGGCGGCTCCGACCATGTCGGGCGAGGAGGAGGCGGCCGAGCTCACCATCGCCGAGGACCTGGTGGTGACCAAGTACAAGATGGGGGGGGACATCGCCAACCGTGAGTGCGGGCCGCGGCCGGTGGGGAGGGGACCGGTGGGGGGGCCGGGCCTGCCCGGTACCGGCGGGAGGTGAGGGGGGGGGGAAGGGGCCGGGCCCGGGGTGGGCGGCGAGGCCTAACCCCCCCCCCTCCACCTCACACGCAGACACCCGGCGCGGGGGGGCGGCCCGGGAGGGGCCCCCGGTGCCCGCGCGGCGGCCGCTGCCGCACGTGGCCTCCCCGCCCCACGTGCTGCGGCGGCGGGGCCGGGCCCGGCGCCCCTCGGCCTCGCCCGCTCTCCGCTCTCCGCCGCCGCCAGCCGGGCGCGTGGCCCGGCCATGTGGGGCCGCCGCTGCCCACATCCTGCCCCCCCCCTCCCCGGGGCTGCCCCCCTTTTTTATCCTTTCTTTTGTGCGAGTCTCCCCCCGGGCAGCCGCACCGCCGCTTTCTCCTCCTTCTTTTTTTCCTTTTTTTGCCCCAAAGCCGGCGGCCGGGAGCGGGGCCGGGAGCGCAGCCCTTTCCCGGGCGGCGGGGAGCGCCATGCTCCGGCCCTTTAACGCCTTTCTTCCCGGCTGCCGGGCCTGCCCGGGGGAGCTGCCCCCGCAGGGCGCCGGGGCCCCGCATGGGCTCGTCAGCCGCCTCATTCGGACTGCAAACTTCGGTCGCCTCGCGTAATTTCCCCCTCTTTTATTTTTTTGCTTAAGCGTTTATTTTTGCTGTATCATTAAGGGTGGTTAGTTAAACCCCCCCCCCCCCCATAAAAGTGACAGCTGTTTTAAGGAGCTAACTGGACCGGTTTTATGAGGTCTCGGCCGCTCCAGGAGCAGCTTCAGGAGTGGTATGCACCGCACTAATTGTTGCTGACTCCAATGCTTCTTTTTAAGTCATCGCTCTTCATAGTAACTTGGGATGCAGCTCAAGAGAAAGACGTGGTTTTTGAAAGCTGCAGTAACGTGGGCTCGTTTTTAGCTGATAGGAGGGTTGCGAGCCTGTGTTTTGCTGGCCCTGTACTTTTTTCTCTGTTTGGGAAAGGTCCCCTTTTGGGGAAGGGAGGTCGTTTCTTTGGTTTCTCACTGGCTGTCTGGCAAACCGTATTCAACAGCGAGGTGCAGAGAGGTTATGCCCCCGGTTTAGCTGCATGGAGGGGACACCCCAGTTCCCGTGGAGAAAAAGCGGATTGATCACAACATTTTTCTTAGTGGTGTTGTGACTGTGTTTGGGAACATCAAACCCAAAACTGTGACAAAAAAGGCTTTCCAGTTCAAAATGGCTTGCGTACTTGTCAGTGTGACATGCCTTTTAATGATATAAAGTGCTTTTAATTTGCTAAATGAAGCCCTGTGGAAGGACGGAATACAATTAATAGATATTCCTTGGTCAGTGCTGTTACACTCTCTGCTTTTTGGTTTCATTCTAATGCTCTGATGAGCACGGTTCTCCATTTATCTTTCTACTGTGTTTGTTTTGACATTTTCTATTTTTGAGTCTCTGTGTCTAGCTATCCACTAAATGTCTTTTTTATGGTAGTTTTATCTGTACTTAAAAATATTCCAAATTCATAATTACCTATGACGCATGGCAAGATGACTGCTTGAAATGATTTGAAATTTAATTCATCATGCAGGTGAAAGACTTTTGGGTTTTACTCTGTGTCAAAGAAATTATGAAAAACCATCTGCTTGTAAACGTCTCCTTAAGCACTTCAGAAATATTTATTGCTGTAGTACCTAGAACACACGCTATCGGTTACAGAAACTCCCAGCAAATAGAGACACTTAAAAAACAGCCTCTTGTAAAAGCAGCATGCTCACAGAGCAAGGGCATGTGTGCTTTTTATCCCTGAATCCCAAAACATTTCAGGGAATAGGCTTTAAGACTCCTCGTAAAGTATCCTGGTTTGACAGAGGAGGAAGAGGGGGAAATAGCAGCTAGTCAGCCAGTGACAGAGGCAGTGCCTTGGCTCCTGGCCTGCTGACTGATAGACAGACGTACGTGGCTCACTCCAGCGGCTCCTGGGCCTTCGTGGCTGCTACTCCTGGAATACCATCGGGATGTGTTTACGAATGTGAGCCTGCAGTGTTTCAACACGAGCCATGGCTTTTACATTCCTTTACCCATTTATACTATAAGGCACGGTGCACGTTGTCTGCTATGGTGTAATCAAAATGCTGACAAGACTCCTAGGCACAAAGCTAGAATATGCCCAAAAGTGGATGCAGGCAACATTCAGGAAATAGGCAGCAAAACTTTCTTTAACCTCCAGCGTGGAGCAAGGCACGTAAAGTTCCTGATGGCAGAAAGCATGCTGAAAGCTGCTTGTGTTGCCTGGCCTTCGTGACTGCGAGGAGGAGCACGTGGGTTACCTTTAAAACGTGCTTCTGCAAAGAGGCTGCTGTGACTGGCTTTGCTGTGCTGGTTCTGTGCTGTTGCCAGCTCTTGAGCCAAGCAAAGTCTTTCCATTGATCTGTACGTTACGGTCCTACACATCCACAGCAGTGCCCCCTGCTCTTTTGATGTGCTGTGTGTTTTGTCTCCCAAGTAATTTTCAAACCTGTTTCTGTAGCTCTGACTTCTCTGGAAAGAATGTGGGAGAGTGGTGTTTCTGCTTGGCTGCTTTGTTTAAGAGACCTGCAAGTGTATAGACAGGTGTCTGAAACTGCAGCACTTCACCTCTGCAGATCTCAATGTATGTTTGTTTGCTCGTGTTTTCCGTGAAAACCTCCCCGGAAAGCCAGTTCTTAAAAACAAAATAAAAATTGCAGTGGGGTTTCTATATGCCCATGGTTCCTTGGTGAAAAGCTGAGCCAAGAGTCTTGTCCCTTTTTAGAAAACAAATAGATGCTTTTCTTTTTTCACCATGGTGCTGTGTGATTAGTCTTGCTGATAGTTTTAAGGATGTTTATTATTAATGTACTTCAACAGTGTTGTGTTTGTATTAAGGGGTTCTGCGTGCGGTGGTTGAAGCGGCGAACTCTGGAGCATCAGTTCTCTGCTTGTGCGAAAAGGGAGATGCCATGATCATGGAAGAGACTGGCAAAATTTTCAAGAAGGAAAAAGAAATGAAAAAAGGTGAGGCCTGTTCTAAAGAATCTTCTTCAATATGAGGATATTTTTTGTCCTGTTGTGTTGTTGGGCGGCTGGCGTGAATGGGTAGTAGCAGAGAAAGCACAGTTCTGTGCTAATTATCGTAAGAAATAACTTTACCGTTCCTAGAAAACCGGTTTTGACCCAAATCGTCCTGCTTGCCTTGTTCATAAGCGTCACTGATCAGCCTGAGCGTCCCATTTTGATTTACCCAATCATTCACATTGAAATGGGACTTACTTTGGACAACAATGTCCTCCCTTCAGGAAGACCTGCTGTATGGTTATAGTTGGTCTGTAGTTGCCAAGGAAATTGTGTGACACTTGAATGTGTCACTGAAAGCCCTGTGATTTGTGTTCTGGAGACTTGGGGTCCCTTTTGCAAGTGTCTCACTGCCTAGGATGTATTTCTTTGATGGTTGCCTGGGCGAAAAGAAGGCCAGTGTAGGAGCACACCACAAGCTAGATTCCTTATTGCTTTTTGGCTAGAGACTTAGGTAATGGGGCATTTTATATTGCTTAAAAAACTAAATCTTAAGTGACAAAACTACAGTGGCAGGGCTGCACAGTGTCTGTGCCTGTGCAGCGTGTGAGACTGCAAGACTTTATGGAATATTTCTTCTTCCCTTTATAGGTATTGCCTTCCCAACGAGTATATCAGTAAATAACTGTGTCTGTCACTTTTCGCCCTTGAAGAGTGACCAAGATTACATCCTCAAAGACGGAGACTTGGTCAAAATGTAAGCATCTTAGTTATGTTTCTCGTGAGTTTATTGTCAGCACCTGAGCTTCACTCATTAATGCTGCTTGGTGTGTTAAATATTTCCTTGGCTTGGCTAATTAGTGAAGTGTTTGAAACACGCCTGACTCTTCTAATACTTCTAGAAGTCACACAAGTTTCCTGAGTTGTGAGGCCCCACCTGTAATTAACTCTCTTTGTATTGCAGTGACTTGGGAGTCCACGTTGATGGTTTCATAGCGAATGTAGCACACAGTTTTGTCATAGATGCATCAAAGGTAGGTTTTTGAAGGAATGGTGTATGTCTTGCAGCTGCCACTTCCAGTGCAATTTAAAGGCGATATTAAAAAGCTGATGTTTGGGTGCATCTGGTTCCAGAAGGCAGCAGTGTAGAACATCACAGAAGTTTCTGCTTAGTTTTGCAAAGGCTCCTGAGCTCTGGTGTCACAACAGTGTCGAGAAGAAAACAGTCTGTTTTTTAAAAATTATTCAGTCATCTGGAAAATGCGGGATGGCACACTGTTTCAATATGCACAACTTTGCAAGGTTACAAATAGTTTGAAACAAACCAAGTGTAAGTCGAGCTGCAGTGAGTTATTTGCATTTAGTGCCTGTTGTGCAAATGGAGGTGAGGCTTGGGCTGTGGGATGGACTGGGCAGACTGGTTTTGCTGCCCCCTCTGCTGGCCGAGGCACGCGGAGCCGAGCGTGCTGCGCTGCTCCGGGGAGTCACTGCCCTCAGCTTTGCAGCCCTGAGTTCAGGGATGACTTGTTCTTTAGTCCCAAAATCTAGTCTCTGCTTTTTCTGTCCGAATATGCCAGGTACAGACTTGCAGGTGACTCTATTCATGCGGGGCTGATGGCAGCATGCAGTCCCGGCAGGTATTTGTGAGGACGCCACCATGGCGTGCGTGGTTAGTGCTCCAGCCGTTCAGTCAAGTCGTTTTTTGGAAATGACACTAAGCTGTGTTCATGAGACTGGCTGTGGGAATTACTGTTATAAGATGTGTGTAAAGTTGTCATGTAAGTTTGGAACAAAGTTTCAGTCTTGGGAAGAGGATGTCAGCTTTGGTCTTGGGAATGGTTTTTCTCCTATGGCTGTGTCAGATTGTCTTGATGGGAAGAAGACAGGAAAAAAAGTTGAAATCTATTGAAATGTCTCCAGTCCATATTTCTAGCTACACAAGAGTCTAGTTCTGTTTTCAATCTTTGACAGTGATGGGCTTGTACAGAGATTTTTCTGTTGAAACTCATAAGACAGAACCTATTTGGTTGTAGTACGTACTCGTCTGCTCTTTAGGCAGAGCAGAGCCCAATGACAGAGCTGTGAAGCCCGAAGTCCTTCCTTTGATCTAGATTTCCCGCTCTGTGGGAGAGTGTTCAGGTAGACGGGTTACCTCCATCTCTAGACAGTCAGAACGGTGTTCTTGCTAATAACTGGGAAGGGTGTGAATCTTAAAGACCCTTTATTTTTCTGTTCTTCCAGGAAAACCCTGTGTCAGGTCGTAAAGCTGATGTCATCAAGGCAGCTCATCTCTGTGCTGAAGCTGCTCTGCGCTTGGTAAAGCCTGGAAACCAGGTGAGTGGCTGGTATTTGCGAATATGTGTCGAGGTACCAGTCCTGAAGCTCAAATACAGACGCTGCATTTGCCACGTGGTCACTTCATGTGTAGAAATAAAAGCCTGTGACCTTGCCTGGGAAGAATTGTTCAGCTATGTGGGGAATCTGGAAGCAGCTGCCCGCAGACAGCTGAGCCACTTCTGGGGTGAGCAACGGACCGCTGGGACGGGTGGCGGTGACTCTTCCTGTCAGCAGCTCTGGCTTCCCAGCGATATCTAAGCTCTTGCTTATATAGAGTTGGCTTCGGAGAGAGGCCTTAGTGCTTCCACTTGCTGGACCCTTTCTCTCTGAAAACAGCTGGACGCACACAGCAAATTTAAAATGTTGGGAGTCGTGGTGGCTTTATCCTGTGATTCCAGTCCCCTTCAGGAAGGAGCGGGTGAGGCTTGCTACCAGGGTTGTGGCTGACTTCTCAGCTTGAGGTTCAGTTGGCAAAAGACCCAGAAGGCAGCGGGGCCTGTGGTACTTGCTGTTACAACTCTTTGTGAAACAGACAGAAAATTTTCTGCATCCCTCTGAACTCGTTCACTGTCAGCGTCCTGCCACGCGTCCAGAATGGGGATCCGCTGGACAAGGTCGATGAGAACAAGGCATAATGGGGCCAACTGTCTGTTTGAGGGCTCTGACGGACTAATCTGCAGAGGGTGATGGTGTTTCCCTTGTAGGGGCCTTCTGTCATCAAGAGAAAACAGAAATTTCAGCTGAAAGTACCACATTTGCAGGTTAAAGATGGCAAAGACCCTGGGTAAAATCTGGTCTTCCATCTTGCAATGCCTGGATGCCCACTACATACGTAGCTGTTGGAAAACACTTCTTGGCAGTCACTTCGAACTTTCTTCTGAATCCTCCTAACGGTGCTCCCTTAAATCTCCCACTTGCATCTCTCCCTTGTCTGGTGCTCAGACTCCTAAGCAGTTGTAGGCGTTCTCCTTTGTCACTGTTACTATTCCAAACATACTTGTGTTGCTCTTAGTTTCTAGCGTAATCTTCTAAAGAAAGATGGCTTCTGATGAGACACTGGGTGCAGTGGAGGAGGGCTGAGTTAACCTCGTATTACATGTCATTTTTGTTGATATAGGGTTAAAAATGAAAGGCTGATACTGTTTCTCCGTTTTTAGAGGTGTTAAAGCACTGCTCAGTTAGAAAGCCTGCTGGTTTTATCACAGAACAATGTCAAGTTGAAAAGCTATCATGCTTCTGGCTTGAATTTTATATCCTGAATGTATTTTCATGTGTTCTTCATCTAGAACACGCAAGTGACAGACGCTTGGAACAAAATAGCCCACTCGTTTCACTGCACGCCAATTGAAGGTAAGGACTTGGGAGCAGTTGATTCAGAGGTAGCAAATGTTCTAATTACACACTAAATCCCAACCTGCCCTACTCAAATTCTGGGGAACATTTAATGGCTGTGAGTCCTAGGCACTCCATCTTTAAATATAGCAGCCCTTCCTAAAACTTCCCTTCAGAACTCTCTAGACTCTTCTTCCTTCCGTTGGTTTTTCGATTTTTAAAAATGCATTAATCCAGTAACAAAAGACTTGGGCTTTGGTGGCTAGTAGGTAGTATCCTGACTCGTGAACTTCCTATTGACCTTGGACAAATCGCTTGGTCCTTTGCTTCATACTTGGCCACTTGTAGTTAAAATCCCTTCAGTGAAAAATAAAAAAGAGCTTGCTAGTAATGCAGGAGGCTTTCCTAAAAGATGCTTTAGATGTGCAGGGTATTTAATTTCCTTCCCTATCAGAAACTGATTCACATTTTCTTGATAGTGTTGATAGCAGGAGGGTAGGAAGGCACTGGAATAGCTGCTTATAGAAATGAAACCCCTGGATTTTTGTTTGAGAGGTGGCATGAGAGTTTAGTTTGATTCTTGATTAATGCAGTTGCTTTTCTCATAGCTGGTGACATCACTGTCAAATAGTTCTTTCAGACACAATTAAATTGGTGCATTATTAGTTGAATTTCCTGAAATGCCGTAAAGCTGGCTTGCTCTCTTTGCTTGCTTTAGCCCAGTCTTGAAACATCAGTTCCCTAGTCCCTGTGTGGGATGGCTTTGTGGGTCTTCTCAATGCTTTACTCCTTTCTCTGTGCAAAAACATGGCATCAGCTGCAGTGAGGAGGCGGCTGCTCACACTGTCAGGGGAGTTTAAGCAGCCACTGTTTTGGAAACAGTCAAGTGCCATAATTATCTAGGCACTGGCAGCAGCATAAGGACCCAGTTCATGAAAACAAACGGAGCTGTTGGCTGCTGGGGTTGTGCTTTCCTTTCCCGCCAGCAGCAGCCTCCATCCTTCCTGAATGGAGACATGTGACCTTCCTTGCTGGGACTGGTGGCTTGGGAAGCGGAACAGGAATGGCTGCGTGTTCCTTTTCCTAGGCTTGAATTTGAAGGTGAACTGCAAAGCAGAAAGGATGAGCGAAGCCCCCAAAATATGCTTTGAGTGCTATACAGAATACAGACTAGGCACTCTGGGAAGAACTAAAAGTTTCCATTAATTGACATTTGACATCCCTAGAGACACCCAGGAGTGCATGGCTTAGGGACTCCAGCAATCTCCGAGGTCCCGCAGTGTAGGAGCTGGAAAAAAAAGAGAGAGAGTTAATATAAAGCCTGATGTGCAAGTATGTGCAAGTAGAGGGTGTTAGGTGCGTACTTGTGGGTTCACCTCCAATCTGTTATAACCTACTGGTGTGGTTAGAGAGCTTTACTGAGAAGTGACAGTACTAAAAGGGCTCTGCTTCTGGCTGCACCTCTAACTCAAACTTCCACCTCCTCCTCTTTGGAGAGGAAGCCGTTGCTGAAGTCAGAGTGGGCCTTAGGAAGCTCAGTATCATTGCTAATGCACTTGGAAATCTATGACTGAAGGAAGTTAGAGAAGTGCTAACAGCAAAGACAGTTTGCTTTACTGTTTTTGCTCCATCTGAAGGCTGAAATCCTGGGCCCTGGAGTGTTAATAATGCAAGTCACTATGTAGCTGGTTTGCAGCTCAGAGGTGTTAATGGATTCTCTTATCGCGGCAGGGATGCTGTCACACCAGCTGAAACAGCATGTGATCGATGGAGAGAAAACAATCATCCAGAACCCTACAGACCAGCAAAAGTGAGCATCATCTCTGGGGTTGCTTCTTTCAACAGCATTTGGGAGGGGTGTGACTAGATGCTGAACGATGGTCCTGTTTCTCACTTCTTTGGCTGTGATGTCAAGTGGGGGATGTAACAGGTATGTTTGCATGTAGTCTGACTGTCACTGCAATGGGAGAATTTAACAAGGGGAAATATTGCTCTCTTCATGACCTCTTCTTGAAGTCTGATCTGCCCCAGTGTGGCAGATTCGTAGCCCCGTATCTTCTTATCTGGTATATGTGGATGTGAATTTTGGTTCTGCCTTTAGGGCTTGCTCTGAGAAGGAAAGGCTGAAAGTCCCCAACATCTAAACTCCTCGCTGGCACCTGTGAATATTCTTGGTTTCTGTCCAGTTTCTCGAAGGAGTCTCCATCGCTAAATTACAGTCTGTGGCCTTGGAGGCTGCCAGCAAAATAACCAACTGTTGCTAGTTGTAGCAGTGGATGCTAATTCACCAGGAACTGTGCCAAGGCCTATCGTTTGTCTCACAGAAGCTGCCAGGAGCCCACTGGATGGTGATCACTGTCAATAGCGTCCTAGGATGATTTTGAACTAATGAGCTGGATGTGTCATTCCATTCTGTTCCCAGCAGCTCCTCTCCCTCAGGGATGCAGTCAGTGTTGGGTCTCAAGCTGAGTATCTAGAGCTCAGTGGCTTTAAAGCCAGCGCTTTGATTGTAACTTCTGAGACACAGTGATGTTCTCTTGTATTGTACAGGGTGTAATGGGGCTCTTGGCCTGCCTAGGACATGGCCATAAGTTCAAAGAGATGGTGTTGAATGTCTAAGAGACCTTTTGGCCTTAAATGTGGATGGAGTTACTTGTCATGGGCAGGAAGAACACGGGCTTATAATTGTTTTTCTCTTGCCAGCCTGTCACTGATCTGCTCTAATGCCTGGCATATAAATCTTCAACTTCTGTATCTTCTGTGCCAGCTTGTGCTCTTCTGGTCAGGGACCTGGTCACTTTGTAGAGCGCTGTATATGTGCTTGTAGATGTTTCTGGCTAACCCCGGTGTGGGCTTGCTCAAGGTATCAGTGACTATGTAGAAGGTTTTGTCTTCTCTGTTTACCATTCTTTGACTCACCAAACTTTTTTCCCCCAGGAAGGACCACGAAAAAGCAGAATTTGAAGTCCATGAAGTCTATGCTGTTGATGTTCTTGTCAGCACTGGAGAGGGAAAGGTGAGTGTCGTGCTTCTTGGCCTGCTGTTACTCTGCACATGGTCAAGGCGGGCATGTTTCAAAATAGTCATCAGCAGTAAATGGTGCTAACAGGCAAATCTTTGTGGGTCCCAATTCCAGCTGTTGCATGGGTGTTGCTGCATCTTCTTGGGTATAGCCTTTTCCATCTGAAAAGTAAACCTTTACTTTTACGGTGTCAGAGTACAGAAAGTGCTTTGCAGATGTAAACGTTCCAGCACGTGGACACAATCAGCTAATCTGGCTGAGGAAGTGCTGTGCTGCTTTTCTTGTGTCTCAGCCTTATTTGCATTTTTAGGCAAAGGATGCTGGACAGAGAACTACAATTTACAAAAGGGACCCCTCCAAACAGTATGGCTTGAAGATGAAAACCTCCCGTGCCTTTTTCAGTGAGGTGGAGAGGCGCTTTGATACTATGCCGTTTACTCTCAGGTATTTGCTCTTATTCATGATCTCCCTGTGTGTTCAGAGCTGGATGCTTTGCATGAGCTTACGGACCATGCTGATAGCAAAACCGACTTGCTTTGTTGTTTTGTTACAGAGGTGGAGGCAGCCTTTCCTGCTTTATGTTGGGATTTGCTGTATTTGAACCTAGGAATAGGTGGAGAAAGCATGTTACGGGCTTAAGCAGGAATCCCAGGCAGAGTCTGAGGATTAGAGTATCTCCTGTGCCTTGTGTGGCATGTGGGGAGCCTGAAATTGTGGTTAAAGTAAAAGGAAGGAGAGGAGTGAAAGCAATGTCAGAGTGCAGCATAAAGAGGGAGGCAGTTCCAGCCAATTTTTGCATCTGATGTACTCTCACAATAAAGAAACAATGCTCTGTTAACAGGCCCTTTTTATCCTTGAACCCACTTGCCTTTTTCCACTCTCTGAAGGTAATAGTTCACCTAGCTTTAATGTTTACAGAACAGCTGCCTCCTTTGGCAATCTGCTTTGTCACTGCAAAACAATATAGCCAGGGGCGAGGGGGAAGGAAACGAAAAATCTCTAGCCTGACGGCAGAGGCAGTTTAGAAATCTGCAGGATGGTATCCAGTAGATGGGCTCTAGAGGAGGGCCTGAGCTCGGGTCTGACTCTTTCTCCTCCGCAGGGCATTTGAGGATGAGAAAAAGGCCAGGATGGGGGTGGTGGAATGCGCCAAACATGAGCTGCTCCAGCCTTTCAATGTGCTCTATGAAAAGGAAGGTGAGTGCTGGCCGTGGGAGGGTTGAGAACTGGATGTGGAAGGATGCTTAGCAGAAACTGACAGTCACTTCCGGGATTCTGATAAGACCGGTGCTGACTCTCACTGTATAAATGTCCAGACATGCGCTTCAAATTTGCTTCAAGGGCCATGAGATTTATCCTCCAAGAAACTCTGCTCATTGGCTTCTGAATCTTATTTGGGAATCGTTCCAGTGACAAGATGAAAGCGTTTCCTGGGCAGAAGGAGAAACAGTGAAGCGCTCTGGTTTGCTTACAGAGTAGGCTGGAGAAGCTTTGGAGGGTGGCACTTAGGGAATCATGTTGCCCTGGTCAGCATGGGTTTAAGAAGTTTCTGCAGGATCTGCTAAAAATCTTTAGTAGTGATGTTATGGAAAAAGTATAGGGATTGAAACAACTTCTGGTTGGAAACATCTGCCCGAGCACCTAATGGATGAGATATGTCAGGGCGGGGCTATGGGGTAGTAACATCAGTTTCTGCTTTGCAGGAGAGTTTGTTGCACAGTTCAAATTCACAGTGCTTTTAATGCCCAACGGTCCTATGAGGATAACCAGTGGCCCCTTTGAGCCAGAGCTCTACAAGTCGGAGTTCGAGGTGCAAGATGGAGAACTGAAGGTTGGTTTAAAAAAAATGTAGCATATTACGTGGGTCACTGTCTTTGCACCCCTTGGGATGAAAGTAGGAAGCAGAATCTGGAAGACTGTGCTGGAAAGCTGTATGAGGCATGAGCTTAAAAAGGGGAAGGTCAGCCAGTCCTAGTCTGTTCTCATCTGAGCGGCTCAGGGCAGGAACAAAAGCTTTGAGTAAGATGCTGCAAACCAAGCCTCTGGCGGGGTGGGGATGATCTCAGATGGGATTTGCGATAAGGAGGGTGCAGGTATTCAAAAAGCTGGACAGGTCCATGGTGAACAGTTCTGAAGGCAAAGGGGAAGCAGCGGCAGCTGTTTGCAGACAGGTTATTTTCACGCTTAAGAAAGCGGCAGTAGCACTTGGCACAGGTCAGCAGTTCACGACCCTGCAGTGCTGCAGTCTGCAGCACGAGCAAGAACGTGCTTTACATCAGGTTGGGCCCTTGTTTCCTGCATCAAACACAAGCTTTAGCTGCTTGCAACGATACCCAGCCCTTTTCTACAAGTAGTTGATAAATCTCAACAGCTGGCCCCAAGGCCTCATACCTCAGCGAAGTGCGAGGCTGCGGCATTCCCCATCTATCACTATGCACGTTAGGATTTACTGCCATTCCTTCAGTGGTTGGCAATGCATATTTTGCTTTAAAGACATTTCCCTTTACCTTCTGTCAAAGAAGAAGATGGCTTTCTAGCTGTTTATGTTTCCTTCCTGTCTCTAGGCACTCCTACAAAGTTCCGCAAGCCGGAAGACCCAGAAAAAGAAGAAAAAGAAGGTAATTTGGCCACATTTTTGTGGGGATTGAAGGTACATTATATCTGGCAGTCAGCAATGCCCAAACTTTGTCCAGGTCCTGCATGGTCACATTTTGGGCTCACCTCCCAGCCCATCTCAGTACAACATTTAAAGAATATCCTGACGCTCCTCTGGCCCAGGAAGCAGCAGTCTTGTGAGAAGGGACATCCTTCTGAAAAGGTTTCTTGGGTTGGCCCTGTGAAATTGTGGCATTGTGGCCTTGTGTGCTCTGCATCCGCACCTCGCCCGCGTTACTGAGCGATTCCCTGTTCTGACGGTCGTTGCGGGTTTGTCTCCACAGGCCTCTAAGAACGCAGAGAACGCCACCACGGGAGAAACAGCGGAAGAGAATGAAGCTGGCGACTGAACAGCTCCAGCTCCCTCCATGTAGCACCCAATTCACACACACTCGCCCCTTTTCCCCCCCAAAACAGAAACAAAATAATCTAGCGCTGTTTGTCTCTTACAACCAAACAACAAACAGTCTGGACTTCCCACTGACTACAACCGGCTCCTATTGACTTTGCCATTGAGGGAGAATTCCCTCAGCCACTTCAGACTACTTAAAAAAGAAAGCAGAAAAATGAAATCAGGAGTAAAAGCTAGTCTATATCCACTCTTTCTAACCTTTTCTACTACTCATACTTGTTAAAGAGGTGAACAGCTAAGCTGTTCCTGGTGAGAGAGGGAGTGTAGAGAGCTGCCTGCTTTCCTCTTCCTCCTCCTCCCTTTTTTTTAATTTCTCCCTTTACAGATTTTCTTGGAACAAAAAAAAAAAACAGCTGATTAAGCCCGAGAAAGTGACCTGTGTTTAGTGATATGGTACGCATGGACGGTGTAAGGTGATCTGCCTCACAGCACTATCTCAGCTCCTCCCCGTCCGCGTAGACACTCTCTCACTGTAACTGTTATCTTGGAGCAGAAGACTTCTCGCTCCTCCTTTTAGCCTCTAGATTGTACATTTAAAATTGGGAAAAGTCGTATCAAATTTTATGTCCCCTATGAGACCGTAGACTGTTCTGTCTACTGCGTTCTGTCTCAGCGTTGGTTTACGTAGAAACGCTCTATTTTTTAATATGCCGCTGTGATAAGCTTGTTTTTGACAGTCCAACATGTATGGAAGCACATTATTGAAGTCAGCATTCCCCGTGCGAAAACCCTGCTGAGGGGCAAGAGGCAGGTGAGCTGACCACCCCTGCGTAATGCCCACCACTTGGCAGTACTTTTTAATTCCCTGGTATCCTGGGGAGTTTTATTCTTCCCTGTGGCTGGTTTCCATGGCCCCTGAATATGTTCCACTCTTTTATGTGCATTGGATCTCTCAAAAGAATATCCCCTTTGCACGTGCTCCTCTCTTTGGTGAGATCAACTAGGGAAATGCTACAGCAGTCATCAGACTTGGACTAGAATTCATCCAGGGGTATCACTCTTTGATAGTAAGTCTCTTTTTCTTTTTTTTTCCTTTTTCTTTTTTTTAAGAGAAAAACAGATTGAATTTTATGTATTTGAGTGTGAGGGTTTTTTCTTTGCTGATATCCTCTGACCAGGTCTATGGTTATACACTTTCTGTAGCTAAATTTGGGAAAACCTCTTGCCTCTAAAAATGCCCTTTCAGACAGCTCCCGTGCTCCTCTGCAGGCCAAGTGCTTCCTTGCCAACATCTGGGTTTTAAAACCTAAACTCAAAACGTGCAAATATTACCAAAGTTTAAGTCAATAAAAGAAAATAAACAATGTGATATTTTTTTTTCTGAATTTTTCCATCTCTGTCTGCAAACTGTCTGCTCCTATTTTCTAACCTTTCCAGCTCTTTGCGGGGCCTTTGGGCAGGTGGATAAGAACAGAGATACTGCGGGGAATATTCTGAATGGATGCAGGGTAGCTACCTATCAAACACTGAAGCCAGAGGCAGGAGGGCTCCTGTCCAAATCACTGGTGGTCTAGTTTAGGCAGCTCCTAAATGTTAACCATGAACTTAAGGGAAAAAAAAAATACCTTGTTCCCAAAGAGGAACATTTTAGCATTTATAAGCAATATACTGTCTATTGCCTTCTATAGAAGAAAGGCAGAGCTAATCTTTCTCATAGTCCACAATACAGATTTATAAACCACTAAGACTTGCTGGAGGTTTATTTAATTTTCTATTTTTACTTTAAAAAAAAAAATGTACCTCTTGATACAAGCAACAAAAATTCAGTTGTTAAAACTTTGAAAAGCGAAAACTCCCACGAAGTACTCTGTAACTGACTTTTTCCAAATAAAATTGACTAGTGACATCTCTGTTTGGACAGAAGAATGGGTCTGCTGTTTTGGGGGGCTGCATGGTATTTTGGGGGCGTGCGCAGGCTGGCCGCGGGGGCGCCGCATGTAGCGGCGATTTCATCCCCTTCCTGATTTCGTTCCCTGAAGGGGATGAAGAAATGAGGCGACTGCACGGAGGCAACCTGGGACTGCGGCCCTGAACTGTCCCCTCGTTTTAGGAGGATGCGGGTGGAGGGTGGCGCTGGTGCGGGGAGCGAGGCGAGAGCAAAGGGGCTGAGCGCTGCGCCGGGGCGAGGGCTGTGGGGCGGCTTCTCCCAGGGTCTGGATGGGGGCACGGATCTGATCTGGGGCGCAGTGGGGAGGCATGGCCGGGGGAGGCCTCGGGCCCCTCTGCCTCCCCTGGGGCCTCCTTCCCCAGGGCGACTGTGCAAAATGGCAGCCAACTCGAACTACAGCTCCCGTGATGCCCCGGGAAGAGGAGCGGACTACAGATCCCGTCGTCCCCCGCGCGGAGGGTGGGCGTGGCTTCCCCGTGGCGTGCCCACCCACCCCGCGCTACCCTATAAATAGGCCCCGGCGGGTTGTGGTAGCCTCTCTCTCGGCCGTCGCCGCCGCCATCTTGTGGGCGCCTGGTGGCCGCCTCCATCCGCTTCCATCCGCCGCCCGCGCCGCCGCCCGCCCGCGGGGACTGAGCGCGGCGCCCCCGCGCCGCCATGAGGGCCAAGGTGAGCGGCGGATGGCGGCGCGGGGGGGCGGCCGGAGGCTGGGAGGGGGCGCGATAGGGCCTCTCCCTCCCCCCCCCCCCCCCCCAGCAACGGCTGGGCCCAGCGCCGTGTGTGGGGAGGCGGCGGCGTCCCCGGGAGAGCCGCGGGGCCGGGGGGGTCCCTGGGCCCATGGGCGTGGGGGGCTGTTGTGGAGGGGGGTATTCGGGGTGGGGAGAGGGGTGTGTCTGGGTTTTTCAGGGGTCCTTGGATGCACTGGGGAGATGGAGGGGGGGTCCCTGGATGCACCGGGGAGGTCTGTATCCGGGAGTAATGTTTGAATCTGTTGTTCTTGGCCCTTGGAGCTCCCTTGATATTAAAGACCGAGGAAGCTTGAAAAGTTGCTGAGTGCCAGAAGTCAGGAGACGTACAGACCGTTGTTATTACGGGCGGAGGGTGGGGGGTCTCTGGGCGCAGGGGGACGGAGGGGCAAGGCCGGTGCCTGGGCCGTGGGGGGCTGCTTGGCCTCGGGCCCCACGTGGGGGCTTCGCGCAGGGGCCTGCCGGAGGCGCAGTGCTGAAGCCCTAACCCCGTTCCCTCTCCGTTTTCCTTCCTCTAGTGGCGAAAGAAGCGTATGCGCAGGTACGTGGGGACGCGGCCTCCCTCGCCGGGGCTGAGCCCCCGTTCACTCTTCCGCTTTGAACCCATCTTACCTCCTGGGAGCGCTGGTCGAGGACCCCCCTCGCTGCCAGCAGTATTGGGGGGAGCTGCCGCCTGGGTGTGAATCTCTTGACACACGAAAGGCTTAAAATGTCCTGACTCCTGCAGAAGTTTCGGCCCGGGGGGCGCAGCCCAGCCGGAGCGGTGTCTCTGGGCGACCACCCTGCAGCTGTGCTCTTCCCTTGCTCCGAGCGCGGCCTCGGCAGCGCGAGGGCAGCGAGCCCCGGGGCTGTCGCGGTGTGTGAGCAACGCTTTCTTTCTCAGGCTGAAGCGCAAGAGAAGGAAGATGAGGCAGAGGTCCAAGTAGGCGCCTCGGTGCTGCTGCGGCAGCTGCGGAGCAGAGGAGCGCTGGGACGCGGGGCAGCGCCTGGCCCTGCCGGTGCCGCCAGTGCAGGAGACCGGCGTGGCCGGGCTGCCCGAGCCCGGGTGTTTTGGACTGGTTCCTGTCTTTGTAGCTGTCCGTAGCCTCTGTACCATAAATAAAGCCTGGTTTGGTGGCAGCTTGTGTGGTTTCTTCCCGGGGGGGGTGTCAAAATTGGGATAAACCTGGTGTGACCAAGCGCAGTGATCTGGAAAGGCTGTGTTGATGAGCTGGGGGGGGGGGGGTGCAGGTAGGGACACCCCCCCCCCTTCCTTCCCCCGGGAGAGCTGTGGGGGGGGTCTCCTGCCTCCCTGGGGAGGGGGGACCCGGGCAGGGCCCCCCCAGGCTGGGGGCAGGGCTCCCTGTGGGGCCTGGGCTCCCTGTGGAGGGCAGAGTTGCAGTCCCGGTGCCCCCACCCCAGGGCAGGACCCCATGGGGAAAGGCGGTAGCTGCTCGTGGGCTGGTGTCTGAGCGGTGTAACGTCACCGCCGTGACGTCACCGTGACGCCAGCGCTCATTCCCCCACACAGCCCCGTGGGAGACCCCGGCTGACGGGAGCAGAGCCGCGCGCGCGAAGCACGCCGGGAGGAAGAGCCGGCTCCTTCCGGTGCCCTCGCCGGAAGTACCATAGAGAGCTTCCTGCCGGGCGTAGAAGGGCGGCCGGAAGGGGCCGCTCATTGTTGGCGCTGGAGGACCCGGAGGAGGCCGCGGAGCGGGTGAGTGCGAGGCCGCCGGGGCCGGGCCGGGCCCCGCCGAGCGCCGCCGCCGCCGCGTTGCACCGAGAGCCGCGGGCTCCGCGGGGCCGTTGCCATGGCGACGCCTCGGGGGGGGGCCGGCTCCCCCCTCCCCTCCGCTCCCCTCCCCGCCCACGTGGGGTTGTCACGGAGGTCAGAGGTCCCGGACGCCCGGGTGCCCCGCGCGAGGCTCCCGCCGCTCCGGCCCTGCCCCGGGGGCTCCGCCGCGGGGCGGCGGCGGCGGGAGCCTGGGCGCCGAGTCCGGCCCCCGGGGCTCGGGGCAGCGCGGCGGGCGCGGGGCCCCGGGGCAGGGCCGAGCTCCGAGCGGCGGCTCGGCGCCCCCCGGTCCCGGTCCCGGGGCGGCGGCGGCGGCGGTCCCCGGCGGCGGGCGGCCCCCTCCCTCCCCTCCTCCGTGCCCCCCCTGCAGGGAGGCCGCGACAGCGGGGCGCTTTGGGGCGGGTGCCCAAACCCCCGGGCCTCCCCGCGCCCCTCGGGGCCTCGCGCAGCGCCGGCTCCTGGCCCCGACGGGGCGGGTCGGGCTGCCGCGGCCGGGCGCCCCCGGGGCTCCTGTTTCATTCGCGGTGACACAGCGGTCGGGGACCGCAAAGCCCCGTTCCTTGGTGGTTCGGTGATGTTTTCCCCTTCCCCTCCTTGGCTCATTCCTCCCTTTGCTCTCTGGCAGTTCCCTGAGCGGCTGCTTTCCCCTCCGGCGGGGAGGGCGCGGGGGCGGAGAAGATGCCCGATCGCGACAACTACAACAACGGCAACAGCAGCGATGAGGCGGGCGCCAACTCGGACGACATCTGCCGCGACTTCCTGCGCAACGTGTGCAAGCGAGGCAAGCGCTGCCGCTTCCGGCACCCCGACATCAACGAGGTGACCAACCTGGGCGTCCGCAAGAACGAGTTCATCTTCTGCCACGACTTCCAGAACAAGGAGTGCGTGCGCCTCAACTGCCGCTTCATCCACGGCACCAAGGAGGACGAAGACTGCTACAAAAAGACAGGGGAGCTGCCCCCGCGCCTGCGCCAGAAGGTGGCTGCCGGGCTGGGCCTCTCGCCCGCCGACCTGCCCAACAGCAAGGAGGAGGTGCCCATCTGCAGGGACTTCTTGAAGGGCGACTGCCAGCGGGGAGCCAAGTGCAAGTTCCAGCACCTGCAGCGGGACTATGAGTACGACGCGCGCGGCATCGCCGCGCGGGACCAGGGCATCGCCACCACCGTGCGCCGCTACGACCCCTACGACCCCATGTACGACCCCGACCGCTACGACGACCACGACCCCGTGCTGAAGCGGCGGCGGGTGGACGGGCTGCACTTCGAGACCTACGAGTACAGCTTCACCAACCCGCGGACAGTGGAGTACCGGCTGCTGGAGGAGGAGAACATCATGCTGCGGAAGCGCGTGGAGGACCTCAAGAAGCAGGTCAACAACCTGCTGGCTACGAACGAGGTGCTGCTGGAGCAGAACGCCCAGTTCCGAAACCAGGCCAAAGTCATGACTCTCAGCTCCACCGCGACGGCCACCGAGCAGACTCTGGCACCCACTGTGGGCACCGTCACCAACTACAACCACAGCATTGCCCAGACCCACACCACGCTCAGCAGCCAGGCCCTCCAGCCCCGGCCCGTGTCCCAGCAGGATTTGGTAGCTCCCGCTGGAGCCCAGGCAGCCCCCCCCGCCAATGCAGCTCCCCCCATGAACCCCGAAATCACCCCGCTTTCCGCTGCTTTGGCTCAAACCATTGCCCAGGGCATGGCTCCCCCGGTCTCCATGGCCCCCGTGGCCGTTTCGGTGGCTCCCGTGGCCGTGTCCATGGCGCAGCCGCTGGGAGGGATCACCATGAGCCACGCCACCACCCCCATGGTGACGTACCCCATCGCCTCGCAGAGCATGAGGATAACGGCCATACCACACTGACGCTCCCCGGGGGCGTCCGCACACTGCCACGGACCAGCGCCGGTGGGAGCCGCGCCGCGCCGTGCCGGGGAGACTCCTCTTGGGTTGGATTTGCTCTTTCCCTTGCGGGGGGGCAAGAGAAGGAGGCGAGCTGGAACTGAATCCAAATGTGAAACTGAAAAACCCTTGGGAATTTCATCTCTGGGCTTTGAGGGGAGGCGGGTGGAGGCGGGAGGGGAGAAGGTTCCTTCCAGCCTGCAGGCGAGTGGTTTGAGTTACCGTTGACCCTCAGCAGCCCCACATGAGCCTTCGTGTGGCAACGTATTCAGGGATGAAGGGGTTAATGGCGCGCGACTTGAAGGGTACAGTAACCTCATCGCCTTCGTGTGTCCCTTGTGCCCTCCGTCGCCGTCCTGCCGCCCTCCCCAGGCCCCGGCGCTGGGGGCCTCGCTCTGCCACCTGCTACGCAAGGATCGTTTTGCCGGCGGCGCGGCCGGAGCCCCGCAAGGACCCAAGGGGGGACGGGGCTGAGCTGGCTGCTCCTGGGGGAGCACAACGGCTGCTTCCCCCCTGCCCGCGGGGGCTTTGGAAAGCCGGGGGAGCCCCAGGGCTTTCGCGTGGCTCCGTGCGAGGTGACCGTGGGGCCTCCGCTCTCTCCGGAGGGCCCGGTGCAGCGCTGCCCACACCGAGCTCGGGGCCGGCGCTGCCGCGGAGTCGCCCGTGAGCCGCCGGCTGCAGCTGCTGGGTCGGCTCGGGCGCGGAGGGCGTGAGCTTCCCACACGGCTGCAGTTCCCGGGCAGGTTTCTGGGCATGGAGCGGGTCAGCAGCACCAGGAGGGGTCGCGGGCTGCCCCGCGAACCCCTCCATCGCCGTCCTGCCGCAAGCTCGACGAGGGCCGGCGACTCTGCTTGCTCCCGCCAGGCCTCCGCTGCGGAGCCCCTTTTCCAGGTGCACGTCCCTCGCGCTGTCTTCTCATTCCTGTTTTGAGTTTTGCCTCCCAGAACTGAAGCTCCCCTTGGGCCTAGAGTAGCTTTTGCATCGTCGCGGCTGGGCTGATTTCGCGCTGGACTGCACCGCGCGGGAGGCGGCAGCGGCGGCGGCAGGGAGCACGCTCCCGGCACAGCCAACTTTCTAATCTAGCGTTTTAGCTCTCCAATTACAGTGTAAAGTTTTCGACTATTAAAAAAATAACTCTGTACAGTCTCCCACGACGCGCTGGTGGCCACGGCGTCTCTTTGAACGCTCTTGGGGCAGACATCACGGGGGAAGCTGCTCCCTCCCGAGCTCATCCGGGACGTACGTCAAAGCCGGTACCGGAGCGCGGCCGACGGCAGCGGGGGAGAAAGGACGCGCAGCTGCGGGGCCCGGCCGCGGCTTCGGCGATGGTTTAAAGCGGGAGAATGAGCCTGGGCACGCGGCCGGCTCGGTGCTCGGTGCCGCGCTCGGCAGCCGGCATTGCCGGGCCGCAGTGGGGGGTGCCCAGGAGGTGCCCCCGCTCCGGGGGGTCCCCGGGCCCCGCCGGGGGTGCAGAGCTGCCGCGCGCCGGGGCAGCCCGGAGCCGAGGAATTTCAAGCTGCGGCCTCGTGTAGGAGGAACAGCTGCCGCTTCGCTCCTCCTCCGCCGCGGGCCGGGGTGGCCTCTCCTAAAAAGGGCAAATTCGCGCTCCGAAGGCTCTCGAGGCCGGGTTTCCCGAGGGGGCGCAGGCCCGTGGCACGGGGGCGTCCGCCGGCTTCGTCCTGCGCCGCTGCCTCCCCTTCCCCGGCCGCTGCCCCGGCAGAGCTGGCGTTGGGCACGGGTGAGGACGGAGCCGGCCTGCGCTCCCCGTTCCCGGCTCGGGGAGCGAGAGCGGATGGGATCAGAGAGGGGGGAACCTGGAGCCGGGCTCCAGGACGCGCTTGCAGCGGCCGTCGCATCTCCAGCCACTGAGATCTGACCCTGATCCCCAGGGATTTGGGGCTTCTCGCTGCCTCTCGGCTGCTCTGCTCGCCCTGAGCTCCGGAGGCGGCAGCGGCGGCCGGCCCCGCTGCGGCGCTGCAGGAAGGGCGGGAGCGGCGGTTCCTGCCTCGCGCCGCACCGGCCGCAGGAAGCGCCGCGGCTGCCCCGTACCGGCGGTTCTGCTCCTGCTGCCGATGGGCCTTGCCGGGCTGCAGGCGCCGCCGGCCGCCTCCTTCCCCGGCTCGGGCCCTGGGCGTGGGACGCTTCCCCCCTCGGGGCGGCCGGGTGGCACCGTGTCCCCCCCCCCCACGGGCCTCCTGCCTTTTCCTGCAAGCTCCGCTCCAGGTGCAGGAAATGCAGATTCGAAACCAGCGGCCGTGAGGGGAGGCTGCAGAGCTGAGTGCGATGGCCCGGGGGGGAGCAGCCCCTGCTTGGGGATCCCCCTCCCTGGGACCCCCCCTGCTCAGGGACCCCCCTCCATCCTCAGCATCCCCCCCCGGGGGATCCCTCCCTGGGATCTCCCATCCTTGGGATCCCTCCTGACCGAGGATCCCCCCCTGCCCTGGGTGTCCCCCCTGCCTGGGGGGGGGGGGCAACACCTGACCAGGGGGGTCCTCCCCCTTCCCCAGGGACCCCCCCCTTGCCTGGGGTGGGTTTGCCCCCCCCGATGCCCCCTTTCCCAGGGCTCCCCCTCACCCGGGGGTCCCTCCTCCTGGGAACCCCCCCTCCCTGAGGACCCCCCACCCTGAGCTCCCCATCCCTGAGGATTCGTCCCCTATGGGACCCCCTTTCCCAGGGGTCCCCCTCCCCTCGGGACCCCCCCCATTCCCAGGGATCCCCCCTTCCATGGGGGTCCCCCCTCCCCCCGGGAACCCCCCCATTCCCAGGGATCCCCCCTTCCATGGGGGTCCCCCCTCCCCCTGGAACCCCCCCATTCCCAGGGATCTCCCCCTTCCCAGGGGTCCCCCTCCCCCCGGGAACCCCCCCCCATTCCCAGGGATCCCCTCTTCCCCGGGGTCCCTCTCCTCCCGGGAACCCCCCCCCCCATTCCCAGGGATCCCCCCTTCCCAGGGGTCCCCCCTCCCCCCGGGAACCCCCCCATTCCCAGGGATCCCCCCCTTCCCCGGGGTCCCCCCTGCCCTCGGGAACCCCTCGGGGATCCCCCCCAGGGCTCCCCACGTGCCCCCCCCGGCCCCAGCGGGGGGCGAGCGGGCGTGGCCTGGCTCGCGGCGGCGGCCAATGGGGCGCTGGAGGGCGGGGCCGAGCGCTCCGCGACGGCCAATGGTGCGCGGGGGGGGCGGGGCGCGGCGGCGGCGGGGCGGGGCGCAGTGGCGGCGGCGGCGGGGCGCGGCGGCGGCGGCGGCGGCGGCGGGCGCGCGCCATGGAGCGGCGGGGCGCGACGGCGGCGGCGGCGGCGCTGGGCGCCCTGGGGCGGCGGCTGCTGTGGGCGCTGCCCGCCTACGCGGCCGGGCTGCTGGGGCTGGGCGCCGGCGCCGTGCTGCTGGCGCTGGCGCTCTACGCGGGCTGGCGGCGGCGGCGGCGCGCCCGGGAGCGCGGGCTGCGCCTGGCCGCCCGCCTGCAGCACGACGAGGAGGCGGCCGTGCGCGCCGCCGCCGCCGCAGCCGGGCTGGGCGCCGCCCGCGGGGAGCTGCCGGCCTGGGTAAGCGGCGCCGCGGGCGCTTCCGCCGCCGCCGCCGGGTTCCCCCCCCCGCCCCGCCCCGGGCACCGGGGTTACCCCCGGCAGCTGCATTGCACCATCCCCGCCCGGGCTTCCCCTCCCGCCGGGGCCGAGGTTGCCCCCGGGAGCTGCATTGCACCATCCCCGCTTGGGGCACCCCAGCTTTGGGGATCCCTGGCTGCATTGCACCGTCCCCGCTTGGGGCACCTCGGCTTTGGGGACCCCCCGGCTGCATTGCACCGTCCCTGCTTGGGGCCCCCCAGCTTTGGGGACCCCCCGGCTGCATTGCACCCCCTGCTTGGGGCACCCCAGCTTTGGGGATCCCCGGCTGCATTGCACCGTCCCTGCTTGGGGCCCCCCAGCTTTGGGGACCCCCCGGCTGCATTGCACCGTCCCCGCTTGGGGCACCTCGGCTTTGGGGACCCCCCGGCTGCGTTGCACCCCCTGCTTGGGGCTCCCCAGTTTTGGGGCCCCCCCCGGCTGCGTTGCACCCCCTGCTTGGGGCCCCCCAGCTTTGGGGATCATCCCTGCTCTGCTGCACTCCCTGCTTGGGCTCCCCGAATTTGCTTCCCCCCCGGCCTCCCCCTTCCCCGCCGCCACATCCCGTTACAGCCCGGGGCCTTCCGGCCGGGCTCCCGCTTCCGCTGGTGCAGCCCTCCCCGGGGCCGGGGCTCGCGGGGGGGCACCGGAGGGGCACCGGGGTGGGCACTGGTGCCGGGACCCCCAGCCAGGGCCGCAGGGCCGGAGCCGCCACTGCCAGATGTTGCCCCGCAGCTGGAGGGGGGGTGTCCCCCCCCCCCCCCCGCCAAGGGCCACCACAACCCCGGATGGGGAAACCGAGGCACGAGGCCGGGTGGGGTGGTGGGACGAGCCCAGGCATCCGGGCCCCCGCCGCGGTCCCCGTGACGCCCCGCTCCGCCGCAGGTGACCTTCCCGGACGTGGAGAGGGCGGAATGGCTGAACAAGGTGAGGCCTGCGCAACCCCCCCCCCCCACACCCCGACCCCCCCCCCCCTCCCCGGCGCCCCCCGTCCCCGCTCACCCCCGTCCCCGCAGGTCCTGGCGCAGGCCTGGCCCTTCTTCGGGCGCTACATGGAGAAGCTGCTGGTGGAGAACGTGGCGCCGGCCATCCGCGCCTCCAACACCCACCTGCAGACCTTCGCCTTCACCAAGGTGGACATGGGCGAGAAGGTAGCGCCAGCGCCCCCGGTGTCCCCCCCGCCGCGTCCCCCCCGGCGCGTCCCCCCGCCGTCACCGCTGTCTCCCGCAGCCTCTCCGGGTCCTGGGCGTCCGGTCTCACCCCGGCACCCACAAGCAGCAGATCCTGCTGGACCTCAACATCAGGTGAGGCGGGGGGGGGGGCTGGAGCCACCCGTGCAGCGAGGGCGCCGGGGCTCAGCCCTCCGCCAAGGGCCCCCCCCCACACACACACACCGGGGTCTCCCTCCCTGCACATGCGCTTCCAAAGCACCCCCTGGCTGGGGGGGGGGGGGGGCTGCAGTGGGGCTGGGGGGGGTCCTGCTGGGGGGCTGGGGGCTGGCTGGGGGGTGCAAGGCAGCGGGATGGGGGTCAGCTTGGGGGGGGGGTCTCGCCGTGGGGGGGGTGAAAGGCAGCGGGATGGGGGTCAGCTTGGGGGGGGGGGTCTCGCCGTGGGGGGGGTGAAAGGCAGTGGGATGGGGGTCAGCTTGGGGGGGGGTCTCGCCGTGGGGGGGGGTGAAAGGCAGCGGGATGGGGGTCAGCTTGGGGGGGGTCTTGCCGTGGGGGGGTGCAAGGCCATGGGGTGGGGGGCCGTGGCAGGATGTGCCTCCTCCCGCCCTCTCCCCCCCCGCAGCTACGTGGGTGACGTCCAGATCGACGTGGAGGTGAAGAAGTTCTTCTGCAAGGCCGGGGTGAAGGGGATGCAGGTGAGGGGGGGGCCCTGGGGACCCCCCCCCCCAGCCGGAGCCGCTCTGGGACGTGGGGCAGAGCCGGAGGGGGGGGGGGAGATGGGACCGGGGGGGGGGGGCTGCGTCCCCCCCGTGGCTCAGCGCTGTCCCCCAGCTCCACGGGATGCTGCGGATCATCCTGGAGCCCCTGCTCGGCGACGTGCCCATCGTGGGCGCCCTCACCATGTTCTTCATCCGGCGCCCGGTGAGTGCGGCCACCTCCGCCGCCGCAGGGACCGGCCAGCCCGACCCCCCCCCACCCCCAAGGCTGCGCGGGGTGGGGGTCCGGCCCCATCCCTGACCCCTTCCCCCCCCCCCCCAGACCTTGGACATCAACTGGACGGGGATGACCAACCTGCTGGACATCCCGGGGCTCAGGTGAGTCCCGGCGTGTGCGGGACCATCCCCGGCGCCCCGGGGGGCCGTGACCGTGCCGTCCCCCCCCCATAACCGTGCCATCCCCCCCCCCGCCAGCTCCGTCTCGGACACCATGATCATGGACACCATCGCCTCCTACCTCGTCCTGCCCAACCGGCTCCTGGTGCCGCTGGTGCCCGACCTGCACGAGGCCGCGCAGCTCCGCTGCCCGCTGCCCCGGGTAAGGGGTGCCGGTGCCGGGGTGGTGGCGGGGGGCGGTTTCGGGGGGTGCCGGGGGGTGCGGACGGCCCCGCGCTCACCCCCCCGCGCCAGGGCGTCGTGCGGGTGCACCTGCGGGGCGCCCGGGACCTGCAGAGCAAGGACCGCTTCATGCGGGGGCTGGTGGAGGGCAAGTCGGACCCCTACGCCGTGCTGCGCGTCGGCACCCAGGTCTTCACCAGCCGCGTCATCGACGACAACCTCAACCCCACCTGGGACGAGGTGTACGAGGTGAGACCCCTGCCCAGCGTGGCGGCGCCCCTTGGTGACCCCAAACCATGGGGACTCCCCTGGGGACCCTCCTGGTGTCCCCCAGCTGGCTGTAGAGGCCATGGGGACCTCCCAGTGTCCCCAACCTGGTCGTGATGGCCATGGGGACCCTCTGGAGACCCTCCTGGTGTCCCCCAGCTGGCTGTAGAGGCCATGGGGACCCTCTGCAGACCCTCCAGTGTCCCCAACCTGGCTATACTGGGCATGGGGACCTCCCAGTGTCCCCAACCTGGCCATAGTGGCCATGGGGACCCTCTGGAGACCCTCCTGGTGTCCCCAACCTGGCCGTAGTGGCCATGGGGACCCTCTTCAGACCCTCCAGTGTCCCCAACCTGGCTATACTGGGCATGGGGACCTCCCAGTGTCCCCAACCTGGTCGTGATGGCCATGGGGACCCCCCTGGAGACACTCCTGGTGTCCCCAACCTGGCTGTAGTGGCCATGGGGACCCTCTGCAGACCCTCCAGTGTCCCCAACCTGGCTATACTGGGCATGGGGACCTCCCAGTGTCCCCAACCTGGCCGTAGTGGCCATGGGGACCCTCTGCAGACCCTCCCGGTGTCCCCAACCTGGCTGTAGAGGCCATGGGGACACCACAGTGTCCCCAACCTGTCTGAACTGACCATGAGGACCCCCTGGGGACCCCACGGTGTCCCCAACCCATCCGTGCCGGCTGGGGGCCCCCCCCCCCCGCTGACCCCGTTCCCCCCCCCCCCGCCCCCCAGTTCATCGTGCACGAGGTGCCGGGGCAGGAGATCGAGGTGGAGCTCTTCGACAAGGACCCCGACCAGGACGACCTCCTGGGCAGGTGAGGGGGGGCCGGACCCCCCCGGGGCCCCGGCTGTGTCCCCCGCCCGGCAGCTCACCGCCGCTTTCCCTCCCCCCCCCAGGATGAAGCTGGATTTCGGGGAGGTGCTGAAGGCCCGGGTGCTGGAGGAGGTGGGTGCCGGGGTGCGGGGGGGGGGCACGGGGGGGGCCCTGCTGAGCCCCCCCCCGCGCCCCCGCAGTGGTTCCCGCTGCAGGACGGCGGCCGGGGCCGGCTCCACCTGCGCCTCGAGTGGCTCACGCTCATGTCCGACGCCTCCAAGCTGGACGAGGTGAGGGCGGCTCATCGCGGAGACGAGTTTGCGGGGCCTCAGCTCAGCCCCGGGGCGGCGGGGGGGGGGGGGGGGGGCAGCATCCCGCGGCGGCTGAGCATCCCCCCCCCCACCCCATCGCCACCCCGGCGGGTGCCCCACATCCACCCCCAATCTGCCCCCCCCCCCCCCCCCCCCCCCCCCCCCAGGTTTTGCAGAGGAACCGGACGGTCGCAGCCAAACCCGATCCCCCGTCAGCCGCCATCCTGGTCGTGTACCTGGACCGGGCCCAGGAGCTGCCCGTGAGTGCGGGGCTCCCGTCTGGGGGGGGGGGGGGGGGGTCCCGGACCGGGGGGGGGGGGTCCCCTGACCCCCCACCCCCCCCCATTTCTGCACAGCTGAAGAAATCCGGGAAGGAGCCGAACCCCATGGTGCAGGTCTCGGTGCAGGACGTCACGCGGGAGAGCAAGGTGGGCGCGCGACTGGGGGGGTCCTGGGGGGGGATGGGGTCCCGGGGGGGGGGGGATGCCGCCCCCGTGACCCCCCCCCCACCTCTGCCGCAGGTGGTCTACAACACGGCCTCCCCGGTCTGGGAAGACGCTTTCCGCTTCTTCCTGCACGACCCGGCGCGCCAGGACGTGGACATCCAGGTGAGCCCCGAGCACCCCCCCCCCCCAACTCCGAGCACCCCCCCCTCTCTGAGCGCCCCCCCGTGCCCCCCCCCAGGTGAAGGACGACACGCGCCAGAGCAGCCTGGGCTCCGTCTCCGTGCACCTCTCCCGGCTGCTCGAGGCGCCCGAGCTGACGCTGCGGCAGCCCTTCCCGCTGGAGCGCGCCGGACCCCGCAGCCGCCTCTACATGACGCTGGTGCTGCGGGTGAGCGGGGGGCCCGGCCGCGGCGGGGGGGGGGGGGTCCCCGCGCCGCCGGCCCCGCCGTGACGCCCCTGCCCGCAGGTGCTCTTCCTCGATGCCCCCGAAAGCGGCGGCGGCGGCGGCCCCCCGCCCGCCCCCCCGGGGCAGCTGGACCTCCGGCCCGGCGCCGGGGCGGCTGGCAGCAGCACCGACCGGCCCAGCAAGGCCAGTCCCGACCCCCAGTTTGGCACCGAGGTGGGCTGGGGATGGGGGGGGGGGGGCCCGGGGAGGTCTAAGGGGGGGGGTGCTGGAGGGGTCCTTGGGGGGCAGCATGGGGGTGAGGGGCTGGGGGATCTATGGGGCAGGATGGGGGTTCTGGGGGTGTTGGAGAGGTCCTGGGGGGCAGGATGGAGGTGAGGGGCCGGGGGATTTATGGGGCAGGATGGGGGTCCTGGGGGGCAGGATGGAGGTGAGGGGCTGGGGAATCTATGGGGCAGGATGGGGATCCTGGGGGTTGTTGGAGGGATCCTGGGCGGGCAGGATGGAGGTGAGGGGCCCTGGGGGACCTGGGGGGTAGGATGGGGGTTCTGGGGGTGTTGGAGGGGTCCTGGGGGGCAGGATGGGGGTGTTGGAGGAGCCCTGGGGGGGGCAGGATGGAGGTGAGGGGCCGGGGGATCTATGGGGCAGGATGGGGATCCTGGGGGTGTTGGAGGGATCCTGGGAGGCAGGATGGAGGTGAGGGGCCCTGGGGGGGGCAAGAGGGGGGTGAAGGGCTGGGGATCCTGGGGGGGCTGGATGGAGGGGTCCTGGGGGGCAGCATGGAGGTGAGGGGCTGGGGGACCTGGGGGGTAGGATGGGGGTGCTGGAGGGGCCCTGGGGGGGGCAGGATGGAGGTGGGGGACCGGGGATCCTGGGGGGGCAGGATGGGGGTGTTGGAGGAGCCCTGGGGGGGGCAGGATGGAGGTGAGGGGCTGGGGATCCTGGGGGGGCAGGAGGGGGGCAGATGGGGCCAGGCCATGCCCAGAGCTGCCCCCAGCTCCGTGCCCGTCCAGCCCGACCCCACGCACCCGTCCCGTCCCCCCCCAGAACGTGCTCCGGATCCACCTCCTGGAGGCCGAGAACCTCGTGGCCAAGGACAACTTCCTCGGCGGCATGGTGCGGGGCAAGTCGGACCCCTACGCCAAGGTGCGGGCGGCCGGCAGGGCTTTCCGCAGCCGCGTCGTCAAGGAGGAGCTCAGCCCCCGCTGGAACGAGGTCTACGAGGTGCGGGGGGGGGGGGGGGGTCCCGGCCCGCGGCGGGGCCCAGGCGTCCGGGCGGCTCCCCGGCACCTCCGGCTTCCCGGCGCCGCCTCTCCCTCCCCAGGTGATCGTGGACAACGTCCCGGGGCAGGACGTGGAGTTCGACCTCTTCGACAAGGACATCGACAAGGATGATTTCCTGGGACGGTGGGTGCCGGGGGGGGGGGATCCGGGGTGTGTGGGGGGGTCACGGCGTCCCGTCCCCCCCCCCCCTCCTTGCCTGCCCTCACCGCCCCCCTCCGCAGGTGCAAGGTGCCGCTGCGCCGGGTGCTGAGCAGCCGCTTCGTGGACGAGGTAGGAGAGGGGCCGGGCTGGGGGGGGCCGGGGGGGCCGCGGGGGTCTCACCCGCCGCCTGCCTCCCTCCCGCCAGTGGCTGCCCCTGGAGGAGGTGAAGTCCGGCCGCCTCCACGTGCGGCTGGAGATCCTGGAGCCGTGTCCCAGCGCCGCCCTCCTGGAGCAGGTAACGGGGCTGGGAACTGCTTGGCCACACGTGGCACGAGCCCGCCGGGTCTCAGCCATCCCCGGCCCCGGCCCACCCGCCGCTCCCCCAGGTCCTGCGCACCAACAGCCTCATCCAGCCGGCCCGGGGCGAGGAGCTCTCGGCCGCCCTGCTCTCCGTCTTCGTGGACCGAGCCGCCGACCTGCCGGTGAGCGGCTGCCCGGACGCCTGGGCCCCCTTGTCCCCCCGCTCCCGGGGTTGGGGGGCTCCGGGCACCCCCCCCACCCGCCCGCCGGCCGTGTCCCCGTCCCCATCCCGCTGCGTCCCCAGGTCCGCAAGGGCTCCAAGCTGCCCGCCGCCTACGCCAGCCTGGCCGTGCGCGACGTCTCCGTCAAGACCAAGGTGAGCGCCGGGGCGAGGGAGCCGGGGCGAGGGGGAGCTGGGGGGTGCTGCCGGGGGGGGGTGTCTCTCACCGGCTCTCATGTCCCCCCCCCAGACCTGCGCCCCCAGCACCGAGCCGATGTGGGATGAAGGCTTCTCCTTCCTCGTCAAACGGCCCCACGTGGAGTCGCTGGAGCTGCAGGTATCGGTCCCCGTCCCTGGGGTCCTGCCCCGTCCCTGGGGTCCTGACTGTCCCTGGGGTCCTGCCCCATCCCTGGGACCCCGTCCCCGGGATCCTGCCCATCCCCGGGACCCCGTCCCTGGGGTCCTGCCCTGTCCCTGGGACCCCATCCCTGGTGTCCTGCCCTGTCCCTGGGACCCCATCCCTGGTGTCCTGCCCCATCCCTGGGACCCCGTCCCCGGGATCCTGCCCATCCCTGGGACCCCATCCATGGGGTCCTGCCCATTCCCAGGACTCGGTCCATGGGGTCCTGCCGGGCTGAGCTGGCCGCGTGTCCCCCCCCAGGTGAAGGACGAGGGGGGGCAGCCCCTGGGCGCCCTCAGCCTGCCCCTGCCCCAGCTGCTGGCCTCGGAGGCGCTCGCCGTGGACGGCTGGTTCCCGCTGGCCGGGGGGGGCCCCGGCGGGCAGGTCCTGCTGCGGGCGCAGCTGGGGGTGAGTGTCGGCGCCGGGGGGGGGGGGGACGGCGCCCGGGACCCCCCTCACCCCCCCCTGCTCGGCCGCCCCAGGTCCTGGCGTCCCAGCACTCGGGGGTGGCAGCCGGCAGCGGGGGGGACCCCGAGCCCCAGGACGCGGAGCCGCAGCGGGAGGAGGAGAGCGGGGCCGGGGGGCAGCTGCGCCAGCGCCTGGCCCCCGCGGAGAGGTAGGGCGGGCGCCGGAGGGGGGTCCGGGTGCAACCCCCCCAGCTTGGGAAAGGGGGGGTGGGTCCGGGCACGGTGCCGGCATTGGGGCGGGGGTCTGGGTGCAAAGCCCTGGCCGGGAAGGGGGGGTCTGGGTGCAAACGCCGGCTGTGCAGGGGGGGTCTGGATGCAGGGTGCAAACACCAGCCATGCAGGGGGGTCTGGATGCAGGGTGCAAACCCCCAGCCGGGGTGGGGGGTCCAGGCTTGAGCCCCCCCCGGCCGGGCTCTTTGCCGAGCTCACCTCTCCCCGCAGCCGCGCGGAGCCGGCAGAAGCCCCCCTGGGCCGGCTGCAGCTCACGCTCTGGTACCACGCGGACGAGCGGAAGCTGGTGGCCATCGTCCACGCCTGCAGGTAACGGGGCGCCCGGATGCCGGGGTCCCGTGGGGGGGGGGGGCTGATCCCAGCTGATCCCGCGCCCTCCTCGCTGCAGGAAGCTGAAGCCGGTCTCCAAGGACCTCCCCGACCCCTACGTCTCCCTCGTCCTGCTGCCCGACAAGAGCCGGGCCACCAAGAGGAAGACCAGCGTGCAGAGGAAGACCTTGAACCCCGACTTCAATGAGAAGTATGGGGGGGGGGGTTGGGGGGTGCAGCCCTGCCCGGTGCCCCCCCCCCAGTGCCCCCCAGCACCGGCCCGTCTCCCCAGGTTCGAGTGGGACGTATCCCCGGAGGAGGCCGCCCGGCGCAAGCTGGAAGCTCACGTCAAATCCGCGGCATCCTTCATGTCGCGGGAGAAGGAGGCGCTGGGGAAGGTATGGCGGGGGGCCGGGGCGCCGGGGGGGGGCCGGGGTGCCCGCGCGCGGCCCCCCCTCAGCCCTCGCTCTCCCCCAGCTCCACCTGGACCTGGCGCAGGTGGACTTGTCCGAGGGGGGGGCCCACTGGTGAGTGGGGCTGGGCCGGGGGTGGGAGGTCGGGCTCGCGCAGGGGGGTCTGCGCCGGGGATGGGGGGGGGGTTACTCCAAGGAATGGGATATCTACCCCAGGAATGGGGGGTATTTGTCCCAAGGGATGGGATATCTGCCCTAGGGAAGGGGATATCTGCCCCAGGGCTTGGGGGGGTTTGCCCTAGGGAATGGGATATCTGCCCCAGGGAATGGGATATCTGCCCCAGGACTGGGGGGATTTGCCCCAGGGAATGGGATATCTGCCCCAGGGAATGGGATATCTGCCCCAGGACTGGGGGGATCTGCCCCAGGGAATGGGATATCTGCCCCAGGGAATGGGATATCTGCCCCAGGGCTGGGGGGATTTGTCCCAGGGGATGGGATATCTGCCCCAGGAATGGATGGGATATCTGCCCCAGGGCTAGGGGGGATTGCTCCAAGGAATGGGATATCTGCCCTAAGGAACAGGAGGGATCTGCCCCAAAGAACGGGAGGGATCTGCCCTAAGGGATGGGATATCTGCCCCAGGACTGGGGGGTTTGCCCCAGGGCACGGGATCTCTGCCCCATACAGTGGCTCTGGCCCGGGTTTGGGGCATCTGTCCTAGGTTTGGGGCATCTGTCCTGGGCCCCGGGGCTGGGGCTGTTCTGCCCCCGGGGGGGCGGGAGGCCTTGGGGGGGGGGCTCCCGGGGCCGTGGGGCCGTGCCCCCCCCCGCCGGTGCCCCGCTGAGCCCGGTCTCCCCAGGTACGAGCTGCGGGACGAGCGGAGCAGCCCCTAGCGCCGGCCCCCCCCTCGTCCCGCCGCCGCCTGCCTTGCACTGACCAAAGACCCGGGGGGGCCACGGGGCGCTGCCCCGGCCCCCCCGCCGCCCGCGCTGCTGCTTTGGACTGTTACTATTTATGGCGTGCCTTTTCCCCCCCCCCTCGTTTCTATGGAGGGAGAAACCTCCCCCCCTCCTCCCTGCGTCGCGGGGAGACGCTTGTGTTAGAGCCACCGCCACCGCCGTGCCACCGCCGTGCCCGTCCCCTCGCTGCCTTCCCGGGGGGCCGCGGCCCCCGTCCCTGCCGTGCAAATAAAGGAGGGAGTAGAGAGCCCCGGCCTCCGCGTGGTCCCTGGGGTTTGGGGTGGGGTGGGGGGGCCACCGCTGGGGCTGCCCCCCATGGGGTGCTGTCGTTGGGGTGGCCCTTATGGAGGTGCCTCCTATGGAGGGGGGCATCCAGGTGGAGTCCCCCCCTTGCATTGTCCCCCATGGGGTGCCCTCGGTGGGGTGTCCCCAATGGGGTGTTATTGGTGGGGTGTCCTCCATGGGGAGTCCCCCATTGCATTGTCCCCTATGGGGTGCCATCAGAGGGGTCTCCCCCATTAGGGTGCCATCGGTGGGGTGTCCTCCATGGGGTGTCTCCTGTGGGATGCTGTCATTGGGATGTTCTCCATGGGGTGCCATCAAGGGAAGAGTCCCCTGCTGGGTTGTCCTCTCTGGGCTGTCCCCCATGGGGTCATTGGTGTGTCCCCCGTTGGTTTAGCTCCCTGTGGGGGTTTCCCATTGGGATCTCCCCTGTTGGAGTGCCACCAGTGGGGTGTCCCCCATTAAGGTGTCTCCGCTGTGGTGCCCCATTGGGCTGATCCCCCCATGGGGGGGGCTGTCATTGGGGCGTCCCCCCGTGTGGTTGTCCCTGCTGGGGTGTCCTCTTGAGTTGGGGTGTCCCCCGTGGGGTGCTGCCATGGGGGTGGCACACTTGGGGTGTCCCCCTCGGGATGCCCCCCCCTGGGGTGCCCCCAGCCCCCCCCCCCGGCCCTGCTCCGTGCCCATCTATAGGCAAAAAATCCCCCCCGGGAGCAGGGGCGGGGCATCTCCTCGCCCCGCCTCCCCTCATGCATAATGCAGCGCCTCATTAGCATGCGATGACGCACTCGGCGCGCGGCCAATGGGCGGGCGGTGACGTCGGGCGGTAGAAAGGGCCGGTCCCGCCGGGAAGCGGCTCCCAGTGCCCGGAGCGCGGAGCGGGAACGGGAGCGGCGCCGCCATGGTGGGGGCCGGGGCGGCGCGCGGGGGGGGGGGCACCGGGAGCCGGGGGCGGTGCACGGCGCGACCGGGTGCAATGCACGGGGGGGGGCCGGGTGCAATGCGGGGCGAAGGCCCAGGGCGCAGCGGGCGGGGGGGGGACCGGGATGCACCGGCGGGGACCGGGCCTGGGTCTATGCAGCGGGGGGGGGGGGACCGGGGCCGGGGGCAATGAGAGGCGGCGGGGCGGGGGGACCGGTGCTGGCTCGTGGCGCCGGCACCCGACGGCGCGGCCCGGTGCCGGCTCACGGCCGCGCTCTCTCCGCAGTGCGACTTCTCGGAGGAGCAGACGGCCGGTGAGTGCCGGGGGGTCACCGGGCACGGGGGGGGGGGGTCACCGGACATGGGAGGGGGTTACCGGAAGGTGTCTGCCCCCGCCCCGCCCCGGCAGCTCGGGCGTTTCCCGGTGCAAAGTGCCGCCCGGTACCGGAGCGGTCCGCGCACCCCGGGCCGGGTCCCGGTTCGGGTCGGGCCCGGCGGGACACGGCGGCGCCGGGGAGCGCCCGGTACCGGGCGGGGGAGGTGGCGGCGCCGGGCCCGGTTGCGCCATTTGCCCTTATATGGGCATAACGCGGGGCCGGGCCGCGCATTCCTGCGGGGTGGGGCCGCCCGGACGCCTGGGTCCCTGCCGCAGGGGAGGGGGGAGCGCGGGAGCGGGGCGGGAGGCGGCCCGGGGACCGGTCCGCTTCCTGCACGGGCAGCATCCCGCCCGGACGCCTGGGTCCCTCCCCGGAGGGGAGGGGTGAGAGCCCGGAGCAGGGCGGGAGGCGGCCCGGACGCCTGGGCCCTCTTCCTGCTCGGGCACCTCTAGCCCGGCGGGGGAGGGGGGACGGGGGCGGCGGGGGCTCGGACGCCTGGGCCCTCTGGGGCGAGGCGGCTCCGTGACCCCGTTCCCGCCGGGCGTCGGATTCCTCTCGGGAAACCGGATCCCGCTCGGAAACGAAACCCGAGGCGGGAGCTGGCGGCTGCCCAGGGAGGCTGCGCCCGCTCCCGTGGGGTGCGGGGACCCGCGGGGTGCAGGTGCACAGCCCCACGGTGTGGGGGGGTCCTGGGTGCGTAGCGCAGCGGGGTGCAGGGTCCCACGGGGTGCAAGGCTGCAGGATGCAAGGTGCAGGGTCCTATGGGGTAGAGGGTCCTGTGGGGTGCAAAGTGCATAGTCCCATGGGGTGCAAGGTGCAACACGTGGGGTCCCGCAGGGTGCAAGGTGCAGGGTCCTATGGGGTGCGAGGTGTGAGGCCCTGCAGGGTGCAAGGTGCAGGGTCCCATGGGGTGTAGGGTCCTGCAGGGTCCCATAGGGTGCATGGCGCAATGGGGCGCAAGGTGCATAGCACAGTGCGGTGCAGGGTCCCATGGGGTGCAAGGTGCGTGGTGCAATGGGGTGCAGGGTCCCCGTGGAGCGCAGGGCGCAGCATGCGGGGTCCCGTGGGGCGTGAGGTCCCACAGGTGCGGGGGGGGGGGGGAGGCTCCCGCCGGTCCCGTGGGCGCAGGCCGTGGGTCCGGCGGGCGCGCGGCTCCGCTGACGCCGGCGGCCCCGCAGAGTTCAAGGAGGCGTTCCAGCTCTTCGACCGCACGGGGGACGGGAAGATCCTGTACAGCCAGTGCGGCGACGTGATGCGGGCGCTGGGCCAGAACCCCACCAACGCTGAGGTCATGAAGGTGCTGGGGAACCCCAAGAGCGATGGTGAGCGGGGGGGGGGGACGACCCCCAGCCAGGCGGGCCGCGGCGCGGCGGCCCCCAGCCCGTCCTCACTGCCCGCGTCCCTGCCCCTTCCTGGCCAGAGATGAACCTGAAGACCCTGAGCTTCGAGCAGTTCCTGCCCATGATGCAGACCATCGCCAAGAACAAGGACCAGGGCTGCTTCGAGGACTACGTGGAGGGGCTGCGGGTCTTCGACAAGGAGGGCAACGGCACCGTCATGGGCGCTGAGATCCGCCACGTCCTCGTCACCCTGGGTGAGCGCCGGGCTGGGGACACCGCGAGGCCCCCGGGGACCCCCCAAACCCTTGTGAGCCCCTAGCTGGCCCTGGGGATGTCCCAAACTCTGGTGACCCCCCAGCTGGCTCTGGGGACCCTTTGAGGGTCCTGGCTGGTCCTGGAGACCCTCTGAATCCCCCCAAGCCCCCGCTCAGTCCTGGGGACCCCCTGAACCCCTGGCTGGCCCCAGCGACCTCCCAAACTCCCCATTAGCCCCCAGGCAGCTCCAGGGATCCCCCAAACTCCCAACTGGCTGCAGGGACCCCCCCCCCCCAGTCAGCCCTGGAGACCCCCCCAAACATGCAGGTGGCCCCAAGGACCCTCTGAACCCCCTTGAGCCTCTAGCTGGCCCCAGGGACCCCCAACCCTCCAGGTGGCCCCAAGGACTCTGAATCCCCCAAACCCTTGGCCAGACCCCAGGAGAGCCCCCAGGCGACCCCGGGACCCCCCTGAACCTGCATCCTGGGGTTCCCCCCCACCCCGGCCTCTCCCGCAGGCGAGAAGATGACAGAGGAGGAGGTGGAGCAGCTGGTGGCCGGGCACGAGGACAGCAACGGCTGCATCAACTACGAAGGTGGGGGGCCGGGGCCGGGCGGGGGGCCGGGCGGGGGGCTCGGCGCGTCCCGCTCCCTCCGTGACCATCATGTCTCCTTCCTTCCTCCCAGCGTTTGTGAGACACATCTTGTCAGGGTGAAGCCGCGAGGGGTACGCCTCTTCCCATCCCTCCCCCCGCTGCCTCCTGCACTCGCCTACTTGGTTTTTTTCCGCCCTTCCCCTCCTTTTCCTTTTTATTGGTTTTTTTTTGTTGTTGTTTTTTTTTTGTTGTTTTTAAAAAAACAAAACAACACAAAACAGAACGAAACAAAAAGGCCGCTGGTTTGCGCTCTCGCCCCCCCCCCCCCCCCTTCGTTCAGCCCCTCCGCATGTCTCTCTGCATGGAGCTGACCCTACCGCTGCGCCGGGGAAGGGCTGCGGGCGCCCGGGACCCTCCGGGGCGGCGGGGGGCAGCCGCAGGTGCGACGAGCTGCCCAGGCCTCAGCCCCGCCGGGGCACGGGCGCAAGGGGGGGGGGACAGTCCCCGCCGGGACCCCCCCCCCCCCCAGCTCTGCCCCGCTGCTCCCCGGCGGGGGTCCGGCCTCTCCCGCAGCCGAGCCCCCCCTCCCCGACTCTCCCCCCCCCCCCCCGGCTCTTGGCAGGAAGCAGAGCAGCTTCTAGACTTGACTTCAGCCTCTGGTGCCTGGCAGTAGCTGTAGAAATGACGATTCTTCCCTTCTCTCCCTCCTCCCCCCCCCCCCCGCCTTTATTTTTTAATTTTTTTCCTGCCTTTTTGTGGTGGTGAGGGGGCCGGCGGGGGCTGCTCCCGCGGCCGAGCCCCCCCCTCACCCTGTCTCTCCCCTCTCTCCGCAGAGCTGGTCCGGATGGTGCTGAGCGGCTGAAGACCCCCCCCCCCCCTTCCCTCCCCGCCGCCGGGTTATTCGGGGTTTTGTGCCTTTTCCTCCCCCCTTTTCCCCCCACGGCCCCTGCTCCGTTCTCCCCCTATGGCCCCTCCACTGCTTGCTGGCACCCGGCTCCATCAAATAAAGTGTGGAAAAGGTGCTGGGGTCCCTGCGCCTCTCTGAGCCCCGTTTCCCCCCACCCCTGGACACAGACCCTGTGACACGAGGCCGGTTCTTCCCGCCCCGGGGACTTGGAATTTTATTTTTTGTTATTTAAAAAAAAACAAAACCAAAAAAAAAAGGGGGGAGGGGCTAAAGAGAAGTGTCGGGGGGGGGGGGGGAGGTTGAAATGCCCAGTTGCCAGGTCGGATTGGAGCAGTCGTATAAATAGCCGTGGTGGAGCAGTGTCCCTGGGCCGCCCGGGGGAGACCGAACACTTAAATAAAATCCGGGACAATCATAAAAAAAATACCAAAGCGGGGAGGTTTTTTTGGGGGGGAGCGGCACAGAGCGAGCGTGCCTGGAGGGGGGGCGATTCCTTGGGGGGGGGGGGTCCTCTTGCTGGGGGGGTGGGGGCCGGTCTCCCCGGGCCGGCGGCGGGGCGGGGGCTCACTGCGTGGGGGGGACGGGGGTGGCCGTGCTGGGGCTGGGCGCGATGGGGTCCGTCTGCAGCGGGGGGCCTTGATCTGCAAGGAGAGAAAAGTGCGGGGGGGGGGGGGGGAAACGGGGTAAGGGGGGGATGCAACGGCGCCTCCTGCCCCGCTGCATCCCCCCCCCCCCCTCCACCCCAAATTCCCTCCCCCACCCCCCCGGCGGTTCCTCACCTGGGCCGAGGCCGGGGTTTGGCAGGAGGCTCCCCTGCACGGCGGCCACGATGGCCGGGCTGTGCGCGGCGGCGGAGCCCAGCGCCGGGTGCAGGGCGCCGGGCGGGGGGGGCGGGGGGGGCAGCCCCCCCGGCGGCATGCTGCTGGCGAGGGCCCCATGCAGAGGGGGGGCGGGCGGGTTAGCGGGGAAGGTGGCCCCGATGGAGTCGGCGAGGGGGTTAGCCATGCTAAATGGGATGGCGGATGGAGGAGGCAGCGGCGGGGGCAGCGCCGCGGGCGCATTACCGGGCACGGCGGGGTGCGCGCTGCCCGCCAGGGTCCCCGCGAGGCTCTGGGACGGCGGCTGCTGGCCGGCGAAGGGCGCCTGGGCTGCGGGGCGCACGGAGCGGGGTCAGACCCGGCCGCCCCCACGCTCCCCCCGAACCCTCAATTGCAGTGTAATTCCCCCCCAAATCCTCAATTGCAATGTAATCCCCCCCAAACCCTCAATTGCAGTGTGCTCCCCCCAAATCCTCAATTGCAATGTGCTCCCCCCAAACCCTCAATTGCAAAGTGCCCCCCCAAACCCTCAATTGCAATGTAACCCCCCCCCAAACCCTCAATTGCAATGTGCTCCCCCCAAATCCTCAATTGCAATGTAACCCCCCCAAACCCTCAATTGCAATGCAACCCCCAACCCTCAATTGCAATGTGCTCCCCCCAAATCCTCAATTGCAATGTAACCCCCCCAAACCCTCAATTGCAATGTGCTCCCTCCAAACCCTCAATTGCAACGTAATCCCCCCAAATCCTCAATTGCAGTGTGCTCCCCCCCAAACCCTCAATTGCAGTGTGCTCCCCCCCAAACCCTCAATTGCAATGTAAACCCCCCCCCCCCCCCCAACTCCCTGGCTGTGCTCACCGTGTGGGACGGCCGGGGCGGGCCCCGGGGGGGCTGGGCCGGGCTGGGGGGCGCCCGGCGGCGGCGGCAGCGGTGGCGGCACCGTCGCCTGCCCCATGGGCTCGGCCGGCGCCAGGCCGGGCTGGGCCACCATGGCGGGGGCGGGCGGCGCGCCGGGGGCCGCGCCGAGCGGGTGGGCGGCGGGGGCCAGCGGGGCGCCGGCGGGCGGCAGCGGCTGCGCCCCGGGCGGCAGCGCCGGCGCCTGCTGCTGCTGCTGCTGCTGCATGTGCTGGAAGTGCTGCTGCCGGGCGCGCATCTCCGCGTACTTGAGCTGCTCCATGTGGAAGGCCTGCCGGTCGGCCAGCAGCTGCTGCCGCTGGTACTCCAGCTGCGGGGGGGCACTGGGGTTACTGGGGGCGCTCCCCCCCCCCACCCCGTGGTCCCGGCTCGGCCCCGGTTTGGGCGCCCCGGCGCGTCCCGCTCACCGCCTCGCGCTCCCGGTCCATGATGGTCTCCAGCTCCTCGAAGTGCCGCAGCTTGATCTCCAGCTTCTTCATCTGCGTCTCCACCAGCAGCGCCACCAGCGACTTGATTTTCCGCTCCTCCACGGCGGCCAGGTGCTGCGCGGTGGGAAGGGGGGGGGGGGGGGGGGGGGTGAGCGCGGGGCCCGGCCGTGGGGCAGCCCCACAGCTCCCCCCCCCCCCAAAACACCCCCTCACCTTGGCCTTCACGGCGGCGGCAGCCAGGGCGGCGGCAGCGGCGGTGGAGAGGTTGCCCTCGCCGATGTCGCGCTCCACCTTGGTCTTGCGCTCGGCCTCGGGCTCCGCCAGGTCCTTGGGCGGCTCCTCCTGGCCCTCCTTGGCCTCCTTGTCCTTCTCCAGGTCTCCTGGGGACGGGACGGGGCAGGATGCTGAGCGGGATGCGCCCCGGCCGCCCCGGTGCCAACCGCCCCCGTCCCCAAGCGCCCTGCCCTGCTCACCCAGGCCGTCGCCGTCGCCCTTCTCCGGCTCCTTCTCGCTCTCAGCCTCCTTGCCCTTCTCCTCCTCCTTCTTGGGAAGCTCCCCGAGCTTCTCCTTCGCCTCCTCCTCTGCACCGCCTTCCCGGGGCTCCTGGGAAGCGGCGCCAGGTCAACACGCGCCCAAAATGGGGAGGGGGGGGGGGTCTACGGCACCCAGCCTGCTCCCCACCCCGCAACGCACCTTCGGCTCCTTCTTCTCCTCCGAGGGCTGAGCGTCCGCCCGCGCCTCGTCGACGCCGCTCTCCTCTGGGGGGGGACACAAGAGCCACCCGGCTCAGCGCCGCGCTCTCTGCCAGCCCCCCCTGCCGCCACCCTGCCAGACTGAGACCTGGCAAACTCATCGCGTGGGGGGGGGGGCCCCCCCGCCCCCCCCGCCCCCCCCGGCGCAGCCATCCGGCCTCACCTATTCTCTCGGGCTCGTCGGAGGTGGTGCCGGCGATGCCGCTGCTCTCCAGGCCGAAGGCCGGGTCGGCTTTGCCCGTCACCTTGGCCGCCTCCTCCACCTTGCGCACGTGAGCCTCCACCAGGGCCGTGGGCACCTCCTCCTTCATCTTGGAGAACTCCTCTGCCGGACCAGAGCCGCCACGGGGAGAGGCCGTGAGCCGCAGCGGGCAAAGCCGCCCCAGCCCCGGGAGCGGGGGGCACGGCCGCACGCAGCGCGCGCCGGGACGCGGCTGCATTACCCAGCGCCGACTTGGCAGCCGCCGAGGCCACGCGGGGGTCCACGACGGAGGCCAGGAAGGCCACGGTGCTCATGACGGGGTTGCCCGACTGGCTGAAGGGGATGGGCTGGTAGGCGAGGGGCCCGAGCGAGGCCTCCGAGTCCTCCAGGTAGGGATCCTCGATGGGCAGCCGCAGGAAGTGCAGGATGCACTCGTCCTGCGTGCGGCTGCCCACGTGCTCCGACACCTTGTTCCAGTCGTCCTTGTACATCTCCAGGGCCTGCGGGGGCGGGCGGTGAGCGGCGGCACGGGCGGCTGGGGGCTCCGGCCCCCTCCCAGCGCGGCACCCGCGGCATTCCCCGGCTCACCTCCAGCAGCAGCAGCGTCTCCTGCTCCGTCCATTCCCGCGTGGCGCTGGCTGCAGCCTTGCTCTGCGAGCGGGGTGGGGGGGAGAGTGCGTGAGCGCGGGACCGCGGCCGGCAGAGGCAGGGGCGGCGCGGGACCCACCTTGGAGGGGACGTTCTTCTTGGTGTACATGTCCGTGCGGAGGCCGAAGTTCTGCATGTCCGCCGGCTTCTCCTTGCTCTTGTCGGGGAAGTTCAGCATCTGCTGGGAGGCCGAGGTCTGCTGTCGAGGGAGGGAGAGGCGAAGCTGGGAGCGCGGCGGGGCAGCGGCCGCCGGGGGGCACGGCCCCCGCTCCGCTCGGCGCACGCTCCTCGCCGCCCTCCGGACGAAGCCCTGCGGTCGGACGAAGCCCTGCAGCGCGCCGGCCCCATCCCTCCCCGGAGACGCCGGCGTGTCCCGCCTGGTCGTGGCGGCGGCGGCGGCGGCGGTCCCGCGCCCCCAGCTCCGCGGAGGCGCCCGGCTCGGCTCGCCGGGGAGGCATCCCCGGGGCAGGGCGGCATGCGGGGTGCGAGGGAGAGGAGGGAAGGGGCCTTCCTCAGCCAGCGGCGGGTGGGACGGGCCCCAAGGATCCCGCCTACCAGCTCAGGCTTCCCTTTCACCGTCTCGGTGACGAGGTCTTCTATGTCTTTGCTCTTGCGCCCGGTCTTGGTGTCGCCGTCGCTCTGACGACCCTGAGGCACAGACAAAGCTGTGCTCAGCCCCCCCCGGCGCCGCGGGGGGGGAAGCCCGCGGGGGGACGGTGTCGTGCTGCGGCCGCCGGGCTCCTGCTCGCTGCAAAAGATGCCTCCGCGCGCGCACCCACCTGGGGCGTCTTGGGCTGCAGCGGCACCAGCCCCGAGGGCGTATCGGCCAGCACGTGGAAGTGGGACGTCGGCGGGGGGCCCATGGGGGTCGGCCGGCTCTCCGCGTCCACCTGGTAGTTGATGAGCCCCCACTGCTCCAGGAAGGCGTGAACCCTGCGGAGAGCAGCCGCTTAGCCCCAGCCGTTCCCCGCCGCCGGCTGCCCTAATTCCCTCCTCGGAAGCACGTAAGGACTCCAGCCTCATCTCCCTTGCTCCTCCCAGCTCCAGGGGTGCCCCGAGCCGGCCGTGCCACTCGGATCAGCAGCCTCATCCCCCCCCCCCGCCCGGTGCCACGAGCCCCGGCGTGGGCCAGCCCAGCAGCCGGACCCACCGCATGATGGCACAGACGTCCCCGGCCAGGTTTCGGCGGCAGGCCGTCGAGGTCAGGTACTCCTGGGGGTTGAGCCGGTACGTGTCGATCATGAAGTTGCGATAAGCCAAGTATCTGTGGGAGAGGGAAGAGCCCCTCTGAGCACCCTCTTGCTTGGCAAACTGCGGCCCCGGTGGGGGGGGGGGGACACGGGGGGGGGCAACAGGCAGGACTGGGGGTGCAGCCTCACATTTCGGGGGTCTTGGATTTATTCTTGCCGTTGAAGAACTCGGGCAGGGCTCGGCGTTCGATGGCGTGGACGCTGCAAGGCAAAGCGCAGCGGGAAGGTGGAGGGGTGCCGGGCTGCGCCGGGCCGGCACACCGGCCCCGGGGCTCCAGCACCCCCAGCACCCTCCAGGCCTTCGCCCCGTCTGTACCTGTTGTAGTCGAACCAGGCAGCGTAGCTGGGGATGATGATGTGATGGGTCTGCTCCGTCACGTTGTCCTCGTGCAGGTCTGGGTTCTTGGCCTGCTCCCCCTTGCTCCCAGTGCTGTTCTCCTCCTCGTCCTGGAAGAGACGGGCTCCACGTGAGCAAAGGGACCCAGGACCGGCCACGGGCAACCCAGTCCTTTGGTCCCTTCCATCCACGCGGGGAGCAGGATGAGAAAAGCCTCCTGCTCCGACACCCTTGCAACCCCAGGGGCAAGGGGAAGGGACGGGGTCAGTGCTCTGGCCCCGGAGGAGGCGAGGAGGGACGAGGCAGGATGGTGACCCCAATTCTGGGGTGGGGAAGAGCCTCCTTGGAGGGGTGGGGGGGAAAAGCGGCTCTGGCCACACAGAATGGCTGGCATTGGCGGGGAAGAAGGACTTCCCCTCTCGGCTGGCAATGAAACAGGGATGTCCCGGCAGTCCTGCAACGCCGGCCTCACCTTGCCGGCCGTCTCCATGCTCTCATCCTCCTGCTCATCTGGAAGAGACGAGAGAGACGCTGTGGATCAGCGGCGCCCGGCAAACCCCCCCGTGCCGCAGCGGCGCTCAGGTCGTGCCCGGCTGTCGCCCTGGGCGGTTATCGGCACTGCCAGGCCCCGTCTCAGGAAGCCCCCGCAGCGCCCCAGCCCCAAACGTGCCCCCGGAGCCAGCACCCGGGGTGGGGGGGACTTACCCAGGTCGGTCATGGTGCCCCCCTTGACGGGTGCAGACTCCGAGTCCTTCTTGGTGTTCACTGCACCGGGGAGGGAAGAGGCGCTGAGCGCACCGAGAAGGGCGATCCTGCCTCCCCCAGCCCACGCAGGGCCCAGCCGGAGGAGGAGGAGGAGGAGGAGGGCGATGTGGGGTGACCACACTCCCGTGAGACCCCCGCGGGGAGACCCCAGCCCTGGCCCTAACCTGTTTTGGGCAGGGTGACCTCCTCCACGTTGGGGACCGGCGAGGGCTCGTCCATGTCCTTCGTCAGATCCTCCTGCTCCTCCTCGCGGTGCCCACGCTTGGATTTGTTGTAGGGGGTGGAGGGGCTGCGAAGGCGAGACCCCGCGCGCCCCGGTCACGGCTGCAGCCAAGGGCAGGGGCGCCCGGCGGCTCCCTCTCCCCATCGCGCCGAGGCCCCGACCCCCTCGGCGCAACCCAGGGCTGATCCCAGCCGGACCCCCGGATCCCCTCACCCTTTCTTAGCGTTCTTCTTCTTGGCCTCCGGGGTGGGCGAGGGAGAGGGCGAGCGCTTCCTCTTCTTGTAGTTGCCCCCTTTCTTGTCCCGCCGGTCCGAGTCGGGGCTGTTCACCTGGAGGGAGAGGAGGGGGGTTACGGCCTTCGGGGCTCCCCTGGGTCCAGCCGGGCTGGGCAGCAAAGGTTGCTGTCCTCTGCTTTTACAGGGATGGGACCTCTCCTGCTGCAGCCCTGGACCCCCCCATCCTCCCCACACCAGGTCAGGCCCCACGTGCTTGGAGCCCCCCCTCCATGGCCCTCTCCGGGGCTCTGACCTCGTCCGTCAGGGTCTTGGCGGAGATCTTCTTCCTGCGGGAGACGGGGCTCTTCTCATCCGTCACCTCGTAGTCCTCCTCGTTCATCCACTCGTTAAAGGTGTCCGTGTCTAGGATCCATTTGGCATGGACCTGCCGGGGAGGGGGGGCAGGCGACTCAGGGCGGCCCGGCCCCCTCGCCCGCCCAGCCCCCATCGGAGCCCAGGGGACCCCGC